>NC_055990.1:24973725-25318725 GCF_018446385.1 Zingiber officinale
CTAGTTAATGGACAATCCTTAAAAATAAATACTGGGACTAAAAATGTGAATGCTCATTTGAGCTGCGAGGTATACCAATACCTCCAGATGGTGTGATGTGGGGTTTAAGGATTGTTTGTGGTTTTCATAATCATCAATTAGCAGAATATATTGATGGTCATGAGTACTCGAGTAGATTAAAACCAATAGAGAAAGAATTTGTGCTCGACATGGCCAATAACACCACACCTCGAGAAATTCTTAGTATTTTGAAGGAAAGAGACTCGTCAAACACTACGGGGATCAAAAGCATTTACAATGTCATATTCACAAATAAATTCGCTAAACGGGGTGACTTAAATTCTATTCAGTATGTCTTGGACCAATTAATCAAGAAAGAATACTTTCATAATTACCATACAAATCCAAACACCAATGAAATCACAGATATTCTTTGGGTTCATCCAAAAATTCTAGAGTTGTCTGTCAACTTTTCGTCTGTATTGATCATTGATGTCACATACAAGACCAATGAATATCGGATACCACTATTGAAGGTTGTGGATATCACATCCACAATGCGAACTTACTCACTTATGTTCGTATATCTTAGTAATGAGAGGACAGAGGAATTGACATGGGCATTAGGTACCTTAAAAAAGTGGATGGTTGACAAGAAGACATCGTTGCCATTGGTGTTTGTTTTAGATCAGGATTTTGTGCTTATTAATGCAATTGAAACATGTTTTCCCAATACATGTCACATCCTTTGTATTTGGCACATAAACTAGTGCGTAATAAAGAAATACGCCCCTATGCTTGGTCTGGAGTGACAACATTTTTATGTATCATGACACTCACTCATTAATTCATCGACATAATGGTCTTGCCAGAAGAAATGGGATGTCAAGCGCAAGGAGTATCAACGATTCGAGGGTGTTCTAAATTACCTTTGGGATACATGGTTACACGCTTACAAAGGGTGGTTTGTTTAAGCATGGGTTGATACATGTATGCACCTTGGGAGCAATTCAAATCAAAGGTATAGTCACTTTATAGCTTTATTATTTAAATTTTGTTCATTATTGTACTATTTCAATTCTTTTCAATATTAAAATACAATGTTTTTTTATTACAGAGCAGAGTCTGCACATGCGAGACTGAAGTTATATTTGGAAGACACCATATCATCCCTATAGACATCTTTTGAAAAAATACATAAGATGTTGAGAATTCAGTTCGGAGATATTAAGAAGTCGTTCAAGAGATCTCTCAACATTCCACGCCATCAGCATTTACATGATGATATTTTTAGTTAAATAAGGTGTCGAATTTCGTTAGAGACAATGCAGTTGATTTCTGATCAGCTAAAATACATTGAGGAAGTATCTCACCAGCTAGTTGGCATATGTAACAGTTCTATCAAAATTGTATACGGATTGTCATGCGAGCATGATATTGCATATTACCATTACTTTTTCATTCCTATTCTGCTTCAGAGTATAATGCTCATTGGAGGAGATTGTTGATGCACGTACGTCAATTTAATGATGAGGGAGCACAACCTAACAGGACATCCCACGTTGTTGAGATATTAGATGGAATGGATTCACATATGCGAGAGCATATGATAGACAAGTTTTTCAATATGATAGATCAATCTCAAAGTATAGTTCAAACTCCTTCATACAACATAGAACATAGAGGTCGACCAACAGGTAGAGATGAGCAAAATGGACGTTGCATACCTTCTTTTGTAGATGCATCCACTTCAGGATCTAGGGTCTCTCAACCAACTACAACATCTCGAGGGAGAGGAAGATGTGGAAGGGGGTCGAAGGTTCGCAATACTTAAACAACTCATGATCACTCTCCTGTTACACTCATCCATGATACTTATATTGAGAAATTATCAGTGCCTTTGCAGCGTTATATTTCTCACACTGTTGATGTTCAACCTGATGGTCATTGTGGATTCAGGGCAATAACTGCACTAATTAGGTATGGTGAAGAAGGTTGGTTTCAAGTACGATTCGAGTTTATAAAAGAGATTCAACAAAATAAGGATCTATATGATCAACTTTATCCAGATCGAAATTTGGTAACCAATCTATTATTCACATTAAATTGGTTTGAGCCGGAGGCACCAGAAATATATTGGATGGATTCTATGCCATTGGGAATTGTCATCGCATCAAAGTACAATCTTGTACTACATACATTTGGTAAGAATGTTGGAAGTTGTTTTACTCACTTACCATTAAGAATTCCTTCAGTTCCAAACCATGAGCATCAAGTAATAGCTATTGCTCATGTTGACAATCACTTCGTACAAGTTTACTTACATCCTCATTATCCTGTACCACCCATTCCAACATAGTGGTGGCAGCATTTATCGTATGAAACTAAAGGATGGGTCACTCGTTATAGGACACGTGTTCATTTGTGGTTCGTAGTAATAGGTAGACCACCATCAAACGTGTTGGGAGCATAATTTGGAGGCAATATTGATTATAATTTCTAGTTTTATATATTTCTGTATTTTTTGTATTATTACATATACTTTTTATTTGAAAAAAAAAATATCTGTTCCTAAGTTATGAATGTATGCACTATTAATTGTTAGTATTTTTGTTAATTTTAAATATATAATTTTTATTTTAATCCATATTTTTATACTTTTTAAAATTTTTACAAATGATAACTCTTAAAATTTATAACTAAAAATAAATAAAAGATTATAAACATATAAAAAAATTATTCTAAAAAAATAAAACGGATAAAAAATTGATAAAAAGATTAATTAACAAAAAAATAAAATCAATAAAAACATAACTTAAACAAATAATAAATTGAAAAAATACAAGTATTATGAAAAAAATAAATAAATAAAATTAATTAAAAATAAAGTTAAATAAAATTTATATAAAATTAAAAAATAAAGTATTGATAAAGATAAGAAATAAAATTGATTAAAAAATAAAACTAAATAAAATTTATATACAATTATAAAAATAAAGTATTGATTAAAAAATAATAATTAAAATTAATTAAAAAATAAAACTAAATAAAAATTAAATAAAATTGAAAAAAATATTGTATTGATAAAAAAAAATAAATTAAATTAATTAAAAAATAAAACTAAATAAAATAAAAAAATATGCAAATATGAGAGCTATTTTTAAACAAAATTAATTAAAAAAACTAAATGAAAAATAAATAAAATTTAAAAAAATAAAAAGAAGAAGGTAGAAGTGACATTTGAAAGGGAGAGAGGGAGGAGTTGGCAGGGAGATGATGGGATGGGAATTATACAAATGTCAAATCGTGAATTAAAAAATATCTTATCACATTCTTAATATTACTATTTTTATTTTCATTTCAGAGTATAAGTATCCTATATAATTATTTATTATTTTTTTTAATTTAAAATATTATGGTTCTTTAAAAAAAATATTTTTTAATTAAATTTTTATTAATACACAAATAAATTAATATTTTGAAATAATCGTATATTATAAACCCATTTATTTTCAATTACATTTGGAAAATCAATCTAAATTAAATTTATAAAAATAAATTTTAATAAATGATCCTATCTGAAAATCTGGGAGATGGTTGACTAAGGATATAACTATTATATTGGCTGGATGTAAATCATACTCTACTTTGTAATACGAGAAACGTCAATGCTGAGCCAAGAAAGAGATCCTCGACGTTTACTCTCCGACGCTCAAGTCAGTCACCAAAAAAAAAAAAAAAAAATAGATCAACAATAAACAAAAGCGGGAATAGGGAATAACGGATAACCATGCACCATCACCCGTGATTCACTATTCCAAAGGCTAGTAGTCACCTGTGATTTACCTCCTCCGTGTTGACCTTGGGACGGATTGACGGGGATGATGAGAACAAGCGTATTCACCTTTTGACACCGTGAAAGAGCTCTCAGTCAGTCAGCTCTCAGTAGTTGGTTAGAGAGAGAAGTCATCTCTAGTTTCCGGCCAACTTCTCATCTGGTGAGGAACGAGCGTGAGGGATCACAGCTGGAAATCGCGTGGAGTGCGTGAGAGCATTGTTGGAGAAGGCAAACTGTGTTATAGGTGGTGGTTAACCTCCCGGAGGCTAAGGTGCCGGTGGGAGGTCTCCGACAGTTCCAGAGAGTTCCTATCAAACATCCGGACTCACCTGCCCAACACTTGTTCAGAGAGCGCTGCTCTCCCGTCGCATTTCACGACGGCGACATCTGCTGGCAGATTGAGGGGCTGGAGGTCTGAGGACCGTAGGAAGGCGGAAGGTCAGGTGGCACTCGGTTCAGGACAGACACACGGGATATGAGTAGGGGTGTTACACCGACGGACGGTGACACCATCACAGCAAACAGATACATACAAGCACAGCACACAGAAACAAGCACAGGCACAGGTTAACATCAGACACAATATACCCGCGAAGCGTGGGAGGAGATCAAGCACCGGTGAAGCAGAGGGAGAACTGGATTGGAAGGAAGGAACTGGTGATGCTGTCGGTTCACGGCGAGGAAGGAGTTAAGCATCTCCAAGTCGTCGTCTTCTGTGGCATCTCACACTCTGAGGGTCATCACTGCAACACATCAAACTTGCTAAGAGGATCTGCTTCGTGCTGGAAGTTGAGCTGTTGGCAGAGAGAACGAGGGCGACGAAGCCGGTCATCGACCTCTGCGCCAACGGACGGTTGCAGAAACCCTAGTGTCAGTCAATCAGAACGCAGCAAATATAAGATAAGGTTGCACAGTACTCGAGGTTGGTTGAGCAGTGAGTTTGAATTCCAAAAGGGTATCGGATCAGGTCAAGAAACCAACATATGGTAATGCGAGATCCGCAAACCGTTTAACTTAAGCGACACTGTAGCATCAATTGCTTCACTTCCAGCAAATAGGAGTCAACGAAGACTTCCATTTGTAACAAAAGTCTGAGTCGGCAGACACTTGACTGAGTCATTGGACACTTGACCGAAGATGAATGGTCAGATATAACCCTCTACAGATACTAGTCAAAGCCCTGGATCTGACGACCACGAAGTGCTAGCACACTGTACATCTTCTTCATTGGAATCCTATGGGACAAGATGGCTGGGCAGCTGCTACCGCTGGCTGCAGGCCAGACAACCTCCGGCGAACGAGTGTGTGCTTGGCAACCAGTGGCGAACAAAGGCCCCATAGCGAACCAAATGCAAGCTCGGGCCGCAAAGCGCTGGTCGGATCTCTTCAAGGACAACCGTCACTATAATGAAGATATGGCACTCAGCTGGTTACCGAAGCAGGGAGCCAAGGTGGTGCTCTCAGCCAACGATATGGAGCTAATTGAAAGCGCTATGGGGCACTGCTTGATAGGGAGATTCGTTGGATGATTCCTGGGATGGTGAGCATTGCTGGAGCTAACGCAATGCTGGAGGGCACCACATAACATGTTTCATCACCACACCCTCTGGTTAGTTTTTAAATTTGAAACAAAAGAGGATACTGATCATGTGCTGCAGGGTGGACCTTATGTTATGCATGGTTGTCCATTATACATGAAGCTCATGCCGCCATGTTTTAGTTTCCAAATTGAGCCACAAACACAGATACCACTCTGGATGCAAATCTTCGGACTACCACTGGACTGCTGGACACCTTCAGGCCTCAGTAAGGTCGCCTCAATGGTCGGTAACCCTCTCTACACAGATCGAGTTACTAAGGACAAGGACAGGATCAACGTCGCTAGGGTTTTGGTGGAGGTGGACATCACAAACCAATTACCAGAGAGTATCCCAGTCACACTACCAGATAGTAGAGAATTAGACCTACAGATTGCTTTTGAAGCTGCTCTCAAATTGTGTTTAACATGCAATAAACTGGGTCACTATCAACAGGGTTGCCCTATGCTGGAACGAAATATATTAAGCATAGCTTATATTCGGCCAAATGAAGTGTGGAGGGAGTGGGACTGGACTGCACAGAGACCAATGGAAGAGGAGAACATGGAAGAAGGAGAATTCAGATTGACAAATGAGCAGGCTGCAACACAAACAAGGAACACTGGAAATGGCATGCTCAAGACTGGCACGAACTCTGAATTTGCATTGCTTGCTGGCACGCTACAACATCTGACACGGAATAAAGTTCAAAAATCTATGAGGCAGAGAGCAGGGGATCATAACACAGTCACAACACAGAATTGCCTTGAAGGAAGTAGGTCGTCATGTGAAAGATTATCAGACCATGCAACCTGTTCAGCAAGATCCACTTTCAGCACGGGCAATAGACAAGATAGTTACTGATAACAACAATCCCACAGGCTCCTCTGCCTCCCACCAATTTCAGACATCCAGGTCACAATGTAGAGCATTGGAGAAGCAAAAACAAGTTCAGCAGGAGAGCATATCACTTAATCACACTACAGCTAGGGCCAATTCTGGAGCTGCAACTAAACAGACTGCCCTGATGATCAAGACTCAGGGAACATCATCTTCACACCATCATCATAACCAACAAGTTCAGATAGTCGGAACAGACATAAGGAATGGATTGCAGCGTGTAGGAGATTATCAACAAGCTAAGCCCACTACTGGAAAACGAGCTAGCCACTGCTTGGGTTTCAAGAGGAACAGCAAAAGAGCAAAACCAGTGCACCACAAATCCAGACACAGGAACAAACAGACTCAAAACTATGTTCAGAAGCAATCAGCAGGCACGACAGTTGTAGGTAATGGGAAATTCACAGATACCACTGCAGCAGATTGAAATCAGAGGAATATGGTGCACTGTAGCATATCAGGCAGTGACTTACTGAATAGATCACAGAATGGAGAAGTTGCACAGGGCCAACCTAGCAGGAGGGTATCAGACATGCAAGTGCACAACCAGCAACAAGAGGGCACATCAACTACTCAGAATCCAGATAAGGCTGCTCCTGGGATCATAACTGCACAGGGTCATGTACAAGTTGTCAATGAAGATCAACAAGCCAAGTCTAAGTGTCATAGGGTGACAAGTCTGAGTCCAAAGACATTAACAGGTCAAGTCCCAGCGAAACAATTCCAATCGGCATTGCAAAAGAACCAATTGAGAATGAGTTTCAAAGTTAGTAGTCGTAGACCAATCCCAATACCTAGCAGACTCAGTACAAGGAAGAAGCAGAATTTGAACAAAGTTTTTGGCTTGCATCAAACCTTGGCACAAGATTTCCTGCAACACTCAGTAATGGTGTCCACAACTCCTCAACTTAGCAGCAAGGCTGAAGACTGCATTAGGCGCACAGTAGAGGTGGGGAATTTTGAAACTAGACACGGCCAGCACACTGCACCTTCTGGAATTTCAGATACTGGACAAGGCATTCAGAATTGTGGTCACATAGTTATGATAACTGGGCAAGATGGAGCCATTACCAAGGCCGAACAGCAGGCTAACTGTCAAGTGCAGCAAACTCATTCACAGTGCAGAGAAGAGAATTAGTTGGCAACACAACCTGTCATTAGCTATCCAAATCAAACAGGGAAGCAGGTTGAGGCTAGTGAGGCTGTAAAGTGCAGGTTGGACTCCAGCAGCTCACAACAATTCGACTCAGGGGAAGGCAGTGACTGCTCATCACCAATGCAAGGTTTTATTGACACCAATTATGCTAATAGCAGTACCAGTGATCCAGGATCTGGCACAGCAGTGGAAGTGAACTCACAACAGCAATGGACAGTGCAGACAAGAGCTCGATCAGCTAAAAGGCAGATGCTTGCAAAACAAAGGCACATTAGAGTAATGGATGGATAGGAAATGTAACAACCCAATTTTCCCTATTTCGAGTTCTAAATGTCTTTAAAAATATTTGAAAATGCTTTTAAAATAATCTAGAGATTTTTAGAGTACTTTTATGCAATTTTTGGAGGTCATTTAGTATGTTTACAAAAAGAAAGAAGTTTTGACCAAAAAAAAAACATTGAAGGTGAGACTCGAACCATGACCTCCGGCCGAACCCGACCTAACCGGACGTAGCCAACCAACTGGGCTGCGCGTGATTTATTAACCAAGTATGTAGCGAAATATATTTAAGCTATAGTTGGAACGTTTAAAATAAATTGGAATTAAAAGTGCGCGACTAAGGGTTCGAAGCCGAGGCCTTTGACCCGAGCAAAACCCGCCTGACCAGCTGTGCTGGCGGCGATTGTTAATTAAGAAAGGAGTGAATAATACTTAAGCAGTAGTTAGATAATAAGAACCTTAGTTATAAGAAGAGAACTTAGGTATTTTCCCGTGACCGAAAATTTCCTCACCCCTCTTCTCTTCTCGCTACGGCGCGCGGCGGTGCTCTCGGGCGAAAGAAGCGACGGAACTAGGGATCGTCTTGTTGGAGTGTATACTGAAAGCCTAAGCTTTTGTAAATATTTATTTGGAATAAAGAATCACACTTGGTCAAATTATCTACATTTGTTTGTAGTTGTTCAATTAATTTATATTGTAGATAACATAGTATATGGTGTCACATGCAGAAGATGATGTTATCAGTACCTTATAAATTATAAACAGTAGCTCACGACCAAAATGGAAAGGGACAAACCGTTAGAAGGTCGTAGTGTAATTAGGTATTAGTTTATCTTGACTATATAATTACACTAGTACACTCAGAGTGTATTGAGTAGGATCATTTGAGGTCGTTTCTTTTATACTGACTTTATAAAGGAACAAAGACCTCAGTTATTATGAAAGTGTGTGCTCTTAATCCTAATATAATAACAAGCACATATATTTGATATTTATTTCTTTAATTTATCAATGGGTGAGATTTAGTTCGATGAATCAATAAACCCGATAAGTTGGGAAATGATATCACTTATAGTGTGTGTTGTTGATTATAGAAGGAAACTGTGTCCTAGAGATACTAGGTTGATAATGTCCCCAAGAGGAGCTCATAAGGATTGTCATATTAAACCCTGCAGGTGGACTTAGTCCGACATGACGATAAGGTTGAGTGGTACTACTCTTGGACTAAGATATTAATTAAATGAGTTGTCAGTAACTCACTTAATTAGTGGACATTCGATATCTTAAACACAGGGAGACTAACACACTCATAATAAGAAGGAGCCCAAAAATGTAATTTGGGATTGGTGCGGTAGTTCAATAATAGTTCTCTAGTGGAATGAATTATTATTGATAAAATTAAGTTGTGTGTTCGGGGCGAACACGGGATGCTTAATTTTATCGGGAGACCAAAATCAATTCCTCCTCTCGGTCCTTATCGTAGCCTCTTATTTATAAAGTACTATATCCACCTATACCCACCTTCTATACCCACCTAAAGGGGGTCGGCCAAGCTAGCTTGGGAATCAAGCTAGGGTCGGCCTAAGCATGGTTTAGGGTGGCCGACCCTAACTTGAACTCAAGCTAGAGGGGGCCGGCCATAATTAAATTAAAAAAAAAAATTTAATTTTAATTTTTATTATGTGGAAGATATAATTTATTAAAGAGAATTAAAATTAAAATATCTCTCTTAAAAGGATCTACAAAAGATTAAAGAAAGAGTTTAATCACTTTCCTTATTTGTAGATTGGAAGGATATTTTATTTTCTCTTTAAAAATTATTCACATGTTGAAAAATTAAAATTATAGAAATTTCTTTTTATCAACCATGAAGGGATTTTTGAAGAGAAATTTTATTTTTAAAATTTCTGAAACAAATTAGGAAGTTTTAATTTGTTGATTGAAACTTGTCTAATTTGCCTCTCTATGATGTGGCTGGCCATTAAGAGTTTATTTGGAAAATTTTATTTTATTTTTCTCAATTAAATCATGTCAAGGAAATTAAGGAAATTTTATTGTAATTAAATTTCCTAATTTACCAAGGCTAAGGAATATAAAAGAAGGGGTGGGGGTACCTTCATTGTGTACAACCTCTATTATTTTTCCTCCCTCTCTTATTCCTTGGTGTGGCCGGCCAACATCCTCTCCCTCTCTTCCTCTTTGTGGTGGCTGAAACATCCCTCTTGCTTGGAGCTCTTGTGGTGGCCGGATACTACTTGGAGAAGAAGAAGAAGAAGGAGAGAAAGCTTGCATCCTTTGGAGCTTGGTTGGTATTTTTCTTCTTCCTTGGTGAAGCTCTCTTGTGTTGGCCGAACCTAGCTAGGAAGAGAAGAAGGTGTTGGTGCGGGTAGCACTAACGGTCTAACCTAGGTTTGATGAATGACAAATAGGTTAAGTTAGTTTTGTTGTTATCTGACACTTTGATCGAGTGTGCAGGAGAAGTCCAGACAGGTCGACGGGCTGACCGGATGTCTGGCACGAAGTCCAGCTAGGTCGACGGGCTGACCGGATAGCTGGCGAGAAGTCCAAGCGGGTCGACAGGCTGACCGGATGCTTGGCGAGAAGTCCAGCTAGGTCGACGGGCTGACCGGATAGCTGGCGAGAAGTCCAGACGGGTCGACGGGCTGACCGGACGTCTGGCAGGTAAGTAAGGTAAGTCACTGGAGGGGAGTGACTGCGAGGACGCGTTCCCGGGAAGGGAATATTAGGCGTCGATCCGACTTAGATCCATTTCGGATATCTAAGTCGAGATCGTGACTAGATTCCGGTCTCGGAAAGACGGAATCTAAGTCATACTATTTGTGCTAATTCATACTATTATAAAATGTGCTAACAATCTATGTTGCAGGTTATATATTGCCTCGAACTAACTTTGTTTTGCAGGAAAAGGAGTTTTCGATCCGGGCGCCCGGAAGGGATCCGGGCGCCCGGAATGCAAATTATATCCAGCCAAGTCGTCGCCACGTGGAGCATCACGGTTTGAGCAGCTACGTCACATTCCAGGCGCCCGGAAGGAATCCAGGCGCCCGGAACAACATATAAAAGAAGCCCCAGGCAGGAGCTTCAATGCATCAATCATCAATCTGAGAACTCTTCTACTGCTAGTCCTGCTGCTCTGCTGCGACGCCAACAAAGCTCCGACAAAGTGCTCCTTCGATTTTTAGTTAAATTCCTTGTCGGTATTACTTTGTTTCATTAGCATTTCCTGTATTCATCTTGCAATTATATTCGAATTGCTAGTGATTGCCCAACGAAAGTGGTCAAGGACCACGGGCCTTCGAGTAGGAGTCGTCACAGGCTCCGAACGAAGTAAAATCAACTGTGTTCATTTACTTTTCCGCTGCGCTTATACTTTGTATTTTCGAATCGATATTCACCCCCCCTCTATCGAATCTAACGGTCCTACAAGTGGTATCAGAGCAGGTACCGCTCTGATTTGGTGCAACCACCAATCAGACTGGGGGTGAAATTTTTTGTTTCCTTTTTTTCCTCGATCTTCAGTTTTACACTTAAACTCAAAACTGGTTTATCATTTTTTTAATATTTTTTCTTGCAATTAAATCTAAATTGGTGCAACACCAATCTAGATTTTTCTTCTATTCTCTCTTCGCGCACTACTAATCCAAGACCAAGTCTTGGGATTCTTTTTCGGTTATTTATCTGTGTACAGGATGTCCCAACAAGAAGGCTTCAGCACAGTACGACCTCCACTCTTCAACGGGGACGATTTTTCGTACTGGAAGAAGCGCATGGAGGTCTACCTCAAAACAGACTTCGACCAGTGGATAAGCGTTACGAGACCCTACAAAATTCCAGCAGACACTTCCGGGAATATACTGGATCCTGAAGACTGGACAGCTAATTTGAAAAAGAAAGTGTCAACGGAAAATAAAGCAATCAACACTCTACAGTGCGGATTAACAAGAGAAGAACTAAACAGAGTCGGTCCACACAAAAACGCTAAAGAGCTGTGGGACAAATTGATCGAGCTGCACGAGGGAACGAGCGACGCCAAGGTAACCAAACGAGACTTGCTCTTAAATAAAATTTTTAATATAAAAATGCAGGAAGGTGAAACGGCGAATCAGCTCCACGCAAGGATCAAGGATATCCTCAACGGGCTTCATGCGATAGGCCACCAGATGGAAAATAGAAACTTAATAAGGTACGCATTAAATGTTTTTCCACGTAATAGTTTGTGGGCATCAATAGTAGATGCCTACAAAATTTCTAAAAATCTTTCCAAGTTAAAGTTAGATGAGCTTTTCTGTGAATTAGAATTACATGAACAAACTAATGCTGGAGCCGAGAAAGGTATAGCCTTATTTGCAGGTTCCACCAAAGAAAAGAAAAGCAAGCCTGAATTTGAAGAAGATTCCGACCAAGATTCTGAAGACGAAGAACACCTGGTGAACTTGGTAAGAAAAATGTTCACCAGAGAAAGGAGATTGAAAAGGATCTTCAAAAGATCAGCTCTCCCTCAGAACAAAAGAACGTGACTTGCTACGGCTGCAATAAAAAGGGACACTACAAGAACGAATGCCCAAAACTGAAGTTCGACAAATCAAAGCCAACCAAAAAGAAGGCACTCAAAGCAACGTGGGACGACTCCTCGGACGAATCAACATCAGAGCCACCTCGCACTGATGGCCCGCGAAGACGAAACAGAAGACGAGTCGGAAGATGAAGACGGGTCTGAACTCGAAACAAGCCACGAGTCCGTACTCGTTTCCGAAGGCCCGAATGAGGTAAATTTTAATTTAAACAAAAAATTTTTTAGAATTATTTCCTGTTTAAATAGTAAATTAACTAAAATAGAAAATGAAAACAAATCACTTCTTGAGGAATATCAAAACCTTAAGGAACATATCAAAAATTCAAATCCAACTCAAGATCTAACACTTGAGGAGGATAATTTATCACTAAAAAATGAGATTAACAATTTAAAAGAAATGTTAGAAAAATTCACAACAAGATCAAAAAATCTTGATTTAATCCTGAACAATCAAAAAGCATGTTATAATAAAATCGGACTCGGATACAAGTCAAACTCAAATAAAACTTTTAAGTCATTAATAACTCAATACAAATCAACTAATCAAGCTTGGGTTCCAAAAGCATGTCTGACCACGCAAGTAGGACTTAATCAATATTATATACCTAAAGAAAAAATACATTATATAAAATCTAAACACTTTAAAAATCAACAAAATTATCACCAAGTTAACCATAACTATAAAAAGATTCGACACAAACCTAAAACCAAAATTTAAATTAATGGCCAATAATTCAGGGGGAGACTCCAGATTAGCTGGCACCTCCAAAACTAACTTACCCGACAGGGTAACCCAAAACAAACTAACCCGGCAGGGTAATTAGGATTAGAGACCAAGTCTAACTTGAATCATGGTACTGGTGAAATTTTTGGATGATAGTACGTTAGGGAAGCTTGGGCATCGCATGTCTAGAAAGATATGGCTTCGATCTGGTGCATTTGGCCAAGTGAAACTGACCGAAGCTACTCTCAAATGGATCCTAATCAGTTAGACCAAGATTTAGTACTAAGCTCCGTGGATAGGACTATTCGGAAAATCTCGAAAGGTTGGTTACTTCTAATGACGTCCATGTGACTCACCAAGCTTAGAAATTTATCCGAAGAATGCCTATTTGTGGAGACCAAAGCTAAATCTGAATCTAACACAAGTTAAACCAAAACTCCATAAGTAAAAAAAAAAAATCTAATTTCATCTCACAAAATCATAGGATTCCCTGATTGATAATATAGATAGGGTGAGATGAATAAGGTTCAAATTTTAATTTTAAAACTTAAAAATTAATTTCAAAATTTTAATCTTTTTTAAAAACCTAATTTCAAAATTTTAATTTTAAACTTAAAAAATTAATTTCAAAATTTTAATTTTAAACTTAATTTCAAAATTTTAATTTTAAACTTAAAAAATTAATTTCAAAATTTTAATTTTAAACTTAATTTCAAAATTTAATTTTAAACTTAAAAATTAATTTCAAAATTTTAAACTTAAAAAAAAATTTAATTTCAAAATTTTAATTTTAAAATTAATTTCAAAATTTAATTTTAAACTTAAAAATTAATTTCAAAATTTTAATTTTAAACTTAAAAAATTAATTTCAAAATTTTAATTTTAAACTTAATTTCAAAATTTTAATTTTAAAACTTAAAAATTAATTTCAAAATTTTAAACTTAAAAATTAATTTCAAAATTTTAAAACTTAAAAATTAATTTCAAAATTTTAATCTTTTTTAAAAACCTAATTTCAAAATTTTAATTTTAAACTTAAAAAATTAATTTCAAAATTTTAATTTTAAACTTAATTTCAAAATTTAATTTTAAAACTTAAAAATTAATTTCAAAATTTAATTTTAAAACTTAAAAATTAATTTCAAAATTTAATTTTAAACTTAAAAATTAATTTCAAAATTTTAATTTTAAACTTAAAAATTAATTTCAAAATTTTAATTTTAAACTTAAAAATTAATTTCAAAATTTTAATTTTAAACTTAAAAATTAATTTCAAAATTTTAGTTTTAAACTTAAAAATTAATTTCAAAATTTTAATTTTAAACTTAAAAATTAAATTCAAAATTTTAAACTTAAAATTTTAATTTTAAAAAACTTAACTTCAAACCTATTCTCAAAAAAAAAAAAAAACGGGGTGCCCGGAAGGGGATCCGGGCGCCCCGCTCTAAATCAACGCTGGGCGCCCGGAAGGGATCCGGGCGCCCAGAGTCCCCTATAAATAAGGGGCAGCAGGCGCCCCCAACCTTTGCCCCACCAATTCTCACTTTTGCCAAGGTTCACTCCGAACCTCAGTGCGAAAGTATTTTAAATCAAATTTTCTTGCGGTGAAGACGCTGTTGCGATTCAACCGAGGTCGTCAGATCTATATTTGTCGATGGCTCCTCGGTAAAAATTCTTCCCTAAAAACTTTATTTCTTGTCCTCTTATTTTTTTCTTAGAATATTTTCTTATATATACAGTAGGAAACGAACAAATACTGGTGCTGGACCCTCTAATGCTAGCTCTGACCCTAGGTTTCCCACAGATGAACTAAGGATTAAGTTTGAGTCAACCATTTATAAAGCCATTAGGACTACCTGCATAGATAGATCATTCTTTTTAGAGTCATGTCCCTCTGTTTTAGAGGTTATAGAACACTATAACTTAAGGAACCTTGTCGAATGTACCAGTCCAATAAACATAAGTCTGTGTGCCGAATTTTGCAATAACCTAGTGAAAGTAGACGATCTCACCTATACCACTAGGGCAGCAGGCACTGATATCACATTTTCCCCTACGACTATCCGAGAGTTTTAAGAGTTGCGTCCATCTACTTGTTCCTTTTTGTGCTATCCTCCCAGGAATCTACCATTCGGAGATCCCTACTCACATATTACTCTCGATACGATTTATTCGTATTTTTTTTGGGGAGAGCGAGATCCCACTGTGACACAGTTTAGGTCGGTAGAACTTCGGGTCCAGGACTACGCTCTTTATAGGGTTTTAGTCCTTTGCGTTTTACCACTGACTACTCGGGACATCGCTGTGATGCGCCCATTCCATTCGTTCTTACTCTATGCCCTGAGTCATAGGTTAGATATTGACATCAGCCTACATATCTTCTCCACCATTATCTACTCGGCTGGATTCGTGACTGATAGACGAGTCCATATACCATTTGGTCACATTCTCACAGCCTATATGTCCTCGTTGCACATTGATGTCACTAGAGGAGACATTGCCCATATGACCGAGTTCGATGTTATAGCAGCTCGAAACTTCTCCCTAGCTGGTGTCCAGATAGATAGAGATGACGGGACTATGTCTTGGCGGAGGGAGGCACAGCACCAGGCTGATCCAGACGCACAGGTGGACGAGTTCATGCTCGCACTATTTCCAGAGGAAGCCGCACCGGCTCCACCACCGCCCCGAGCTCGTGCACCACGTCACACTCCCCGCACTCTAGCCGACCGTATGACCGGACTAGAGAGAGCTATGGCGAGTCTCCAGCAGGAGAACTCTGATTTTCATCGGGACATTCGGCGAGAGGTGGCCGAGTTACGAGCTGTCGAGATACCGAGCTGCCGAGGATTCCCGACTCCTTGGGATCTGGACCATCCCCTTCATCATCTCAGTAGATCTAGTTATGACTCATTTCTGTAGCTACACTACCTGTAAAATATTTTGGATCCATCTAGTGATATTTCAGACTTACATTGTTTATGTTCTATCTTGATAGACTAGGATTTTTCAAAAATACTTTCAAAAATGGTTTTATCAAATTATAAGTTAAACTTGTTTGTTTTCAAAACTTTCCATTTTTAGATTTTCAAAAACAGTTTTTGGCCTTAGACTAGTTTTGAATCCTCAGAAACATGTACCCATAGGACTAGTTTTTGAGCATCTCACCAACACCTCAGGTTTACCTTGCTTGTGTTTGACAAACATAGAAAGGGGTGAGATGCATAGGCCAATTGTCTTGACTTAAGATGCTTATTTCAGTGCATCAGCATAAGTCTGGACGTTAAATACAACTCAGATATTAATCAGATTAAGTTCATCAGTCAAGTCAATCACTGACTGATTATAATCAACTTAATCTGACTAACCAAGTGAAAGCTACTATCTTCTGATAGTTAGTTAGTACCTAATTGGTTAGACAACTGGTTAAATTTAAGTATCAAGTTCAGGGGGAGAAATTAATTAAAACTTTGTGTGTTTAAAAAAATGCTTTTTAAAATTAATCTATGTCTGAACATTAGTTTACAAAAAGTTAAATTTAACTAAGTGTTTGAAAAACGTGGAAGTTTAATTCCACCTAATTTTCAAACCTGATTTAAAAAGTTGACTATTGAAAATTAAACTTTCCAAATTTAACTTTTATCAAATTAGCCTTAAAAATTTATTTTGGCAAAATTAATCTTACTTAATTTTTGCTTTGTTTTGAAAAATTGAAGTTGAAAATTTACCTTTTGAAAAGTAAATGTTACTTAAACCGAAAAAAAAAAATTTAATTTTACACGCTTGAAAAGTTAAAACTTACTTTGATTTTTTTTACTTACTTTGATTTTTTACTTTGAATGTTGAACCAAACTCAGACATTTTTCAAGATCATCTGTTTTATAGTAACTCTACACTTTGCTTACCCTTGTTTTTTTTGATGAATGCCAAAGGGGGAGGGTTAGGCGGTTAAGTTAGATAAACCAAATTGAAAATACTAAAACTAACTTTAAAATCGATGTACCTGTTTTTTGCGTTCTTTCACTAACTTAACCAAGTTGTCATTCCATCAAAAAGGGGGAGATTGTTGGTGCGGGTAGCACTAACGGTCTAACCTAGGTTTTGATGAATGACAAATAGGTTAAGTTAGTTTTGTTGTTATCTGACACTTTGATCGAGTGTGCAGGAGAAGTCCAGACAGGTCGACGGGCTGACCGGATGTCTGGCACGAAATCCAGCTAGGTCGATGGGCTGATCGGATAGCTGGCGAGAAGTCCAAGCGGGTCGACAGGCTGACCGGATGCTTGGCGAGAAGTCCAGCTAGGTCGACGGGCTGACCGGATAGCTGGCGAGAAGTCCAGACGGGTCGACGGGCTGACCGGACGTCTGGCAGGTAAGTAAGGTAAGTCACTGGAGGGGAGTGACTGCGAGGACGCGTTCCCGGGAAGGGAATATTAGGCGTCGATCCGACTTAGATCCATTTCGGATATCTAAGTCGAGATCGTGACTAGATTCCGGTCTCGGAAAGACGGAATCTAAGTCATACTATTTGTGCTAATTCATACTATTATAAAATGTGCTAACAATCTATGTTGCAGGTTATATATTGCCTCGGACTAATTTTGTTTTGCAGGAAAAGGGAGTTTTCTGGAACAAAGTGGTCCGAGCGCCCGGAGGGGATCCGGGCGCCCGGAAAGCAAATTATATCCAGCCAAGTCGTCGCCATGTGGAGCATCACGGTTTGAGCAGCTACGTCACATTCCAGGCGCCCGGAACAACATATAAAAGAAGCCCCAGGCAGGAGCTTCAATGCATCAATCATCAATCTGAGAACTCTTCTACTGCTGGTCCTGCTGCTCTGCTGCGACGCCAACAAAGCTCCGACAAAGTGCTCCTTCGGTTTTTAGTTAAATTCCTTGTCGATATTACTTTGTTTCATTAGCATTTCCTGTATTCATCTTGCAATTATATTCGAATTGCTAGTGATTGCCCAACGAAAGTGGTCAAGGACCACGGGCCTTCGAGTAGGAGTCGTCACAGGCTCCGAACGAAGTAAAATCAACTGTGTTCATTTACTTTTCCGCTGCGCTTATACTTTGTATTTTCGAATCGATATTCACCCCCCCCTCTATCGAATCTAACGGTCCTACAGAAGGTTCATTGGTGGTTTCTCATCTCGGAAGATCGTTGCCCACACAACGTCCGAGGTTAGAAGAGGAATACGGTAGAAGATCTAGAGGTCTTTCTAAAAGGTATAACTAGTAATTTTTCTTTCAGCATCATACTAGTTATTTTTGGAAATAATACCAAATACAAGAGGTTTACGATTCTAGTATTTCGAATATATTTTTCGATGTTGTGTTCTTTTGTTTTATTTTTCCTTGTGATTTGATTGTTCCTTTCGGTTAACCTAAAGTTATTTTAGGAAATTAAATATTAGCTTTCCATAAAAGGTTTTGTCTAGTCGGTGGTGGTTGCTCCCATATCCAAGAAGGTCATGTGCCTCGCCACGTCAGTATTGGGAACCAATTATGGAAATTAATATTTAATGGAATTAATAACTTAAGGTGATTTGGATCGAACGTGTTAAGTTCCGCAGGAGATCCAAGTCTAAACCTAAAAGAACATATAGATTAAGTTTTGGATCAAACGTGTTAAGTTCCGCAGGCGATCCAAAATTTAATTTAAAAGAACACATGGTAGCTAGGAAAAGGTTCAGACCTGTGTACAAAATTTTTGTACAGTGGAACCTCTAGGTTTTCCGAGTAGCAACCAACAATTGGTATCAGAGCTAGGGTTTTGCCTCTGTGTATTTGGTATTAGTTTAATTATGCACATGTCATACATAATTTAGGCAGGATAATAGTAGGATGTGCTAACTTTGTGGATGCAGGATCCAACTATTATGGCTTATAGTTTTATGTGTGTGATTGGACCCTTGGACATGTCAAGGGCATTTATATGTGTGTGCATGATCGTATTATAAAATACAACAGGAGCTGTATTTAGTTTTATTAGGATTTTATTTTTGATCTAGATACATGTACATTCCTTTTATGGAATATAGGATCAAAATTGTAAAATTCTATTTATGTCGCGGATCGAATCTTGTAAAGCGTGGAACCTTCTGAGGACCAGAGGCGCAGTGGAACAATGAGCAAGATGGATGCGACAGCTAGACCCGGTGGCGATGGCCAAATATGGCAGCAGCTTGGGATGACAACACACGGAGGACAACCATAGATAAAAGTCATAATAGTTGAAAATTAGATTTTCTATTTATTGCTTTTATATTGTGCTATGTGTGTATGTTAGTATACATGTTTAGTAGGCTAGCATAGTTAAAATTCCTCATTTATAAATAACTAAGTGGGAGAGGGATTTTTAAATAAAACCCATGGTCTCCATTACTGGTTTGTAAGTGATGCAAACAAGCTTGCGCGTTGGCTCTGAGTGCCTTCCTCCATATCGGATGAGCTTGTTTGTGGATCACTAGAACAAACTTCCATTTAGGATGACAATAGGAAGTTAATTAAGAGCGTGTGATCTTCCCCATCGGAAGGGGCACAATCTTATTAATGGACTTAGTGTCAAGTAATGGTATACACTTAGGCACAACTAATAGTATCCTCCCTATCGGAGTCACTGCTATTATTTGTGTGACCAAAGGATACCAACTATTAATTTTATTTGTCAAAAAGTTAGGTTGACAAAATAATAAAATTAATGGGTTAAAACCCTCCTTTTACAAATGTTGAATTTGTATACGTCCACACTATCGTGGCATACAAAATTCACGATGGTTTGAGGTGTTGGTTAATTTAAAATAGTATTGTTTGAGGAATCAATATTATTCTAAATTTAGAGTTCTGACCAAAAGTTATTTGTGATTCTTAGGATGACTTTCAACCCACTGTCCATCATACTTCAACAAAATAGACTTACTGGACCTAATTATATAGATTAGAAAAGGAACCTGGACATTGTCCTTACTGCTGAAAGCTATAAATTTGTACTGACTGAGCCTTGTCCTGAAGCACCTACTGGTGAATCTACCCAAGAGGAGATTGAATATCATAGGAAATGGGTAAAAGCAGATGAGATAGCGCAGTGTTACATTTTGGCTTCAATGTCAAATGTATTGCAACATCAGCATCAAGATTTACCAACAGCCTATGATATTATGAACAATCTCAAGAAACTCTTTGGTCATCAGGATAGGGCTTCTAGACAAGAAGCCATGAGAAAGATAATGACAGCCACCATGCAAGAGGGTACTCCTGTGAGGGATCATATCCTAAAGATGATAGCTTATCTGAACAAGATACAGATCCTTGGAGGAGAAATTGATGGGGAAACCCAGATCGATATGATCCTCCAAACACTACCTAGAAGTTTTGAGCAATTTCGCCTGAATTACAATATGAACAAAAGGGTATATTCATTGGCGGAACTACTGACAGAACTTCAGGGTCACAACTCTCATATTCACTATGTTGAAAATGGTTCTACTTCTAAGCTGAAAGGAAATAAGAAGAAGAAACAAGTTGGTTCAGCAAAGAAAGTGAATAAATCTCAGAGTACAGGACCTAAAGCTGGAATGAAGAAGCCGAAGGGCAAGTGCTTCATCTGCAAGCAGTCAGGGCATTGGAAGGCGGACTATCCTCGTAGGAATCAGAACAACAAAGGTATATCTCATGCTCTAGTTGTTGAAACATGTTTAGCGGTGTTATCTACCAGCACTTGGTGTAGATACGGGAGCCACTGATCATGTCTGCAATTCCTTACAGGGGTTCCAGGAAACCCGACGACTATCTGAAGGAGAGATTACCGTCTACATGGGCAATGCTACTAAGGTGGCAGCTGTTGCAGTGGGAGACGTCTACTTATCTTTTAGTAGAAATAAAAATTTGGTTTTAAGAAATTGTCTTTATGTACCCAGTTTTAGAAAGAATTTAATTTCAGTTTCTAAACTGTTTTTAGATGGATATTCAGTTTCCTTTAGTAACGATGTAGTTATTAAGAGAAATAAAGTGATTATCTGTTCTGGTACATTAGTTGGCAATTTATATATTTTAAATCCAATTTCTCCCACAAAGCAAAACATGGAAATTTATAACTCATCTTCTAACTCAAATAAGAGAAAAGAACCTTCGGAAATGAACCAAGCATATCTTTGGCATCTAAGGCTTGGTCATATTAACTTAAGTAGGATTCAGAGGCTAATAGCCGATGGACTTTTGGGTTCATTAGAGTTGGAAAATTTTCCAACTTGTGAATCTTGCTTGGAAGGTAAAATGACCAAGAGGTCGTTTAAGGCCAAGGGGTATAGAGCCAAAGAAGTGTTAGAATTGGTTCATTCTGATTTGTGTGGTCCTATGTCTGTCCAGGCAAGAGGTGATTTTGAATATTTTGTCTCTTTTATAGATGATTATTCAAGATACGGAAACATTTACCTAATGCGCCGCAAGTCCGAGTGCTTTGATAAGTTCAAAGAATACAAGGCTGATGTGGAGAAACGACTAGGTAAAAGTATCAAGACACTACGATCTGATCGTGGTGGCGAATACCTCTTAGGAGAGTTTAGGAATTACTTATCGAGGCCGGATTCAATCCCAATTGTCTGCACCGGAACACCCCAATGAATGGTGTAGCAGAGCGAAGGAATAGGACTCTTATGGAGATGGTTAGATCAATGATGAGTTATTCGAATTACCAAATTCGCTTTGGGGATATGCTCGAAACAGTGTATGTTCCGAACTTAGTACCTTCTAAATCAATTTCTTCTACTCCCACAGAATTGTGGAATGGGCGAAAACCCAGTCTAAGACATATTCGGATTTGGGGTAGTCCAGCACATGTGTTGAAACCAGATGCTGATAAGTTAGAATCTCGTACAGAAGTTCGAGTGTTTGTGGGATATCCCAAAGGAACGAAAGGAGGTTTATTTTATAGTCCTAAAGACCAGAAGGTCATTGTTAACACCAATGCCCAGTTTTTAGAAGAAGACTATATAATGGATCACAAGCCCAGTAGTAAAGTTATTTTAGAAGAACTAAGAGAGGACACGTCTACTTTAGTACCAACAGTACAAGATGAAGTACCACAAGAAACTGCAACACATGTCACACATGATACACAACCACAGACAGTGTCTCGTCGTAGTGGGAGGGTTGTAAGGCAGCTTGAGAGATTCATGTTTTTGGGAGAGTCTTCGGACTTGATCCCAGGTAAACATGAACCTGATCCCCGGACATATGACGAAGCACTCCAAGATATAGATGCAGCATCTTGGCAAAAGGCAATGAATTCTGAAATAGAGTCTATGTACTCTAATAAGGTCTGGGAGCTTGTAGAACCACCTGATGGTGTAAAAGCCGTTGGATACAAGTGGATCTACAAAAGGAAAAGAGGGACGGACGGGAAGGTAGAAACCTTCAAAGCTAGGCTTGTTGCAAAAGGGTACACTCAGAAAGAGGAAATCAATTATGAGGAAACCTTTTCACCGGTAGCCATGCTTAAGTCTATCCGAATACTCTTATCCATTGCTGCTCATATGGATTATGAGATTTAGCAAATGGATGTCAAGACAGCTTTCCTTAATGGAAGTCTTGAAGAGAACATCCATATGAAGCAACCAGAAGGGTTCATTGAAAAAGGCAAAGAGCATCTAGTGTGCAAGCTCAATCGGTCCATTTATGGATTGAAGCAAGCTTCAAGATCATGGAACATCCGGTTTAATGAAGTAATCCAGTCATATGGATTTATTCAAAGTCCGGATGAGTCTTGTGTATATAAGAAGTGTAATGGAAACATGGTGGTATTTCTTGTACTATACGTAGATGATATTTTGTTAATTGGTAATAATGTCAAGGTATTATCAGACGTAAGGGTATGGTTGTCCAAACAATTTGATATGAAGGACTTAGGAGAGTGTGCACACATTCTTGGGATCAAAGTAATAAAGGATCGCAAGAAAAGAATGTTGTGTCTGTCCCAAGCTTCATATGTAGATACAATCCTTGCTCGTTTTAGCATGCAGGATTCCAAGAAAGGTTTCTTACCTTTCCGGCATGGAATAGCTCTATCTAAAGAGATGTCTCCTAAGACATCAAAGGAGATAGAAGACATGAAAGCAGTTCCTTATGCCTCGGCTGTAGGAAGCCTTATGTATGCAATGCTATGTACGAGGTCTGATATTTGTTTTGCCGTGGGCATGGTCAGCAGATATCAGAGTAACCCTGGACAAGGACATTGGACTGCGGTAAAGCATATATTAAAATACCTGAGAAGGACTAGAGATTATATGCTAGTTTACCAAGCAGACGATTTGCTCCCTGTGGGTTACACTGATTCAGATTTCCAATCAGATAGGGACAATAGTAAGTCTACATCAGGCTATGTGTTTACTTTAGGAGGTGGAGCCATTTCATGGAGGAGTGTTAAGCAGAAATGTGTTTCAGACTCAACCATGGAAGCTGAGTATGTAGCAGTCTCTGAGGCAGCTAAAGAAGCAGTATGGCTCAGGAACTTTCTAATGGACTTAGATGTGATTCCTGGTTTACCCAAAATCATCACAATTTATTGTGATAATAGCGGTGCAGTCGCAAACTTGAAGGAACCACGAGCCCATAAGGCAAGTAAACATATAGAGCGCAAGTACCACCTGATACGAGATATCGTGAAGCGAGGAGAAGTTGTCATCGCCAAGATTGTATCAGCGGATAACCTGGCAGATCCTTTCACTAAGGCCCTTCCAGCGAAAGCTTTCGATCGGCATGTGGAGGGAATGAGAATCAGATGTATGGTAGAAGATATGGCAGCTTAGTCATTAGTATAAGTGGGAGATTGTTGGAGTGTATACTGAAAGCCTAAGCTTTTGTAAACATTTATTTGGAATAAAGAATCACACTTGGTCAAATTATCTACATTTGTTTGTAGTTGTTCAATTAATTTGTATTGTAGATAACATAGTATGTGGTGTCACATGCAGAAGATGATGTTATCAGTACCTTATAAATTATAAACAGTAGCTCACGACCAAAATGGAAAGGAACAAACCGTTAGAAGGTCGTAGTGTAATTAGGTATTAGTTTATCTTGACTATATAATTACACTAGTACACTCAGAGTGTATTGAGTAGGACCATTTGAGGTCGTTTCTTTTATACTGACTTTATAAAGGAACAAAGACCTCGGTTATTATGAAAGTGTGTGCTCTTAATCCTAATATAATAACAAGCACATATATTTGATATTTATTTCTTTAATTTATCAATGGGTGAGATTTAGTTCGATGAATCAATAAACCCGATAAGTTGGGAAATGATATCACTTATAGTGTGTGTTGTTGATTATAGAAGGAAACTGTGTCCTAGAGATACTAGGTTGATAATGTCCCCAAGAGGAGCTCATAAGGATTGTCATGTTAAATCCTGCAGGTGGACTTAGTCCGACATGACGATAAGGTTGAGTGGTACTACTCTTGGACTAAGATATTAATTAAATGAGTTGTCAGTAACTCACTTAATTAGTGGACATTCGATATCTTAAATACAGGGAGACTAACACACTCATAATAAGAAGGAGCCCAAAAATGTAATTTGGGATTGGTGCGGTAGTTCAATAATAGTTCTCTAGTGGAATGAATTATTATTGATAAAATTAAGTTGTGTGTTCGGGGTGAACACGGGATGCTTAATTTTATCGGGAGACCAAAACCAATTCCTCCTCTCGGTCCCTATCGTAGCCTCTTATTTATAAAGTACTATACCCACCTATACCCACCTTCTATACCCACCTAAAGGGGGTTGGCCAAGCTAGCTTGGGAATCAAGCTAGGGTCGGCCTAAGCATGGTTTAGGGTGGCCGGCCCTAGCTTGAACTCAAGCTAGAGGGGGTCGGCCATGATTAAATTAAAAAAGAATTTTAATTTTAATTTTTATTATGTGAAAGATATAATTTATTAAAGAGAATTAAAATTAAAATATCTCTCTTAAAAGGATCTACAAAAGATTAAAGAAAGAGATTAGATCTCTTTCCTTATTTGTAGATTGGAAAGATATTTTATTTTCTCTTTAAAAATTATTCACATGTTGAAAAATTTAAATTATAGAAATTTCTTTTTATCAACCATGAAGGGATTTTTGAAGAGAAATTTTAGTTTTAAAATTTCCGGAAACAAATTAGGAAGTTTTAATTTGTTGATTGAAACTTGTCTAATTTGCCTCTCTATGATGTGGCCGGCCATTAAGAGTTTATTTGGGAAATTTTATTTTATTTTTCTCAATTAAATCATGTCAAGGAAATTAAGGAAATTTTATTGTAATTAAATTTCCTAATTTACCAAGGCTAAGGAATATAAAAGAAGGGGTGGGGGTGTCTTCATTGTGTACAACCTCTATTATTTTTCCTCCCTCTCTTATTCCTTGGTGTGGCCGGCCAACATCCTCTCCCTCTCTTCCTCTTTGTGGTGGCCGAAACATCCCTCTTGCTTGGAGCTCTTGTGGTGGCCGGATACTACTTGGAGAAGAAGAAAAAGAAGGAGAGAAAGCTTGCATCCTTTGGAGCTTGGTTGGTGTTTTTCTTCTTCCTTGGTGAAGCTCTCTTGTGTTGGCCGAACCTAGCTAGGAGGAGAAGAAGGTTCATTGGTGGTTTCTCATCTCGGAAGATCGTTGCCCACACAACGTCCGAGGTTAGAAGAGGAATACGGTAGAAGATCTAGAGGTCTTTCTAAAAGGTATAACTAGTAATTTTTCTTTCCGCATCATACTAGTTATTTTTGGAAATAATACCAAATACAAGAGGTTTACGATTCTAGTATTTCGAATATATTTTTCGATGTTGTGTTCTTTTGTTTTATTTTTCCTTGTGATTTGATTGTTCCTTTCGATTAACCTAAAGTTATTTTAGGAAATTAAATATTAGCTTTCCATAAAAGGTTTTGTCTAGTCGGTGGTGGTTGCTCCCATATCCAAGAAGGTCATGTGCCTCGCCACGTCAGTACTGGGAACCAATTATGGAAATTAATATTTAATGGAATTAATAACTTAAGGTGATTTGGATCGAACGTGTTAAGTTTCGCAGGAGATCCAAGTCTAAACCTAAAAGAACATATAGATTAAGTTTTGGATCAAACGTGTTAAGTTCTGCAGGCGATCCAAAATTTAATTTAAAAGAACACATGGTAGCTAGGAAAAGGTTCAGACCTTTGTACAAAATTTTTGTACAGTGGAACCTCTAGGTTTTCCGAGTAGCAACCAACACGTCTCCGGCGCCGGCCAGGGTTTCCGAGAGGTTTTCTTCACCTCCTTGAGGTCGGCTCGTCGAGGGGAGCACGCGGGCGCTGAAGGATCGCCGGATTTGAAGCTTCATCCGAACCCTAGATCTCTTTCTCGGTTGTAAGCCCAAGCAAACCACGATGAGTTGCTACTCACCTGTAGTAGGAGTTGTTCCGCGGTTTCGCTTTTCTTCTCTGTTTTCTCGCTGAGCAGGAACAACCCTAGATTCGTTGGTTGTTTTTTTTTTAGCATTTCGAGTTTTAATCCCTCTGCTATTCAAAGAATGTAAACAGCCTTGATTTCAATGCAGATTTGAATTCTTTTGTGGTTTAACAAGCATGCACAGCCTTGTAGTTAGAAATTCTGTTATGAGTTTTTTTTGTAGCTTAACAGGCATGAGCAGCCGGCCCTTTTAGCATCCCAGTATCTAATTCTTCACTGATTTACTAACCATGAACAGCCTCTTATAACTAGCATCTTTGATTGTATTTCCTTGTTTAATGGGCATGAACGGATTTATCTATAGTGGCATGCAGATTAGTTTTCCTTTCCTTGCTACCATATTTAGCATGAACAGAACATATATATATATATATATATGTGTGGTGCATTTTCCTTACTTGAACAAGCATGAACGACCTTCATTTTAGCACCTTTGTGTAGATTCCAGCCTTAGCTTATTTGCAGGTTCCTTCAGAAATTCAGTTTTAGAATTCATTTGCTATGCACGGGCAAGAACAACCTTCTAATCTATTTGCAGGATTTAGTTTTTTTTTTTTGTCGAACATGAATTTCTTTGTAAATCAAGCATACAGTGTTCTTTAGACCCTTATTGCCTTATGAGCAGTTTTATTTATGAGCTTGGAACGCTAGTATGTTTGGGTAGATCTTTTGTTGCTGTTTTAGGTGCAAGAACAATCTTTATTTAGTTAGAATAAGTTTAGCATTACAGCTTTCTTGTCTTTGCACTTAAGGAGCAAGAACAATCCTTAACATCAGTGTTTTAGTTTTGGGTACCTTGCATTTTAACAAGCATGAACAATTTGTGTCGAGTTTCGGATTTCTTTTGAAGTATAAAGTTATTCCAGTAAGCATGAGATTTCCTATTTGTTATTCCAGCAAGAATGAAGTTTTCATTGCTAGTTATTAAGCACGAACAACCTCTAATTTCCAGAAAGCAGTTTGTTTCTGTTTAATTACAATTAGTATATCTTGAGCATGCAATTATTAGTTTCTTTGCTATTTCATAAGCATGAGTTTCTGTCTTTGAGAAACTATAAGCAAGAAAGACCAATGTCTAGGCTTGATCTTAATTCCAGAAGTTGAATATCAAAAGCGCACACAAAGTGTTTGCGTAAATGCCAAGTAAGGGCAAGTATAAGGAAGTTATAGTTAAAAAGAAAGTATTTTACTTTTAATGGCATGTACCGGACACAAGGTCCAGGACACAAGGTCCATTGGGTGGGCTCCTAGATCGCCCCTAGGCACAAGATCGCCTAGAAGTACCTTAGTAGTTTCGGGATTAGCTACCTCGACTCTTATTAAGGATGCGCGCAAATTGGTACAATGTCGGACCCAAAAGAAGTTTATTATTATTTTGAAGTATTAAAGTATAAGTTTTGAAACAAATGAAACAAGCTTCAAATATGTTTAGAATTAGAAAGTTTAGTTTCTTGTTATTTGAAGCATGCAGTAGTAGTTTTATTTGTTTCTTGCTATTAGATTATTCAGCATGTTTAGCTTTATTTGCTTTCAGTATGCAGTTATAGTTTTATTCTTGTGAGCGTGAGTAGCTTTACATGTTTAGTATTTCAGTTAGTATGATTCCTTTATTGGTTTATGAGCATGTTTAGTAGCTTTACATGTTTAGTATTTCAGTTAGTATGATTCCTTTATTGGTTTATGAGCATGATTAGCTATACATGTTTAGTATTTCAGTTAGTATGATTCCTTTGCTATGTATGAGCATGAGTAGCTTTACATGTTAGCATTCAGTTTTAGCATGTTTTTATTTATATACATGCATATCGAGTTTTTGTGAGTTAGATAACGCTCACTAAGCTTTATGCTTATGGTTTGCATTTCCTCCTACTGCATATAAAGGGAAAGGAAAGATACAGTGAAGGAAGGCGACAAGGAGATGCAAGAGAAGTGTGTGATGTGTGGACTATGGAGATCCTTGGGACTTAGCTAAAGAACTTACTTAGTTTAAGAATATGTTTAGTTTAATTTCTTATTAAGTTGATAAGAAAATTTTGTAGTAAGAAGTTATGTTTCCACTGTTGGAGTTTTATTTGTTTACCATTGCTAGATTAGTTGTATTTTAAGTTGTTGTGTCTTATTAAACTGCGTGGATCTTTGATATATTTCCAGCCGCCTGTGGCTAAGTATATATGTATGTATTGTTGAATATGGTCACCGGTATAGGGGAGACTCTGCCGAAATTTTTCGGTAGAGATTTCTCGTAGTTAAGTAGCGTACCGGTTAAGTAGAGTTAGTAGTTAAGTAGCGGTCCACCTTTAGAGAATAGTAGTAGTGTAGAAGGTGGGTCGTTACAGGAAATTGATCTGGTTTTAGCACTGCCAGCATCTGATTTTCACCAAAACCTGCATGCACACAAAACAGTTCACAACAAGCTGAATTCTGCAATCACAGAGAGGCGGGGCTCAATCCAGAAAAGGGATAACAAGCAACGTTACACCAACTATCAACAAAAATCTGAGCAATTGGAACCCTAGCAAACAAAGATGCAAACTGTACAGAGGAAAAATAGGTTTTTGCCAAGTAAACAGTAGGAACCAGTAGGTCACAGGGCTGGGGTAACTTTGTGTAGCAAGGAGGTTGGGATGGACGATAGAGTTCAAACTCGAAACTAAGCGGCAAGACGGTCACGACCGTCTACCTCCACATGAAGATTGCATCATGGAATGTGAGGGACTTTAACCAAGCCCCCAAACATAGATAAGTACAGAACTTCTTTCTGAAACACAAGTTAGTAGTAATGGGTATCATGGAAACAAAGCTAACAGAACCGGCACTACGGAAATTGAAGGATAGAAGGTTTCAACATATGGAAATGCAACACTACATCAAGGATGGCTCCTCTAGAAGTCGAGTACTAATTATTTGAGACCCTCACAAAGTCACCTTTGGGATAACTAAGTTTGTTGAGCAGTTTTTACATGGATGTATCACATGTGTAGTGACACACAAAATTTTTCAGGTCATATTTGTGTATAGACAACTCAATATCAGAAACCGAAGGAGACTATGGGAAAAATTGGATATGTTGGGCGATGACATGGACACACCTTGGATACTTCTTGGTGATTTTAATTCCCCGCTTTCAGTGGAGGACAAGGAAGGTGGTGCGTCGGTCACTACTTATCAAATATCAGATTTCCAAGAGTGTGTTATGTGTAATGGGCTAGAGGACTTACCTCAGGTAGGTTGCAAATACACTTGGTCAAACAATGAGGTCTTTTGCAAGTTGGATCGCTGCATGGTTAATAAGAAGTGGTTAGAGGAGGACATGAGGGGAATGGCCGAATTCCTAGCACCTGGTTACATCTCCGATCATACTCCATGTGTGGTCACCATTATGGAAGCTATGGAGCAAACCAAGAAACCTTTCAAATACTTCAATATGTGGACTACTCATGAAAATTACAATAGTGTGGTGGAGGAGCAGTGGGCCAACTTAGGGCTGGGCACAAGGCAGGGCACGACATAGTACAGATTCAAGGTGAAGTTGCAGAGGTTAAAGTAGACTCGACCCCGGGTCGGGTCTGGCCCGGACCCGGCCCGGGCTCGTAACCGGGTCAACGGGCCGGTTGCCCATTGACCCGGTTCGCTGGGTCGAACCGGAACCGGCTCGGCAAGTTGCCGGGCCAGTTTCGGTTCAGTGGCTATAAAACTGGCGAACCACCGGTTAACAGGCGGGTTGAACCGACAGTTCAGCCGCAAATTTTTTTTTTTTTTTAAACGGCTTGAACTGCCGGTTAACTGGCAGTTCATAGCCGTTGGGAGGGTTTTTGGGGTATTTTTTTCAATGGTTAGGATCATTTGATCATTTTTTAATCAATGGCTATGATTTAGTATGATTTAGTGTTCGTTACTATCAAAACTCTATAAATAGAGAGCTCATTTTATCATTTTTCACACACATCTTCTCTACTCTTAATCTCATTTTCTTATTCTCTAATCTCTACATGCTTTCGTTTTCAATTTTCAATTACAATGGAAGGAGGCCGCAGAGGTGCATCATCTCGAGCTCGGAAGGGAAAGCAAATAATGAATCCGCCGGAGGAGGACCCCAACATTCAATCCACCGATGATGAGATTGAGCATCTTCCGAATCCGACACCCGAAACACAAGGAAGTACCGATGCAATTACTTCTAAGGTTCGGGAACTTCCTCCTCTAAAGTCTTCTATTTTCACTAAACATTTTGAGAATGTCACTCTTCCGTCGGGAGAAATGCGTGCAAAATGTAAGCACTGCAATGCTTCCTACAAATTTCAAGCCAGCGGCAGCTATGGGTCGTTGAAACGACATGTAGAAACGAAGCACCCGACGGAATATGGATTCGACCGCTCTCAAACACAATTATCAAGATTTTTTTCAACTAACAGTAGTACCGATTCCGGTTTATTTTTATATTTGGATAATAAATTAAGAGAATCATTAGCTAAATTTGTTTCCGTAGAACATCTTTCTTTTAGTTTTGGATCTAAATGCACATTTGAAGATTTTTGAAAGAATCTCTTAATCCATGTGCTAAACATGTTCCTAGGACTACACTTACTCGTAAAATTAAAAAATAGTAAAACAAAGAAAAAAGAATTTAATTGATGAATTTAGTAAAATAGATAATAAAATTTCTTTATGTTCCGATATTTGGAGTGATCATTGGCAAACACATTCGTATATAGGTGTGACTTGCCATTGGATTGATAACTCTTGGAACCTCCAAAAAAGATTATTAGCTTATAGAGTTTTTGATGAATCACATAATGCTCATAATATCGCACAATTATTATGTTTAATTTTAGAAGAATATGGTTTAACTCATAAAATATTTTCAATATTATTAGATAATGCTAGTTCCAATACCGCTTGTATAGATGATCTAAAATTTGTTTGTCAACCTATTATTGGAGGTTTATTTTTTCATATTCGTTGTGTATGCCATGTCTTAAATTTATGCGTTCAAGATGGTTTAAAAATTTTAGAAAGTTATATTAAACCAATTAGAATTGTAATTTCTTATTTATGGTCTCATCCATCCATAATGAAACAATGGGGTAGGTTTTGTAAAATTAATGGAATGAGATCTAAAAAATTTCCACGTGATGTACGAACACGTTGAAATTCAACATACCAATTATTACAAGATTCATTTCAATATAAAGAATTATTATGTTCATTTTTTGCACAACACTAATACTAATATATATTTATTTTCATAACAATGGAATATTTGTAGTAGTATTTGTGAAATTTTAAAAGTATTTAATGATGCAACCGAACAACTTTCCGGTGTTTATTATCCCACTGCTCAATTAGTTTTAGAAAAATTTTCTAATATAGTATTAGTTTTAAATGAACATATTAATAATGAATCTTTATCTCCTTTCATCTTAGCTATGAAATTAAATGGGAAAAATATTTTTATTTAATTCCTGAAATTTATTTAATTGCATTTGCTTTAGATCCTAGATTTAAATTAGAAGTTTTACCAGAAATGTTAACTTTATATTATGACGCTTTAATTCCAATTAAAGATTCTTCTTCCCTGATCCAGTTAATATTATATATAATGTTAGAATTTATTTATATGATATTTATAATCAATATTATGTAAAATATGGAACACAAATTAATATTTCTGAAATATAACAAACTACTAGTAGTAATTTAAAACTTACAAAAGCATAACTCTTATTAAAAGAACGGACAAAACGTCCACGAGGATCCTCAAGTTCCACACAGGAACTTGAGAATTATTTTATGACTTCTTTTGATTTTAATGAAGTAGATAGCAAAAACTTCTATATCTTAAAGTGGTGGTCACAGAAGGCTCAAAGCTTTCCCGTTCTCTCCGTGATCGCAAAATAAATTTTAGCTTGTCCAGTGTCGGAGGCAACATATTAGATGAACGACGATCAACTTTGTCTCCCGACTCATTGGAAGCCCAAGCATTACTGGACGATTAGACCAGAGCGGAGAAAAGAATCCAAGGAATGCAACTTTCAGATGACGAAGTTGAAGATTTTGATACTGAAGGAACAAATACGACAGGATATAAAAAAACAGGAAATGGAAGTGAATGAAAATGTAAAAGGATAAAAATGTAAAAGAACTACGTGGGCTTTAATTCCCCTAAAGGGATACGTAGGCAATTTAAATAAGTGCAAGCCCTTTTTTCAATAAATTTTAATTTCTAATTTTTAATGTTTAATGTTTAATTTTTAATTTTTTTTAACATATTAATCTTGAACCGTGGCGAACCATGACGAACCGTGAACCAGCGGTTCTGAACCGTGAACCGTAACCGTTTTGGGCGGTTAAGGTTAAGGGTCGACCTGCCTGGAACCATCGAACCGGCGGTTCCGAACTGTCGAACCATCGGTTCCGAACCGTGGTCAAGTCTAGGTTAAAGGCCACATTTAAGCAGTTTAACATGCTTCATTTTCAGCATATTAAGGAGAGATCACTTCGGGCGCAGGAAGAGCTTCAAAGGATGCAAGAAATTGGCTATGCTACTGGAGCTTTTGAGGAAGAATACCAGCTGGTCCGGAAACGTGCAGATCAACTCAGCAGGGCAGATTTCCTATACTGTAAGTAAAAATCAAAGTGCAAATATTTTAGAGAAGTGGAGCGAAACACTACTTGTTTCCATGCCCTAGTCAAGAGAACAAATAGAATGAGAGAAATTATGGCGATTGAGAAAAGAGATGGTGATACCACAACATGCTTGAATGAGATCGTAAATGAATTTGTGGAACTTTTCAAGGGTTACTCGGCACAAGTATACAAAGGATACCTCTTAATACTGAATGCTTAGTATTTGGCAGAACTTTAAGTTCGGAGCAGCAAGCAAGTTTGATTCTCATGCCAACGGAGGAGGAGATCAAGAAGGTCCTCTTTAGCATAGGTGATCAAAAAGCATCGGGACCGGAAGGGTATGGAGCAAAATTTTCAAGCACTCATGGGACATCCTCAAGGGTGATTTGGTGGCTGTAATAACTGAGCTTTTTAGGCATGGGAAGCTTCTCAAGGAGTGGGATCATTCCCTCATTTCATTAGTCCCAAAGGTTCCACAACCAAGTAGAGTTGCGGATTTCTGACCCATATCATGTTGCACGATTTTCTACAAGATAATTTCGAAGATCTTATCCTCCAGACTTGCTGATGTAGTTGAGCATATATTCCATTCAGCACAGGCCGTTTTTGTCAAAGGGAGGAACATAACCGATAATATTCATTTAGCCCAGGAAATGATGAGAAATTACACAAGGAAGAGAATTTCCCCACGGTGTATCATGAAAGTAGATCTTCAGAAAGCTTTTGACATAGTGCATTGGGACTTCTTACTAGAAGCACTAGCAGGGTTGCAGTCCCCCCTCCCTCCCCCCACTTACATTGCATAGATACGTGAGTGCATCACTACCACTAGTTTCTCATTGTCTATTAACGGAGGCGTGCATGGACACTTTAGAGGCACTAGAGGACTGCGGCAAGGAGACCCACTATCGCCATACCATTTTGGGATCTGCATGGAATACTTGGCTCGGATGCTCAGTCAGCAGACACGGCGGGCAGATTTTCATTTCCATCCTAAGTGCCACGAACTCCGGATTGCCCACATTGCGTACGCGGATGATCTCCTATTACTTTCCCGTGGCAACCATTCCTCCATCACTATTCTCATGGACTGCTTGGAAAACTTTGGGATGATGGCTGGCTTAAGGCCGAACCTCAGCAAATCTTGCATCTATATGGCCGGAGTAGAGGAGGATGTGAGGCAGGACTTGCTCGCCGTTACGGGGTTCCAGGAGGGAACTATGCCTTACAGATATCTTAGGATTCCTTTGTCATCAGAAAAGCTGAAGATTGCGGATTACAGTCTACTGATTGATGCTTTGAGCAAGAGAATTAATGCATGGCCAAAACTCACCCTTTCTTATGCAGGAAGAGCGTAGTTGATACAATCTGTCCTGTAGGGGATGGAATGCTACTGGATGTCGATCTTACTATTACCGATAGGAGTTGTCAAGCGTATCTATTGTAGGACCGTTGGGCCGGCTAGAAGGGGGGTTGAATAGTCCTGTAAAAAAAAATAAACAAAGACCCTTCCCGACTTTTCAAACTAATACTTGTGAAATAATCAAAGCAGTAAATTAAAAGCAAAAAAGAAAGAGGCGCAGTTGTTTACTTGGTTACAACCGGGGAGGTTGTTAATCCAAGGAAAGGATGAAGCTCACTATCAATCTCCTTCAGGCGGAGAAGCCTCTTACATCGTTGAAGCACAAAAAGAAAGAAGCTAATCTAAACAGTGGAAAGCGCACAAGCGTTTTTACAATTTCTGAACTAATTGATTAGCTTCTGGACCAAGGCTATATTTATAGCCTTGGTCGGGGCGCCTGGAAGGGGTTCCGGGCGCCCTGGGGGGATAAAACTTTATCCCCCAATGTTCAGATCGTATTTGACACGATCTGGTCAACAAATCAGGTCCGAGCGCCTCGGAGCCAAAAGTCAATAGTAGTTGACTTTTTCGTCCGGGACCTCTACTCCGGTTCCGTTCGGCTCGGTCTGGGTCTTCTATTTCGAATCCGTTCGCTTGGGTGATCTCTGCCATCCGAAAAAGGGCTCACCCGAACCCAACTTCCGGTCTTCTCGAGCGGGCTTCCCTCCGACTTCTCGTCCCTCAGAATCGTCGTGTTTCCTTCTCGTCCGCCAGCGTACTCATCCGCAGTCTTCATCCCTCGGACGCACCGCGTGTCGTCCTTCTCGCTAACTGTGTCTCTTGCTCTCCGAGCAATCTTCCGCTCCGGCTTTCGTCCCTCGGAATCACCGCACGCTTCCTTCTCATTCGTCGGTGTACTCTTCCGCAGCACCTCGTCCCTCGGACTACCGTCCTTCTCGCTAGCTGCGTCTTCCGCTCGACTACCTGTGCTCCTAAGCTCCTGCACACTTAGACACAATGTTAGTAACAAACAGGACCTAACTTAACTTGTTGATCACACCAAAACAACCTTGGGGTTCCAACAATCTTCCCCCTTTTGGTGTGAGTAACCCAAGTTAAGCTAGGGTAAAAATAGACATTAAATAAACTTATCTAAATTTGTAATTTTAAGTACAAAAATAAAATAAGTAGAATTTTGGTCTACCTCCCCCTAGACTTATACTAATCCTTCTCCCCTTTTGATCACAAACAAAATGGGGTTTTCAAAAAAAATCTAAGGGTTAAAGACTTAGAAAATTTTGAGATCCTTAAAAATTTGCAATAATTTTCACATAAAGAGTTTGTGAAAAAAAATTAAGTAAAATTTTCTAAGCGAAATTAAAGAAAAATTCTAACTTAGACATTTTTTGTTTGCAAAAACATTACAAAAATTTCAAAAAAAAAAAATTTAAGTAGAAATTTTCAATTTCATAACAACCTTTTAAAAAAAATCTTCTGAGAATTTTTCTAAGTACTTAAATTTCTAAGTCAATTTCATGTAAAAGTATTAAAAAAATATTTTGAAAAACTTTGAAAACATTAATCAATTCTAATTTTAATGCTTTGACAGAAAGTTAATTAAACATTTATTTCAATATTTTGGCTTCCAGGTCGTGGTGAGGCACTAGACCTTCTTGGTTATTGAAGCAACAACCACTTCTTTAGACAAAGCCTTATAAAGAAATTCATTGTTTAATTTTCTCACTGAAAAGCGCTAATTTTAATTTTAAAACTTAGACTAAGCAAGATTTAGGAACCCAATAAAGGTTCCAGCCTACTGGATTAACTAAAAAGTTTTTAGGGACATATTTTCTTGAAATGTTCCTAATTTATCTATCCAGGGTGATATTTAAAATATAAATTTAAATTATTAAATCTTCTAAAATTGGTTTTAGATGGGCATGTATGGTTTTTCAAGTTTTCTACTTGAATTTTTAAATTTCGAATTTCTAACTTCAATTTTTCATTTTCTAGGTTTGATTTGTCTAACATTTCTAACGGGCAAGATTCAGCTAATATTCTTTTTAAATTTTTAATTTCTTTTTCTAACTTGCAGCAGTCTTTAGTTAGTAATTTAATAAATTTAAAAAGTTTATCGGGAGGAAGTGAACGTACCTGACTTACCTTGTCGATATCGTTGTCTGTGTCTCCCCCTGAACTGCTGCTTTCTTTCGACAAAGCTCCCCCTTCATCGATGCTTTCGATGCTCATCTCGGAAGAACTTGAATCGCAGTCGTCGTCTTGATGACTCGCCATCAGTGCGACTCCGGAGAATGCTTCGACTTCCGATTCGGACGACGTATCGTCCCACGTCGCTTTTAGGCCTTGCGCTTTTGAACAGGCTTTTTACCTTTATCTTTATCCTTGTTCTTTAGCTTGGGGCAGTTGTCCTTGACGTGCCCTTCTTCATCGCAATGGTAGCAGTGGATCATTCTTTTCTTTCTACCCTGTGGATGGTTAGTTTTTCTAGAATTGTATAACTTCTTAAATCATCTTACCATCATTACCATTTCTTCGTCGTCGAGAGAAGATTCTGACTCAAGTTCGTCTCTCGATGCTTTGAGGGCGACGTTGTTCCTGGGTTCCTTCGAACCTGCGTTTCTTGATTCGTGTACTTCAAATGTCGTGAAAAATTCTTCTAAAGAAATTTTTTCTAGGTCTTTTGAAATATAAAAGGCATCTACTAGTGATGCCCATTTTGGATTTCTCGGAAAGGAATTTAAAGCGTACCTTAGCGAATCTCGGTTACTTACCTCTTCTCCGAGATTCGAAAGTCCGGTGATGAGCTCCTGTATCCTCGAGTGTAGATGTGCAATTGTTTCACCTTCTTCAAGACGGAGGTTGGTGAGCTGGTTGCGAAGTAAGTCCCATCTCGCAAGCTTAGCTTCGGATGTTCCTTCGTGTAGTTCAAGGAACTTCTCCCAAAGCTCCTTTGCCGAGTTGTAGGTGTCGACACGGTTGACTTCTTGTGGCGGAAGTACGCTTAGTAGATGGAATTCTGCTTTCTTGTTTGCCACGTAGTCGGCCTGCTCTTTCTTTGTCCATTGATATTTTACTTTGCCCTCGGGAGCTTCAAAATCGAGTTCCATTGTTAATAATAAATCGAAATCGGTATCGAAAAATACCTCCATATGCTTCTTCCAGCTTGCAAAGTCCTCGAATTTTGGCGGGTGGATGTTAGATCCGGCCATCTCGTTACTTTGTTCGGCGGTTAGTCCTCCTGAAGCGTCTCGGCTCTGATACCACTTGTAGGACCGTTGGGCCGGCTAGAAGAGGGGTCGAATAGTCCTGTAAAAAAAATAAATAAAGACCCTTCCCGACTTTTCAAAATAATACTTGTGAAATAATCAAAGCAGTAAATTAAAAGCAGAAAAGAAAGAGGCACAGTTGTTTACTTGGTTACAACCGGGGAGGTTGTTAATCCAAGGAAAGGATGAAGCGCACTATCAATCTCCTTCAGGCGGAGAAGCCTCTTACAGCGGTGAAGCACAAAAAGAAAGAAACTAATCTAAATAGTGGAAAGCGCACAAGCATTTTTGCAATTTCTGAACTAATTGATTAGCTTTTGGACCAAGGCTATATTTATAGCCTTGGTCGAGGCGCTTGGAAGGGGTTTCGGGCACCCTGTGGGATAAAACTTTATCTTCCAACGTTCAGATCGTGTTTGACGCGATCTGGTCAACAAATCAGGTCCGGGCGCCCCGAACTGCTCCGGGCGCCCCGGAGCCAAAAGTCAATAGCAGTTGACTTTTTCGTCTGGGACATCTGCTCCAGTTCTGTTCGGCTCGGTCCGAGTCTTCTATTCCGGATCCGTTCACTTGGGTGATCTCTGCCATCCAGAAAAGGGCTTACCCGAACCCAACTTCCGATCTTCTCGAGCGGGTTTCCCTCCGGCTTCTCGTCCCTCAGAATCGCCGCGTGTTTCCTTCTCGTCCGCCGGCGTACTCATCCACAGTCTTCATCCCTGGGACGCATCGCGTGTCGTCCTTCTCGCTAGCTGCGTCTCTTGCTCCTCGAGCAATCTTCCGCTCCGGCTTTCATCCCTCGGAATCACCGCACGCTTCCTTCTCGTCCGCCGGTGTACTCTTTCGCAGCACCTCATCCCTCGGACTGCCGTCCTTCTTGCTAGCTGCATCTTCCGCTCGACTACCTGTGCTTCTAAGCTCCTGCACACTTAGACACAAGGTTAGTAACAAACATGACCCAACTTAACTTCCAAGCACCCCCCCCCCCATTGCATGGTTGGAGATGTGTAAACCCAAAGAGGAAGGAGGGATAGGGTTTAGGGAACTAATTACATGGAACACGACCTTATTATCTAGAGTGTTATGGCGCCTACATGATCAGCAGGACGCTCTATGGATCTAATGGGTTCATCATACATATTTACAGGACACAGACATCTGGCGATGGAGGGCCAAGCACACTGACTCCCCGCTTCTTAAGAGGATAGCATAGATACGTGATCAAATAGTCGCATCAGCTAGTTCCAAAGAGGCGGTGCAGCAGATTTTGCATGGTTGGGTCAGCCACCACAGCTTGACGCGCCGGGGTATCATTCAGGCCTACTACTTCTTCCGTGATACTGGAGCCCGTGTGCCATGGGCAAGGACAGTGTGGAAGAAGCACATCCAGCCTAGTCACATATTTACCGTATGGTTACTTGCACACCTAGGTTGCCTACCAGGGATCGATTGGAGTACCTAAGGGATGCCGACAGGGCTTGTGTATTTTGTGGCAGTGAGGAGGAGACACAGGAGCACCTCTTTTTCGGATCCCTACATATATGGTAGCTTTGGGACCACATCAAAGACTGGTTGTGCATGACTCATGAGATGACGACGTACCGGAGGATGTTGCGGGTCTATGTACGACATTACAAAGGGACAAGGATGTTGGTGTGGGCGTGTCATGCTGCTATGGCTGCACTGATATATTACGTCTGGCAGGCCCGTAACCGCTTGAGTTTTGAGGGTGAGTCATTTGATGGAGACCACGAGTTCCGGAGGATCTAGACCCATGTCTACCGTTCCTTAGATGCCAGCCCGGATCAGATACTTTACCAACCGCCTTGATGTCATGAAGATCGAATTTGCAACCCCCCCCCCCCAGGAGTGATAATTTTGTAAGCGAGGTCAGTGCAGTGCTTTCTGCACTGCACACATCGTGCGGTGCTTCTGCATTGCACAAATCGTGCAGTGCTTTCTGCACTGCATAGTGCTGTAGCTTTAGGAAAAAAATCGTGTTGTTTTGCACAATGTCGTAGTTGGTAGGAATTTTGCACAGTACAATTTTGAACAGTGCAATTTTGCACTGTGAAAAAAAAATGTGTTGTTTTGCACAGTGCCGTAGTTGGTAGGAATTTTACACAGTGCAATTTTTGCACAGGAAAAAAAACGTGTTGTTTTGCATAGTGTCATAGTTGGTAAGAATTTTGCATAGTGCAATTTTTGCACAGAAAAAAAATCATGTTGTTTTGTACAGTGTCGTAGTTGGTAGGAATTTTGTATAGTGCAAATTTTGCACAGAAAAAATGTTGTTTTACACAGTGTCGTAGTTGGTAGGAATTTTGTACAGTGCAATTTTTGCACAGGGAAAAAAATTGCACAAGAGATTTCTCAATGTATACCCTCATGCGCTACCTTGGAGATTGCTGCATATCCTATGTAGTATCCACCTATGGATCGGCTACCTTCTTCGAGTCACCTGATGGAGGGACATGTTACCCATAGAGGACTGCATGAAGGTATGGAGTTGTCTTCGAGTTTCTAGAGTAGAGCTACGAGTATGGAGTTGGATGAGAGTTACATCAGTGAGGAGATTATGAGGGCCCCACAGCTTGTTTTTGTGTGGTGGGGTCGTTCGTGTATTGTACAGTGAGGGAGCGGGTATAGTGTATAGTGAGGTCATTTTGTGAGAGGGATGGGGGGTCATTTTGTGAGTAGATGGTTGTGAGGGATCATTTGTGAGAGGGCGGTGTGGATTTGTACACTGGGTTGAGTAGGGCTGAGTTGAAGAGATAGGGGTGAGGATGGTGAATTGATCCACCATAATGATCTATTTAGTCCGTAGAAAATGGCTCGCAGTAAGGACACGATAAATCCGTTAATAGCTGACCACTTACTAAAAGTGGGGCAACGATCGATTGAGGGATGATAGCCTTGGTGTGAGGGCCCCTGTGGCCTCATGTGGATATGTGTCGTCACCACACTCGGGTCGGACAGCGCACTGTAGCAGACGACTACAGATATCACCACGGACAGGGTGGCACCTACGCATGAGGTCGAGGATGAGATGTGGGCAAGGTCGATTTCATGATGCGGATACTTGGGTTTGTACTGCTGACAGGAAGATTGCAGATAGCACTGAGATGCGCACGACATAACGTAGGGGCGGATGTGACCAGATACATGGAGGTGGAGCGCTATGATATTGACACTTTGTTAGCATCCTCACGAGCTAGTGCCTTGGAGTACGCGATGGATGTGGGCGGATGACGTTGCTTGTATGTGGGCAGATGGTATAGTGATGGCATATGTGACCGGAGGTATTTAGAAAGTTTGGAGCAGTGAGAGTACACGACATGCGTATAGACTTTTGCAGCCCACACCCATGCGAGGATGGATGTATTTTGAGAGGTTGGTACAGTGAGAGTACATGACATGTATATGGGCTTCAGAGTCCATACTTCAAATTGCCAGCAGGATCTAACACTTCGTCAAAACTGACTGGATATCCTAGGACATGTAGATTGTACACCTTTTTCTTGATGATATATAATTTACCTTTCATAAAAAAAAAGTGAAAGAGCTCTCAGTCACCTATTTTCTGAAAGAGCTCTCAGTCTATTTCTGTGAAAAAACTATTTCCGTGAAAGAGCTCTCAATTATGTACCTATTTCCATGAAAGAACTCTCAGTTATGTACCTATTTCCGTGAAAGAGCTCTCAGTATCCCCTTGGGACGGTATAGTGGCTAGCACATGAGGTGTTGCCACCATGAGGTCTGGGATTCAAATCTCAGCAAAGTCGAGGTAAATGTCTCCCTTATATGTTAGTCACTATTCCAAAGGCTAGTAGCCGTCCGTGATTTACCTCCTCCGTGTTGGCTCTAGGACGGGTTGGCGGGGACGATGGGGCGAGCATATTGGCCTTTTGCCATCGTGAAAGAGCTCTCAGTCTGTCCCCTCGGGACGGTCTAGTGGCTAGCACATGAGGTGTTGTCACCATGAGGTCTGGGGTTCGAATCTCAGCAAAGCCGAGGTAAATGTCTCCCTTATGTGCTAGTCACTATTTCAAAAGCTAGTAGCCACCCGTGATTTTCCTCCTCTGTGTTGGTCCTGGGACGGGTTGGTGGAAGCGCTGGGGGCGAGCGTATTCGCCTTTTACCACCGTGAAAGAGCTCTCAGTCACTCTTTGGTCTAGAGGGAGAAGCTCTCCCTTCTTTCTAGAATTTCTAGAGAGAAGTTGATTGGAGGTTGGTAGGAACACTGGAGTCACTCTCCGATAGGGGTGTCAAAAATGAACCCGACCCGACGACCCAACCCGAATCGACCCGAAAAAAATCAGGTTCGGGTTGGACATTTTCGGGTTCGGGTCGGGTTCGGGTTGGAGGGTATTCGGGTTGAAGATTTTCGGGTTGGGTCGGGTCGGGTTCGGGTTGACCCGGGTTGACCCAAATATAGGGTTTAGTGGGATTTTTTTAGGGGTAAATCAAATTTTATTTTGAAAATTAAGATGTTTTATGTATATTAATATCAAGTTAGTATGATAATGATGAAATATTGAGATAAAAGTGAAGAATTATAGGGAAAATAGCTCCAAAAAGTCATTTTGAATCGAATTTTCGGGTTACACGGGTTGGGTTCGGGTTGGGCGGGTTCGGCGGGTTCGGGTTCGGGTTTAGGAGTTTCGGGTTGAATTCGGGTTCAGGTCGGGTTCGGGTTGGGTTATAAAAAAAAAAAAAATTTAACCCGACCCAACCCGACCCGACCCACCCGAATTGACACTCTTACTCTCCGACGACCTATGTGGGTGCATTCCCCCCCCCCCCCCCCCCCCCCCGCTCTTTCTCTTTTTCATCACCGATGCAAGCTGGAGGTTTTTCCATCCCTTGGGGTTCTTTCCTCCCCTTGTTTCTCTCTCTTTAGTTTTTTTCTTTCTGGTTTCATTGGTCTCTCTGAGTTCTAGAGTTAAAAGTGGTTGGTGATTTCGGGTAGTAGCTTTTCCCGACGGTGAACTCAGGTGGCTGTCTTCTCCGGCCAAGTTTTGCCAAAGAATGAAAGTATTCAAGGACAAATATTTTCATTAATTTGCATTCATTGCATTAATTAATTGTCAAATATCTTGCCATTGATTGGCAAATCTTGGATGGGGTCACTTTACTAGTTTCAACGACAAATCTTTATTCGATGGCTTTTATTTGGGAAGCTAATTTTCTTGAAGTGTGCTTAGGTGTCAACTTTCCACAATGGGAAAAAAGAAAAAGAGACTTAAGTACTCTCCCTTAAGTCAAGCACGTGAATTGCAAATTGCCTCATATGAAGAGCAAAGATTTAGCCACATTGAAGTAGTCAACTTGGCAGCCAATGGATTTCATGAAGTGGATCAGGTGTTTGAAGTGGACTCTCGTTCTGGTGAGGTGGACCAATCTGTGAAAGACATTTTTGATGGCAAGGCTTCTAATCTCAAAAATGGTGCTGAGGTGGATGAACATGGAAAGTCGGAGGTTGTTGGTGAGACCATCAACGTGAATGCGGCTGCACTAATGAAGGGGGTGACGCCGAATCCAATACCAAGGGATAGAGATGATGATAAACAGAAGGATGTTGTTCCACCTACCCAACCGGCACAAGTGACGTAAAAGAAGAAGACTTGGCCAAGCTCATTCAGAAACAATCGGAAGCCAACATCAGGCGTGTCTCTGGAGCAATATGAAGCTAAAGGCGAGAAGCTATCTTTCGATTTTGATGATATTGATGACATTGAAGACACCATGGGTTTTTATCTTGTTGATTGTTTCATGGACCAACATCCGAGAAGAAATGGAGTCTATTCAATTGCCAATCAGTGGAGAGTTCCCTACAAATTTTTGATGCACAAAAGTGGGTGGATGGTCTACCGTTTTGATACAAAAGAGGATCGAGATGTTGTATTGCAAGATGGGCCTTATTTTGCTTTTAGAGTTTCCATTTTCTTGAAGCTTATGCAAAAGTGTTTTTTCTTCCATGAGGATGGACGGCTAGTTCCAGCTTGGATTCAAATCCATAGGTTACCACCAGATTATTGGTCACAGAAAGTACTGAGTATGATTGGTTTAGAGATAGGGAAGCCTCTATACACTGATAACTTGACGCGATCAAGGGAGCGCCTAGAGTATGCTCGTCTCTTGGTGGAGGTTCCGATTATTGGAGATAGAATTTATGAGGTATCAATCACGTTACCTACTGGAGCATAGGTTGATCTCAGGATTGTTTATGAAATGTTGCCCGAATATTGTGAAGTTTGTAAGAAGATTGGCCATCGAAAGGAGGATTGTCGGGATGCATCTCAATCAAATATGAATGCGCCTTGTGCAGGAAGGCCGAGGTCCAAAATAGTGGGCAACTGGGGGAGAAGGAGATCTCAATCGAGATATAGAAGTTGGGCAAGACAAACCAACCAACAACCGTAGAATGTGGAGGAACCAGCGACACAGAATGGATTGGCAATTGTGGTGATGCATAGTCCTAAACCCGTGGCGATTGAACCTCCCCTAGATCATGAAAAGGTGGGAGCACAACACGTACATCATATAGAGGTGTCGAATGCAGAAGAGGAGTTGTCTGCTATACCGGAGGTTTCAAGTAGCAAGGAGGCCTCTTCCTCTTCAGCGGATCATCCACCCCAAATGGCTAGTAGTGAGCAAATCGATCCTCGATAGAATCATCTCTAGCTGTATCAGTGACACTGGGATTATCTTCTTCAGCATCCTCTCAGGCTAATTCCATATGTAATAAAGGGAAGAACAAGGAAGTGATTGGTAGTACAGCGCCCCCACAGAGTGGATGACAACTATGGGCCCGAGCAGCCATACTGGGAGGTGTAAAATGAAGGTAATTGTATGGAACATTAGGGGCTTTCACAAGTCCCTAAAACATGGGGGGGGGTGCACCACCTCCTCAAACAGAAAGATATTCAAGTGATGACATTACTGGAGACGAAGTTAGACGACAATTCTCTTGACCCTATTATGCGTCGGTGGTTTTCAAGTATGGAGCTTGTTCATAATTTTAATATGTCTAATCATGGTCATATACTGCTTCTTTAGGATGTACACAGAGTTGATATGGATGTGCTCTTAATAACTGAACAATTCATTCATTGTCGAGTTCGGTGTCGGATTCCGAGAGGGACTTCTTAGTGACATTTATTTATGGACTTCATTCTATTGTTGCTCGGAAACCGTTATGAGAGGCTCTTACGGATCTTGGGGAGTCTATTTCGGAACCATGGTTGATTCTTGGTGATTTGAATTCTATTATATCGACACTGGATAGACAAGGGGGCTCTTCAGTTTCCAATTATGAAATGCATGATTTCCAAATTTTTACTCAAGTATGCAATTTGGTGGATCTTCGCTTTATTGGATGTCAGCTCACTTGGACTAATGGTACGATTTCTTATAAATTAGATAGAGTTTTGATGAATTCTTTTTTATTATTGGCATATTTCGATGCTTATGCCGAGTTTACGGTGCCTGAGTGTCTCTCAGACCACTCTTGCACCATAGTGCAATTCTAGTGAAGGATCGGCCTCCAAATCAACCTTTCAAGTTTCTTAATATGTGGTTACTAAATGAAAGTTATATTGAGCTTGTGATGGACTCATGGTCACCCCCGGTTATTGGGAAGACTCAATTCATTCTTAAAGTGAAGTTGACCCATTTGAAGAAAAGATTGAGGGAGTTGAATACAAATAATTTTGGGCATATTTCGGAGAAGGCAAAGAGAGAAAATGCATATTTAGAGGAGATACAGAAAGGGATCCTAGCAGGAGGTACTATTCCCATTGACTATGATCATATACGGAGGAATGTCACTCTACTTGCGGAGGCAGCGAATCAATTTTATCAACAGCATGTGAAGAATGTTTACTTAAGAAGCTCTGATATGCGTATTAAATTCTTTCATGATGTAGTGAAGCGGAACAACAAGAGGCAAGCTATCATCACACTCACAAAATGAAATGGAGAGCAAACATCAAATTTAGATGAAGTGACAGATGAATTTGTGGACTTCTTTCATGATCTACTTGGGAAAAAGGTGGCATATGACCCCATGGATAGCAGTGAATTTCCTGAAAGAAAACTCACTCATGGTCAATCTGAGAACTTAATCAGGCCGATGGAGGTGGAGGAAATTAAAGCAGTCTTATACGACATTGGGAGTGATAAAGCACCGGATCCAGATGAATATGGAGCAAAATTTTTCATCTCATCTCGAGATATTGTTGGGTCGGAGCTTATCGCAGTCGTTCAATAATTTTTTCAGAGTGGCGAACTGCTCAAACAATGGAACCATTCATTAATATCTTTGGTGCCAAAGGTAGACCATGCCCTGAGAGTTTCAGATTATCGGACTATCTCTTGTTGCAATGTGTTCTACAAGGTCATTGCAAAGGTACTGGTCGGCCGATTAGCAGGGGTTTTGGGGGACTTGTTGGATCCTGTGCAAGTGGATTTTGTGAAAGGGTGATATATTGGTGACAACATTAATCTCACACAAGAGTTGATATGGAAGTATGCACGTAAAAGAATTTCCCCAAGATGTATGATCAAAGTTGACTTGCAGAAGACATTTGATGCAGTAGATTGGGATTTCCTCATGGGTGCCTTCGTTGGTTTTGATTTTTCCCAACGATATTGTGGATGGATTAGAGAGTGTGTAACTACGACCTCCTATTCTATTTCTCTAAATGGCGGCATCTATCGATTCTTTAGTGGGCATCGCTGTCTAAGGCAAGGTGACCCCCTATCTCCCCTACTTTTTGGGTTATGCATCAAAGTATTATCACGCAGGTTGTAGGTTGCCTCCTTGTCACCCTCCTTTCACTTCCATCCTATGTGTAAAGATGTTGGCATCACACATCTTGCATATGCCGATGATTTGATGTTTTTTGCACGGACGGTGAGCCCTCAATAAAAGTATTGGCAGATTGTTTGGAGGTTTTTGGCAATGAAGCAGGACTTCAGGCTAATTCATTGAAGTCTCATATGTATATGGTAGGGATTGATGATAGAATGAAGAACCAATTGCTCCAACTTATTGGGTTCTAGGAAGGAACATTTCCATTCCGATACTTGGGGATTCCACTAGCGGCGGAGAAGTTACGGATTGCAAACTATGGATCATTACTTGATACTATTATAAGGAAGATTAATTCTTGGCTAAAGCACACCTTATCTTATGCGGGCGCTTGGAGTTGGTGAAAATGGTGCTTCAAGGTGTAGAGTGTTATTGGCTTTCCATGCTCCCTATTCATAGCAGTGTCATTGAAAAGATCAAAGCAATATGTCGTACCTTTGTGTGGTCTTCAAAGTACCCTCCTATTTCTTGGGCCACTATGTGTCTTTCTTGACATGATGGTGGTTATGGACTATGAGACCTATATGCATGGAATGAAGCACTTCTTAGCAAGACACTATAAGAGATCCAAACTAATGCGGATTCACTATGGGTAAGATGGGTGCACCATCATTACTCAAGGGTACTGATTTTTGGCAATGGGAGGTCAAAGCTTCGGACTCTCCTCTTATTAAATGGCTTGTGGACATTCAAAACAAAATTCGAAGGGCTACAAATGGAAGTGGGGAGGTGAACTTGTTGATGGGTGAGTGGTTTGCGGGTGGAAAAAGTGGGACTACAAATGCGTATGGTTTCTTTATGCCGAGAGGTCCTGAGGTGACATGGGCATCATTGGTTTGGAGGCTGGAAATTATGCCGAAGCATCGATTTATTCTATGGTTACTTGCTCATGGGAAACTACAAACAACAAATAGAATGCCTTATGTGGAGAACAAGACTTATATTCTTTGCCAATGTCAAGATAAGTGGAATGGTCACTTGTTATTTGAGTGCCCGATCACATGTACTCTTTGGAACAAGGTGCGGAGATGGTTAGAGATAAATCATAACGTTAACTCAATAGAAGAGTTATTTCACATCCTTGGCCAATACTACAAAGGTACGAGCCGGAGAATGAAGGCGAGGTATTTTGGAGTTTCTAGAATGATATATGTTTTGTGAAAAGCTCGCAACAGGTGTCACTATGAGGGAATGGTTCCTGATGTTGACAGAATGTTGTTCAAGATCCAAATTCATGTTTATCATTTTGTGGATTTATGTAGAAATTGAAGTGTCTCACCTCGCAGAAGCATGGATAGAACAAATTATAAGAATGGTGCAGATAGTGTTGATATTAATTTCATTGACGAATAAATTTCATCGGCGAATCAATTTAATCGATGAAAGGAGAAGGTTGTACAATTTAATGTTTAATTTCATCGACGAATGGATTTCATCGGCGAATGGAGCAAATATTAAATCGGTGGCTCAATGGAGGCTTGAGCATACTTTCAATCTGTGGCATTGGGGGCACAGCATGCTTGGGAAATTTTTTTAACATTGGTGGCACATGATGATTGGTTTGATAGTTTTTTATTGCATGTCTTTGTATTTGTCTTTCAATTTTATGTGTGAAGCATGGGAGAGGATGGTGAATAGATCCATCATAATTGATCTATCTAGTCCGCAGCAAATGACTCACAATAAAGACAATGTCAAATCCATTGATGGCTGGGGTTTTGCCAAAAAGTCCAAAAGTGTGAATAGATCTACCATAATGATCTATCTAGTCCGCAGCAAACGACTCGCAGTAAGGACAGCGCCAAATCTGTTGATGGCTGGGACTTTGTCAAAAAGCCCAAGAGGGTTCATATATTCACCATAAAGATCTATCTAGTCCATGGCAAACGGCTCACGGTAAAGACATGATAAATCCGTTGATAGCTGGCCACTTGCTAAAAGTGGCGCGACGATATATGACAGGATGCTTGGGAGTGACATTTTATGCTGCTGGCGTGGGGTGCTTGTTGTTCGTGGTTTTGATACTCCACCTACTATCTGTGATTTTGTTGCTTCATTTGTTGTCCGTGCTTTTCATGTCTTACTCTCCACACCTGCTATTCATCACTTGTAATGCATGTAATGGTGTTTGTGTGATGTTGTGTGTGTGTGTGATTGGTGAGTAGTTTGACTTTGTTTTTTATTGTAATATGATACCACATTATGCATGATGGTGAGAGGGAAGTTGAGTGTCTGATGATGTAAGTGAATTTAGTGATGATAAAGGAGTTGACCTCAATCATAGAGGATAAGCTCCTAACTATCATGTATGATCTGACATTAGGTTTGAGAGTCTTTATCTCTCAAATCAGTTTTATATAAATGTACCTATTTTCGTAAATAGTGAATAATGGATACCTCCGTCAGTGCATTGACTCCCCTTTATATAGCGTCCCAGCGAGCAACGTGCACACTCCTCGAGACATGAACATATTCTCTAATTTATTCTATGAAAGGATCCATCAGTAAAGTGTCTCTGACATCATACCTTAATATGGTATGAATATCCCTGACAAGACAGTAGAAGCTTCCGTCGTATGATCCGCCTGTTAATTATACCTTGTGTTAGCATCACTATCTCCCAGAAGGATATTAAGAGATACATCAATGACCCCTCTGCTTGGTTGAGCGGGATAGTCGCTCGGTTGGGAACTCCTCCACCCGGTCGGACTCAGCTGCTCTTCCCTGCGGTGACTCGACTCGGTAGCTTATTTTTGCCCGACAGGATTAAAGCTCCGATCGTCTGAACGTTTCTTTGCTCCGTGATGAGCACCTAATGATCTTGGCTATATGGGCATTCTTCTTGGATCAACCCTTTGTCGATCAGGTAGTTCATACCCAATCAACCACTGCAGGAGATATCAGAGTCACATATTTACGAGGCCTATTTTCTGTGTTTTGTATTTTTGTGATTTGGTTTCTCGATATGACTTTTCGAGTTTTGGGACCAGGAAGTAGCAGGAATCTCTAAGCTATAAGAGGTATGTTGTATATTGTTATCATACACTTCCGTTGTTACTTGACTAGTTATTTATATCATGTATGACTTGTGTTATGTCAGTCATTAGTTAGATCCATTAAACACTGCTGGAGATTAGTAGGATTGGATCTGTAGGTTCGGATATCAGAATGGAAATGGGAGCATGATTTGATGGACTTTGTTATGGGATTATCCAGGACTCTGAGAGGATAGGGTATGATTTGGGTAATCGTTGATTGGTTGACTAGTTTACTCCTTGTCTATTGATCCGTAGGATGAATTCTTTGGATTGATTAGCACGGTTATACTATAAAAAGATTACCAAACTTTATGGTATATCTCTGAGTATTGTATCGGATCGAGATCCGTGATTCACCTCACGTTTCTAGCAAATCGTGAGTATGGAACTTTGTTGTAGTAGAGGTTTCCAACCTCAGATTGATGGATAACCACACAGACATTAGAGGATTTGTCAATAGTGAGTGTTAGTGATTCGGAGGTAGTTGATTTACCCACGGTTGGATAGGTAGTAGTGTGGGAGTAGCGGAAGCAGGGTGAGCTCATAACTCATAGAGTTATCCCTTATGGTTGGAGAATTGTTCATGATACTTGGATGGAGTAGTATATGAGCATGTTGCGTAGTTGATATCTTTAGATGAGAATCCCTGAGTTGAACAATAAATTTGAGAACTAAATTTTTATTAGTGAGGGAGAATATAAAATACGAGACCCAAATAATAGGTAAATAATAAGGTTATTTGAGAAATAATCTTATTAGATTTTTTAGGAATTTTTAAAAAATTTCTAAAAAATTTTCAGAGCTCGTATGACGTATTTGGAGAGGATGAATTTTTAGACTTAGGAAAAAGCCTGTTTGAGATACCCAAAAATAGGTGTTGATTGAGGATAAACTTAGGTTTTGATTACCTAAACCTAAGTTCACAAACCTATTATTGTAGTTGTGCCCTAGCCATCTTCACATGCTGCCCATTCACCTGACACCTTCTCCTCTCTTCTCTCACGCCGATCTCTCTTCCCTCTCCTCTCCCGTTTCCTTTTTCCGATCTTGCCATCGCCATCTCCTCCTCTTCACCCGATCCACCGTTGCCTGCTGACCATCGGCTCCGACTCCTCTGCTCGAGCCGCCCACGTTGACTACAGCCAGGAGCAAGGAACCGCTAGGTCATGCCCTAGCTCCTCTCTGTCGGCCATTACAGTCGTCGCCTATCGCCGATGCCACCATCGTTGTCATCCCAACAGTCACGAGCCCTTCTGCCGGCGTCGCATGGCCTTCTTTCCCCTCCCCGGCTGCGGATCCGACCCAAACTTGACCTTGTCGTCAAGTGTCCTATTCTTCTTCCCTGATCCGATCTGAGCACTGTCTGCCTTTCTGGATCAGCGCCGCTTTAATCACCCAAGTTTGATCGCGATGCCATCACAAAGTTTATCTCTATGAGCCACTGTTCGATCCGGCTCCGTTGGTCAAGCTTATCATTTCCTCCACCTATCACCCTAGATCTACTCAGAATTGGCTATTCACAGGTATGATCAAGAACTCTAGATCTTTTTCTATAGTACATCCTCTGATCCGGTGGTAAGAACGGAGGATGCCGGGCCGAACGGAAGGATGCCCTGCCGAACGGAAGCATGACGGGCCGAACGGAAGCATGCCCTGCCGAACGAAAGGATGCCGGGCCGAACGGAAGCATGCCGGGCTGAACGGAAGCATGTCGGGCTGAACGGAAGAATGCAGGGCCGAACGGAAGGATGCAGGGCCGAACGGAAGGATGCCCTGTCGAACGGAAGGATGCCGAGCCGACCTGACATTCGGCCAGGAGCTTCCCAGGCCGGACAGAAGACAACCCAACCATGGGCGGGTTTCCGACGCTCATAGTGAAAAGGGTCACCTGGCCGAGCGGATAGCCCGCTCGGCCGAATCATAAAGCATCGTTGCTGTGGAACACTCTCAGCCGAGCACCCGGTCGGATCGATACCTACGCTCGGTCGGACCTATGCCTGCCGAGCGGCTGGCCTCTCGGCGCGGGAACAGAAGAGACAAGGACAAAGGAAACATCGGGGGAACATCTCCTGACAACGGGTATGTTCAATGACCAGGCCATACGCAAGATCTTATAACAGAGGATCCCGCTGTCCCATCATAGATGTGCTCGGACTGTAGCAGTATGGTGTCAGGTAAGCTCTTCTGACAAGCTCATACCGAGGTATGGACAGAGGACACGTATGCACCTCGGTATGTGTGCCCGAGCCTCTTCACAACTCTATATAAAGGGTCCTTACCCTTCGCCGGAGGTACGCATTCTACGATATCTGGAGCCACTTCTTTGTTGAGCTTTGCCTGACTTGAGCGTTGGAGGGTCGTCGCCGGGAGCCCCTTCCCGGCCCGACTTCTGTGCAGGTTCGCCGGAGGACCGTACGACCGGTCGTAGATCTACGTCAGCAGCTCGGAGAGCGCCACGTGCCCAGCGTCCGTTGATTCAGCGTTCGGACAGGATCAATTTGGCGCCGTCTGTGGGAACTCCCCTGCATCCGAACGGAAACAATGGACGAGGCTGGACGACAGCACACGGTGACGCTTTCCACGGAAGAACTTGATGCTCTGGTCGAGTTGAGGGCCGCCAAGCTTGTGGAATAAAAACAGAAGGCACTAGCCGAGCGGCCTGAGCAGCAAGCCACATCGGCATCAGGTGGCCGAGCGGAAGCACCACCGGCCACGGTTCCATTCCATCGAGCTCTATTTCGCACTCCTGAAGCCACAGCAACTAATCGAGATCGGAGGCCATCTTCGGATGAAATGCCAAGACGAGATCGCAGAAAAGGGAAAGCCCCCCGAGCGGACTCATCGCCCGAGCGGATCAACCGTCAATTTTCAGAGGCTATTCTAAGAGACCCTCTGCCCAAGCACTATGTGCCTCCGACGATTGGCGAATACAATGGAACCACCGACCCGGATGATCATTTGGGTAAGTTTGATAACACTGCAACCCTGCATCAGTACACAGATGGGGTGAAGTGTCGAGTTTTCCTCACCACCCTCTCCGAATCGGCTCAACGGTGGTTTAGGAGGTTGCCGGATGGATCTATCACAAGCTTCAAAGACTTCCGAACGGCCTTCCTCCACCACTTCGCAAGCAGTCGGCGCTATCAAAAAACCAGTGTTAGTCTGTTTGCCATCAAACAGGAAGCCCGCGAACCGCTCCGAGCTTACATCCAGCGGTTCAACAGAGTGGCCATGGACATTCCAACGACCACCTCGGAGACCATGATGAATGCCTTCACACAAGGCCTCGTGGATGGAGATTTCTTCCGGTCACTCATCCGGAAGCCGACCCGAGACTACGACCACATGCTGCACCGAGCCAACGAATACATCAACGTGGAGGAAGCGCAAGCGGCCCGGAAAAAAGAAACTCCAGCCGAGCGGGCTCCTCCTGCCGAACGGAAGCCGCAAGCTGCTCATCAACCACCCCGAGGACCACGGGCCGAAGCAATTCGAGCTCATCCAAGACCTCATATCCAAGAAGTAGCAGCCGAGCGACCCAGGACAAAGAAGAGATGGACCCCAATGTTCTGCTCCTTCCACCGGACGGACACACATAACACCAGGGATTGTCATAGTCTTCCTCTAATCGCCCACCCCGTTCCCAGAGGCGGCGGTCGTCGGTCGCCATCAGCCGACAGGTGACAGCTGACAGACGACAACAGACTCCCGAGCGGCATCGCTCTCCGAGGCGGGAGAATCTCCGGATGTCTAGGGAACGTCCCCGACCATCCGCTCGGGAAGAAGAAAATAGAAGCAATACTTCCCGAGGCGAGATCAACATCATAGCTAGTGGGCCGACCGGAGGAGACTCCAACCGAGCAAGAAAGGCGAGCGTCCGGCAGCTCTAGATCCATGCAGTCGGCTGCAGCCGAGAACGAGCGGAGGGACCCGAAATCAGTTTCGGGCCCGGGGACTTGGATGGAGTTGAAGTGCCCCACGACGACGCTCTACTCATCAAAGCGGTAATAGCCAACTATACTATTCACCGCATTTTTATTGACACAGGAAGCTCGGTCAACATCATATTCAAAAAGGCGTTCGATCAACTACAAATTGACCGAGCCGAGCTGCTGCCCATAACAACCCCCCTCTACGGGTTTACGGGCAATGAAGTCCTGTCGGTCGGACAAATCCGGCTGGCTATCTCGCTGGGAGAGGAGCCGCTCAGGAGGACGCGGACAGCAAACTTCGTGGTGGTCGACTCTCCCTCATCATACAACGTCATTTTGAGACGAGCCGGCGTCTATAAACCCTCCGAGCGGAAGACCGTCGAGCTCCGACGTTAAATATCAAGAGACGAGCCGGTGTCTATAAACCCTCCGAGCGGAAGACCGTCGAGCCCCGACGTTAAATATCGAGAGACGAGCTGGCGTCTATAAATCATCCGAGCGGAAAACCGTCGAGCTCCGACGTTAAATATCGAGAGATGAGCCGGCGTCTATAAACCCTCCGAGCGGAAGACCGTCGAGCTCCGACGGTTAGAGACGAGCCGGCGTCTATAAATCATCCGAGCGGAAGGTCGCCGAGCTCACATTAAATATCGAGAGCGAGCATAAACCCTCCGGCGGAAGGCCGTCGAGCTCCGACGTTAAATATCGAGAGACGAGCCGACGTCTATAAACCCTCCAAGCGGAAGACCGTCGAGCTCCGACGTTAAATATCGAGAGACGAGCCGGCGTCTATAAATCATCTGAGCGGAAGACCGTCGAGCTCCGACGTTAAATATCAAGAGACGAGCCGGCATCTATAAATCATCCGAGTTGAAGGCCGTTGAGCTCCGACGTTAAATATCGAGAGACGAGCCGGCGTCTATAAACCCTCCGAGCGGAAGACCGTCGAGCTCCGACGTTAAATATCGAGAGACGAGCCGGCGTCTATAAATCATCCGAGCGGAAGGTCGTCGAGCTCCGACGTTAAATATCGAGAGACGAGCCGGCGTCTATAAATCATCCGAGCGGAAGGCCGTCGAGCTCCGACGTTAAATATCGAGAGACGAGCCGGCGTCTATAAACCCTCCGAGCGGAAGACCGTCGAGCTCCGACGTTAAATATCGAGAGACGAGCCGGCGTCTATAAATCATCCGAGCGGAAGGTCGTCGAGCTCCGACGTTAAATATCGAGAGACGAGCCGGCGTCAATCATCAGCGGAAGACCGTCGAGCTCCGGCGTTAAATATCGAGAGCCGCGCCAAATCATCCGGCGGAAGGTCGCCGAGCTCCGGCGTTAAATATCGAGAGACGAGCCGGCGTCTATAAATCATCCGAAGGCCGTCGAGCTCCGGCGTTAAATATCGAGAGGCAGGCGTCTATAAACCCTCCGGCGGAAGACCATCGAGCTCAGGCGTTAAAGAGACGAGCAGGCGTCTATAAATCATCCGAGCGGAAGACCGCCGAGCTCCGGCGTTAAATATCGAGGGTCGATAAATCATCCGAGCGGAAGGTCGTCGAGCTCCGACGTTAAATATCGAGATACGAGCCGGCGTCTATAAATCATCCGAGCGGAAGGTCATCGAGCTCCGACATTAAATATCGAGAGACGAGCCGGCGTCTATAAACCCTCCGAGCGGAAGACCGTCGAGCTCCGACGTTAAATATCGAGAGATGAGCCGGCGTCTATAAATCATCCGAGCGGAAGGCCGTCGAGCTCGGCGTTAAATATCGAGAGCAGTCGCATAAACCCTCCGAGGCGGAAGACCGCCGAGCTCAGACGTTAAAAATCGAGCCGGCGTCTATAAATCTTCCGAGCGGAAGACCGCCGAGCTCCGGCGTTAAAATCGAGGCAGCCGGCGTCTATAAACCCTCCGAGCGGAAGACCGTCGAGCTCCGACGTTAAAAATCGAGAGACGAGCCGGCGTTTATAAACCCTCCGAGCGGAAGACCGTCGAGCTCCGACGTTAAAAATCGAGAGACGAGCCGGCGTCTATAAACCCTCCGAGCGGAAGGTCGTCGAGCTCCGACGTTGAATATCGAGAGTCGGACCGGCGACTATAAACCCTCCGGCCGGAAGTAATGCTGTTTAGCGGTAATTCCAGTTAAAGCCATGCATGTATTCAACTAAGCGAGTCCCGCGGACCAAGTGTGCAAGCGGGCGGGTTACCAAGAGTACCTCGTAAACATCTGACGAAAATCCCATTTGCAAAACGAGATATATTCAGCCGAGCGGACTAGCTATACAAAATACTTCGTGAGAAATCCCTTGCAAAACGCAAGAGAGGTAGGATGAGAGGCGATTAACGAGGAGAAGCGGAGGATGGTTTCTTGGATGCGCCGCTCGACACTACGGGCATCCAGTCAGTCGGACTATGTGCCTCCTTCGACTAGACTTGAAGGGGAGGCATGTGATCCGGTGGTAAGAACGGAGGATGCCGGGCCGAACGGAAGGATACCGGGCCGAACGAAGGATGCCGGGTTGAACGGAAGGATGCCGGGCTGAACGACGAGCTGCAAGGCGATCACATCGGGCGAAGTCAAAGAGGAAGGATGTCTGCCAAACGAAGCAGGCGTGGGATGATTAGCTCCAAGCGCAGGAGGGATGGATTGGGAACTCTCTCCCAGGATGCATGAAGGATGCGGGGCCGGCATGGAAGAACTTGCCGTGTTGGTGAGCGGACCAACACCTCTTGTGGTGTTGGCGCAGGATCAAGGACTCTTCAATAGTAGACAGAGAGCACCACCGCAGGATCAGGACTCTTCTCATATAGTAGACTCAGTCTGTGGAACACTCTCAGCCGAGCACCCGGTCGGACCTATGCCTGCCGAGCGGCTGGCCGCTCGGCGCGGGAACAAAAGAGACAAGGACAAAGGAAACATCGGGGGAACATCTCCTGACAACGGGTATGTTCAACGACCAGGCCATACGCAAGATCTTACAACAGAGGATCCCGCTGTCCCATCATAGATGTGCTCGGACTATAGCAGTATGGTGTCAGGTAAGCTCTTCTGACAAGCTCATACCGAGGTATGGACAGAAGACACGTATGCACCTCGGTATGTGTGCCCGAGCCTCTTCACAACTCTATATAAAGGGTCCTTACCCTTCCCCGGAGGTACGCATTCTACGATATCTGGAGCCACTTCTTTGTTGAGCTTTGCCTGACTTGAGCGTCGGAGGGTCGTCGCCGGGAACCCCTTCCCGGCCCGACTTCTGTGCAGGTTCGCCGGAGGACCATACGACCGGTCGGAGATCTACGTCAGCAGCTCAGAGAGCGCCACGTGCCCAGCGTCCGTTGATTCAGCATTCGGACAGGATCATCCTCCATTGTGATTGTGGTTACCATTTGTCGTCAAGATTTCTTTCACTCATCGTGAGTCATCGTCGGAAGAGCTAGGTACTGTTAGATTAGGTACAACTTAATGTTGATCAGATTTATTTGGGATTGATCTACACTTAGTTATTAATTTTAGATTGGTTTGGAAAATGTGTAGTTGTTGGATCAACCCTTGTAGCTCCATCCCTGGTTCCGGCAGCAGCTCCACCAGTCCACCCTTTCTACCAGCAGGGTCCACCGACAGTGAATCAACAAGGGAGCATCTAAGATTTGGGTGAGTTTGGTTTGATTCATGATGGTTATTTGGTAGTTGATTGATTTAGATGGATGCATGGTTGATGTTAGGATCATTGAATTGTTGTGGATGAATTAAGTGTGTATTGATCTTAGAAGATGACCATGATTAAATTTATTAACTCATGAGTAAGATTGAAGTGAAGGAATCGTAGATTGAGTTAAACATAATTGGATTAATTAATTAGGTTAATTAATTCGATTAGGGTTTTCTCTAATAATGTTAGGGATTTTATTTAGCTATTTACTACATATGTATTAGCTAAGTACATTATGTGATCTCAGGACTTTGATTCGAGGCGAGCGTCTCAACATAGGATTGGTTTGACACGATCTACGTATAAAAGTGGGTACTTCCTGCTTTGTCTCTTTAGTATATTGATCTTAGTGCATGAGCTATTTATCCAGATAGTTTCTATGTTTATCTTGACTCCACTCGTATTTTTTTATGCTTGATACTTCCACTCAAACCTTTGAGATATTCATTTCTATATCCATACAGTCTCTTGTTGTCATCTATGATGTGTAGCAGATATTAGATACCAACCTTGTATGATTTTATTGTTATTTGTTTATGTATCGTATTAAGCATGCTGGCTTCATGTAACATACCTGATTCCTATTTATATGTATATGATGACAGTTGTATTTTGTGCATCATACCATTGCATGTTTGTTAACGACAAATTCTCCCTTGCGGTCGAGAGAGTCATTGACCAGGGCCGCACACTCGGCCACTCGAGAGAGTGGTAGCTGGAGCAAATACTGCTTGTCCTGTCGTGCCCCCACTCGCTCACTCATGAGTAGAGGAAGCTAGAGTTGCGAGCAGCAGGGACCCCCGTCGTAGATGTAGATAGTTAGCTACTATGCAACTGTCCACTCGGTTACTCGAGAGAGTGGTAGCTGGAGTATTGTACAGTTTGTCACTGACCCGGCCTCTCGACCATACAGGGGTCATGGAGCAGAGGGGTGGGCTGGAGTGACCATCAGTGCATACGTTTTTATTATTGTTATACCTGCCTATGATGTTGTTTTCTTATGTTTACAGTTGTTCGTTTTGCCATGTGATACATTTATACTTGTTGAGCTATATATGTATTGATCGCATGTTGTTCGACTCCGGTTTACTTATTGATAGAATGTTTTTACCTCACATGATACCTTCGTAGTGATGAACAGTTCAGTAGTCGATTGGTATTACTCCTGATCTTTTATTACCTAGCCTAGGATATGGTTTCAGGTATGAGCATATATTACGATTTTATTTTTAGTATCTACTATTCCTCTTATGAGACTATATATCTTTGACTCACTCTCTATTTGTATAGTATGTTATATTCATGCACTATCTTTCATTTACCCGCTAAGTCCCATCACTCACCACCCCACAAACTGATTTTTCTTTCATCAGGTAGCAGGTAGTTGAATCAAGGATGCTTGGGATAGTCCTGGCTGCTAGTCTCGCATCACATTCTAGGACAGTTTTCCTTTCGGTCTTTTTTTTGCTTGAATGGTATAGTGCTTTCGCGAGTTTGCGTTGTGACTAGTTGATGTGGATTTTGGAGTCTAGTTTGGTGATTGCAGGCGTTTTGGGTAATTGTTTTGTTGGTTTTACATTCGTATATTTTCTTTGTGATTTCCGCTATGTTTACTTTCAGCCGTGTGAGCTGCTTATAAATTGCGTGGTTGTGTTTACTTTCAGCCATGTGGGTTGCTTATAAACTACGTGGTTGTGCTTATATCCAACCGTGTGGGCTATTGAATATGTTTATATGTTGAGTGTGGATGTATATTGGTTCCAATTGTCACTGTTACAAGGGAGGTGCTGCCCGATTTTATATTGGACACATTTACCCTCGGGGCGTGACTGGATAGCTCCGCTCGACCCTTCTTCGATGAGCCTGTTAGTTCTCTTGTGTTGGTCTCCTTAACTTTGACCTCCATATCGACTGTTATCTCCGTCCTTTGACCTGTATTTAATGGACTCCCTTTATCATCGCATTATTAAATATGAAATACAGATAAAAAAAATATCAGTTTATCTCAGAAGTGAATATAAAAAAATAATAGAAGGATTTAATATTAAATATAAGTGAATGGAAAACAAATGGAAGAGGAGAGAGACTCCATTGTGAATGAGACTTTAGTCCCACATTAAAAGTTGCAAGCCATTTTTGTTGGTTTATATTGATTCACATACATTGAGGATGTGAACAAATGCATGAGGAGAGGCTCTCTCTCACGCGTAGGTGCAAATCCAGGGCTCGGATTGCACTGAACCAAGTTGACTTGTGTGCGAGCGCGACCTGCGCACACGAATATCGGTCGGGGCAAAAATTTGTCCAAGTGGAACATCCAATATTTTACCACGTAGATCTTTCTGGCCATTTAAAGAACACAACAAGCAAAGATTCTCATGGGCGAATCTGTTTCAAGGAAATTACTACTCTCGCAGGCCTCAGCCAATCCGTCCTCCACTCTCTTCTCAGCCGACCTGCTTGCTCGGCCAATCCACCCACTGTGCTTGGCCGATCCACCCTTTCGTCTGACCAGCTCTTCTCTGCTCGGCCTGTCCAACATTTAATTGATCAAATTAATCCTATGTATTAAAATAAATACGTCGCAATATGATTGGGATGAAATATTTGTGTATATTGTATATTGAGAAAAAGATCTTGTACTTATTACCGTGACTAAAATACATATTATCAATACAATCTATCTTATTGTTTTAAAAAATAGATAGGTATTATTTTATAATTGTAATTTGACATAAAATTAATTATTTTTTTATTTATTTTATTTTGATATTTAATTTATTGTTACACATTTGCAGCCCAGTCTATCTCTAAATCCTGGATCTATCCCGACTAAAACGAAACACAAATTAGGATCAGAAAGGGAAAACCTTGGTTCCCACATAAAATGATGATGTGAACATACTGGTCAAAAGTGGTGAACCTGAGCAAGGCTATGAAGAAATAAATAAGGATTTAATTAACAGTATCATCACTGCATGTCGAAAAGGCGACCCGTTCACTCAGTACGTTTGGTTTAATGTAATCGATGATAAACTTACTTATTCATCTTAGATTATATTATTTAATCACATTTTAATTTAGATAATGATTGATTATCAAGTTATCATACATGCCCGTTATATCATAAAAATCATACATGCCCGTCACATCATAAAAGCAAAACGGTCATGTATCTCACAATACGATTACAAATTTTTCTTGATTTCAAAATTAACGAGAATCCAGTTACAAATTGTCGTCAGCACGAATAATGATGATGAACAGTAGTCGATCATCAAATAAAATATTAAACTAAATTATACATAAAACTTCTAAATAATTTTTTTTATCTTATTATATAAGATTGAAAAAAAATATTAAATTATGTTTCATTCTCTATAATTTAGTTATGTGATTATTTGATATCAGGTAATCACATTTTGAAGAATGAAATATAACATGTTATTTCTTGGTTAAATTTAGATAATATAATAAAATCTTATTTATTTGAAAATTTTAAAGTATAAATGAGTGTAACATTTTATCATATTATCCTTAGTTCAATCATAAACATGATAATATTATATATTTGTCCAAATGACAAAAACAAAAAATATGATGATATTATATGTTTGTTCACGCCCTTAATTTATAAAAATGAAATTTAAAAATATATATATATATATATATATATATATATATATATATATATATAATATTATTATTATTATTATTAGTGATATATATAAATAAATAAAATTAGATAATATTTTAATATTTTTATTATTTTAGAATTTTTTAGATAATTTTATTGGGATTTAGATTAAGGGGTTGTATTCAATGTTGGATTTTTAATTACTTTGAATGACTTTGTAGATTTTAAAAGTTTAAGTGTATTCAATCTAGACTTTTATAAATTTTATAGAAATCTAGTGGTATCCAAATTAGATTTTTATAGAGTTTTAAAAAGTCATGTGGTATTCAAACTTGACTTTTTAAAACTCTATAAAAATCTTTTGGTATCCAAAGTTTCAATAGATTTTCATGGATTCTTTTAGATATCCTTGAATATAAATTTTAACCAATAAGAGCTCTCCAAAATACTTGGTGCAATTTTAAAAATAAAATAAAAAGTCTTCTCCTCATCCTTGAGATTTCTATAGACTTCAAATCACTTTAATTTTTTTACAAATAAGTTCTTTCTCTTCCTGTTCCTCGATTTTGATTATTTCTTTGATCTTAAAGACCCTGCCCTTGTTCAACCTCTCGGCGGCCTGCATCAACCTCTCAGCATGCATTTCATGCGAAGCTGAGAGTCCTCTGCAATGATGTTCTTCGACGTTATAATGGCAAAAGAATGGATCAGAACAGCTGGAGCGGAACAGGAGCCGCTTGCAGTATTTTTCTCCGGCAACGACTCACTGCAACGGGCTGCAGGCGGAGATTTTTTCTCCGGTTGCTCGTGATGGGAAACAATGAGTGTTATCTAGTGAAGCCTGCGGTGCGCCGGAAAAGAGGAAAACAAATAGAAAAAATTGTTTGAGGTGGCTGGTGATGCTTCCGTCGACTACTTGCGAGCATGTCAAAGTCAAAGTCGATTTGGACGGTGGCACTGTGCGTAGAGGGAAGAGAAACTTGAGACAATAAGTTTTAATATAAAATATATATTAATAAATCAAATGAATTCTCAATTTAATTAATAGATAATTTAATAAAGTCTAATGAAATTCGACCTAAAAATATTCTATAAAATTTATTAAATTTTTAAAATTTCTAAATAAATTTTATATATTTATATTTATTTATTTTAATAATATTATTATTAATCAATTAATAATATTATTATTAATTTTATTACTAATCAAATTTATCAATTCAATATTTTATTAAAAGTTTGACTAAATTAAAAGCTTGACCAACATTTCAGGTTAATTTGGATCAAAATTATAAATAAAAATATTTAAAATTATTATAATATTATTGGATTTAAAATTATATTATTAAAGTTTTTTTTAAAGTGAGACATTATCTTCTTTAAGGGTGTCAATTCGGGTGGGTCGAGTTGAATTTTTTTTAACCCAACTCAAACCCGACCCGAACTCGAATGCAACCCGAAACCCCTAAATCCGAATCTGAACCCGACCAACCCGAACGTTACCCGGATAACCCGAAAATCCAATTTAAAATGATTTTTTTAACTATTTTTTTATAATTATTCACTTTTATCCCAATACTCCATCATTATCATATTAACATTTATATTAATATACATAAAAATATTTTAATTTTCAAAATAAAATTTGATTTAACCCCCAAAAATTCGAATAAACCCTATATTTAGGTCAACCCGAACCCGACCCAACCCAATCCGAAAATTTTCAACCCGAAAACCCTCCAACCCGAATCCAAAAATGGCCAACCCGAACCTAATTTTTTTCAAGTCGATTCGGATTGGATCATCGGATCGGGTTCATTTTTTACACTCCTAATCTTCTCTTTGTTTTTAGCCAAAACAAGATAAAAGTATAAAAAGTTGGATTTTTTTTTTTTGGACAAGTATGCTATTTATTATTTTATTAAAAAAATAAATTTAATTAGGTATTTTAGGGTTTGTTTGAAAACAAATATCATGCGAGATCATGATTGCCTACGTTTTTCCAAGATTGAATACACCCCTTTAAATCCACAAGTTTTCGTGAAATTTACAAATGTATGTAAAAGTCTTGTAAAAAAGTTTAGAATTCATGGAATTCTTTTCACAACTATATGAAACTCTATAAAAGTCAATAAAAATCTATCAACTTCACAAAAGTCTATCATTAAAAAAAAGTCAATGAAAGTCATTCAATCTCTTGATTGAATACCTATAAGTCCACTGATTTAATTTATTAAAATTTTAATCAAAGTACAGATAAACCTTCTTCCTCCAATTGTCACCGCGCACTGTCGTCGCCCGGACCCCCCCACCTGCCATCCTAACATAGATGGCGGCGACATCTACCGCCGTAACCTGCTACCACCTCTGGTCGTCGCACCTTTGCACGCCGCTGCTATGCTCGCACAAAGTTTCGGCGGCGATATGTGCGCATGAAGGAACATGTAAATTTTTAGTGAACAGCGGCTGAAGGGCATGTTCCAATCAATCAACTCCTATTACTATTGGCACAAGTAGGCATGAATAAAACTTAAGCCGTTACCTCTCAAATTAAAAATTGTGATTTCCGTTTGGATCATGCCCTTCAGTTGAAATCCACTGGTTAACTATTTGGCAGTGGATAAATTTTAGTTCTACATGAATCTCTTCAGGTTACAAGTCAAGCCCTTCCAACAAATGTCTCCTGTTGTAATTACAACGACATGAATAAACCCTAATTACTATAGGAGCAACGGCTGAACATGCCCTTCATTTGATTGAGCTGTAACAACTGAAGGGTTAGATTTTGTAGGAGTTGATTAATTGGAACATTTCCAATCGAGACATCTTCATGTAATGAGTTTGTAGCACCTCAATACTCTCTGTGAACCTGTTTTAAGATTGTGGGACAATCTTATTGTCAAAAATAAAGGGGAACTTACTGAATTGAAATCGAAATTCAACTTCAACTTATTTGTTGAGTAGCTTGAGTGGATAATCTCAAATTGTCAAATAAGAAAAGATGAGTTGCTTGGATGACTATTGAGTTGGATGAGTTGCTTGGATGACTATTGAGTTGCCTTGTATGGTTGAGTCCGAGTTGCATGGTTGAGCTGACGAGTCACCCCGGTGTCGAGTTGGTCGAGTACCGAGTCACCGAGTCCAAGTTGGTTGAGTCACCCGAGTGATGATTTCGCCGAGTGTTGAGTCACGAAGTTCGAGTTGGTAGAGTGCTCCCAAGTGGAAGCCGAGTCAGCCAAGTCCAAGTCGGTTGAGTCCGAGTTAGCCGAATCCGAGTTGGTTGAGTTCATACCAAGACACCAAGTTAGCCCCATGCCCAGATCACCGAGTGTCGAGACATCGAATGCTCCCAGTGCCAAGTCAAGCCAAGTGACCCAAGTGCTGACTCAGTCAAGTGCTTCGAGTGAGCCAAGTCTGAGTTGCAAAGTGCCAAGCTACGTTGGCTGAGTTGGGAAAGAAAGATGTCGAGGCTTGCGTTTGTCGCAATTTCCTTAAAACATATTGTCGATCGAAACGAATTGGTAGAAGAAGAAAGATGGGCTAAACGAATTTAGAGGAGTTTATTTTTGCTATTACATCTGTTTGCTCTCAAGGTCATGATCTCCTCTCATAGGAGCTTCATGCTTCCGCTGTATTGAATAGCCGAGTAACGACCATTAATTATCTTTAGCCGCTCGGTCTTCAATAATAATAGTTTCAAATCAACAGTTATGAATTCTCCATTAATTATCGATTAATACATCTGTTGCATTTGAACAGCAATCACCATTCTCTTGACAAATTTTACCTCGATCGGTCTGATATTCGATATGCACAGGTTGTGCTTGCACACTAGTTAACATAGTTCAGTTCAATCCGAGCCCTAAATTTATCTCCGTACGGGCCCACGCGTGAGAGGGAGTCTCTCCCCTATGAGCTCGTACACTAATCAATATTTGTTAATCAATATAAATCAACCAATATGACTTGAAATACCTAATGTAGGACTAAAGTTTCATTTACAATGAAGATTATTTCCTTTCCACGTCTTTTCCATTCACATAGCTAAGTAACTATGGTTTTGTAGCTGCTTCTCAGTTATAGCAACTACGGTTTTGTACCTTCTACAACGTGAATGTCAAATCCTAAATTTTGAGAGATTTTAACTTTTGATTCGAATTGAACCACGTGATGCATAATATATCAAATTGAAGTTCGTTCAAAGATCTACAATTAATTACGGATTGGAGCCATAACAACCCAAATTTAACTCACAAAACATCATTTAACTCCTTTTCAGAGATTCCAAATAATTTTAATCTTAAAACAAATCCATAGGTAGCAGCTACAAGTTGGTGATACAACTGTGTGGCATGCAGATACCAAACCGTAATTGGTATAATTGTGTAGTAGATATAGGATCGTAATTGCTACAACACGTCCAGATTCATGATCTTAATAGAAAACATAGTAGAAAGATAATAATAGGAATAATATAATAGAGACTAGTTGGATCATTAGGATGCCCCTTTGGTAAAAACTTAAGCGGAACGTCATCTTGAATTAAAAACTAAAGGACGCCGTTTAATTTTTCGCCTAAATGATTATGTTCCATTCAATTATGTTAATCTCTGTCCGTTGAACAAGTATGAACATTCTAATTTATTTATTTTAATATGCACGTTGTAAATGCATATGCACACGAGTTTGACCCTGGAAATTGGAAGTAAAAGGTCGTTGGGCGCCCGCAGTCTCCGAAGGCGGTGGGTTCCTGCCATATTCCTTTCTGTGGTCAGAGTTCGCCGGGTCCCTGCGAGTTTGGAATCGACAACGGAGCACGCCAAAGTTGTGCAACGGGACAAACACAGACTTTGATCTTTCGAATTTGCCCACCTTTGAATGAAAACTGGCAGAGATAAGATTTGTATTTTCAAACCTTGTTCTGTTCCTTCAGGTTTCTCTATACATAAGAAAATTTTGACTTTGTTTTATGAATCTCCTGTTAATGGATGCAAAGATGTCAGAACTTATTGCTAACTGTGATACAAATCCCTTCCTTGACAAATCATTCTTATTTACATTTTTTTCAAAAAGAAAGAAAAATAAATAAGATTTTACATACTAGTGGTGGGTTCCATGATATCATGCAGCTCCCTGACCACATTCTTCATTGAAGGCCGCATGCTTACCTTCCTTGCTACACATCTCATGGCCAATGAAAGAACCTTCTTCACTTCTTCGATCTCTGAAGTACCTCTGACTTCATTCGCGAGGTCTTCATCAATGACAGTTTCTATTTTACCACTGCCATCCAAGGTGGAAGTCACCCATCCTACTATGCACATATTTTCCGAGAAGGAAGGGTCGGTGGCCATCTTTCTAGTTATGAGTTCGAGTAAGACGACTCCATAACTGTACACATCCGACTCCTTGTTCTTTCTGGTTGTGAAGGCAGTCTCTGATGCAAAGCATAGAAAGCATAACAAGACAATTCAGTTGTAAGAAATGTGGAAAAGCATAGTAGTAAAGGGTAAAGCCTTTCATGACCACTGGAGCTTTCGGTCTAAGTGTTCAATTGGTCCTATTAATCAAGAAACATAACATTTAAAGAAATTCCATATTTTTATCAGGTAGGTAGATTTAAAGAAATTAATTGACTTTCCATCTTGAAAAATATTTTATGCAAACAAATAATGTTATGTGAAACGACCAATCTCTAAATCACACTTGGTGAACTCATGCGTAGAGTGGGCAACAAATCTAGTTTTTACTAACAATAAATATATTATTTGACAGAACAAAATAGAAGAAACCATACAAATTTGAATCTAAGCAGAGTGATTGGTTAACAATTGGCAATTTAAGGACTATTTTTACTCAGGAAAGAAAAAGGAGAAATGCATACCTGGTGCAATATAACCAAGGGTGCCAATAATAATAGCTGACTGAGTAGAATGTTGATCTAGATCAAGCTTAGCAATCCCAAAATCCGAGATATGTGGTTCCATATCAGCATCCAGCAATATGTTTTTAGGCTTTATGTCACGGTGTATGATAGCAGGGATGCAGTCATTGTGAAGATAATCTAGCCCTTGGGCAATGCCAACAGCTATCTTGTACCTCACCTTCCACTCCAGGACTAGTGCCGGCTTGTTCTCATGAAGAACATCATGGAGGCTGTCATTTGCCATATACTCATATAATAAAAGTCCATATTCACATTCGAACCAAAATTTCTCCAATTTCATTAAATTTCTATGCCTGATTTTCCCAAGAGTTTCGATTTCTCTGATCATACTTGGATTTGATTGTTTCTGATCTTGAAAAGCAATCTTCTTTACAGCATATATTTTCCCTGTGTCGAGTGTTGCCTTGTAAACTATCCCATGAGCTCCTCTACCAATTTCATATTGCTGATTGAAATCCTCAGTGGCTTCAATTACTTTCTTTAGTAGGAAAGAAGAATCTTCAAACAAGGATGGAACATCATCTTTCTTTCTTTTACACTTGAGAAAGAAAAATCTAGCAAGGAAAAGGACTAGAGCACAGAGCAAACCAGCAGCAAGAACTATGATTACCATCTCGATCTTAGATAAACTTTTGGAATTATTGTTAGGCATGCTGCATTGTTCTAATATGGTGATGTTTGTGCATAAAGAATCTCCCATCTGACATGAGATGCAGAGTTGAGGATTTCCTGTAAATGAGCTTGGTGATGATTCTGCAAACTTAAACAAACCTCTTGACAATGAACCACTAAAGTCATTGTATGAAACATTGATGTGTGTCAATAAACTGAAATCACTTATGGGCATCAAACTCCCTGTTAGATTGTTAAAAGAAATATCAAAGCTTTGTAGCATATTCAGATTCTTCAACTCAAGTGGAAGTTGTCCTACTAGTCCATTATCACTGAGGTTTAAAACTGCATTCAAGTTTTGCAATGAACCCAATGATGACGGGATGCTCCCTCCCAACTTGTTTCCTCCAAACTGCAGCTCAAACAGTTGATTCAACTTAGATAGGAAATCTGGAATTCCTCCACTGAATTGATTCTCTTGCAGTATCAACCGAGAGAGACTAGATAAGTTTCCAAGACTTGACGGTATTGTTCCATTGAAAGAGTTGAATCCCAAGTCCAACGTTAATAACATATGACATTTTGATAATTCAAAAGGCAATGGACCGTACAAATTGTTGTTAGATAGATTCAAACGCTGAAGGTTGGCTAGGTTTCCTATTTGTCGAGGTATTGGTCCATCAAGCTTATTCACTGACAAGTTTATATTGGTGAGATTCACAATGTTCCCTATAGTTTGAGTAATTTGTCCATTGAGTTTGTTGAAACTTAAATTAATATATGACAAATTTGACGTCGCAAGAAATTCTGGAATTGAACCACTGAGATTGTTCCGAAAAAGAATCAACCTTTGTAAACTCAAGCAATTCCCAACTCCTGGTGGTATTGTCCCATTAAGCATATTATTGCCCAATAACAAAAGCACCAATTGATTTCTAAAACATATATCAGGAGGGATGCTGCCAACAAGCCTATTATTTGTAAACATCACTTGCACCAGACTGTTGTTGATTCCCAAGCATTGAGGAATGATCCCTGTAAATTGATTATCATCAATGGTAATGTTAGTCAAACTTTTTAACTCACACATCTCCATAGGCAGTTGTCCAGAGAAGTTGTTGTTGGAGATATATATAATTGTCAAATTTGGGATTCTCCAAATTTCAATTGGAAACTCTCCAGTCAAATTATTTCTAAAAAGTGAAAGTCTTTCTAGATTTCTCAAATTACCCAATTCTCTTGGAACAATTCCTTCTAGTTGATTCTCAGACAAGTCTAATGAAGTTAAGGACTGACATTGGCCTATCTCAGAGGGAATTGACCCTGATAAAGAATTAATAGATAGGTAAAGAATCTCGAGCTTTGTCAACAAGCCAAGTGTTAATGGTATTCTCCCCGATAAATGATTGTCAAAAGCAGAAAAGAACTTCAAATTAGTGCAATTACCCAATGTCACTGGAAGATCACCATCAAATTGGTTGTAGGACAAATCTAAGTGCTCCAACTTGCATGCATTCCCATACAAGGAAGGAATTGAGCCAGTGAAATTGTTTTCATAAAGGTCGATAGTTTCAAGGGACGGACCATGGAACAAAAGACTTGGTATATTGCCACTTAGTAAATTAGTGGAAAGTGAAAGGTATGACAACTTCTTGAGGTTTTGAAGGGTTACTGGTATCTCACCTAAAAGGTAATTGTTTGAGAGATCCAAGTATTCAAGAAGGGTACAATTGCCTAGTTCTGAGGGTATAAGTCTAGAAAGATTGTTGACACCAAGATCTAGTATCCTCAGATGACTTAGCAACCCAATTTCTTTGCCCAGCCAACCAGAAATTTGACGTTCAGGAAGCTGAAATGAAGTCACGAATCCACCTCTGTCGCAATCGATTCCTACCCATCCACAGGGACTTGGGTCTGATGAGTTCCAGGTGGAGTTCACTGACCGAGGAAGTATCAAACTATTGGACAGGGCCAACAGAGCCTCTCCATCAGAGTTCAAGGCATTGCTTAGTTGAAAGAAAACCAAGAGCAACAATAATAACAACATAGGCCGTAGACCGAAAGCCATTACTGTGTCCACCTTTTCCTAAAGGAAACAAACAAGTCAATTTCTTATATATCCCATGATTTCTTTCTACTCAAGGCTAGAATCCACACAATATTACTAAGATGTTACGCAGAGAAAACATAAGAAACTAACAACATATAGTAATGATTTCCAACAGTTTCCGTATTAGGAGCTCAAAAACATAAAAAAAAAAAAACATGAAACTCTAGAGAAGAACAAACTGTCCAATATAGCAGAATCATAAAGCACACACAGTTAACACATTCAGGAAAAACAGGACAAGAGCTCTGAACAAGTGAAGATTATCACTGCTTCAAAGAACAGGAATAGCCTTTGGCTGAACACACACAAGTCCGGAATTTCAAGTAAGCTTGTACCCTTATAACAGAAAAGAAGATAAGAGAAATGAAAACTAAGCTTCAAATCCACAGAAAATCAAAATGAACCGTAAAATGAAGTACTGTCATACCTTCTTGAAGAGCAATTCCTCAACAATCCCTAGGTTTTATGATCTTTCCTCCTAGTTTGTTTTGGCTTCAGCAAAGGCGGTAGGCAGTGGAATCTGGCCTTGAATTGCAGGTCACTCTGCATCTCTTTCCTGTACATTTTAACTGGAATAGATGACTGGTATTGATATAGTTGCAGTTTTTCTGCGTCTGTCAAAGCAGCAGCCAAATGCAAAAACAAATGCCCAAAGATGAGAGTTCATACAGCAAATGGAAAAACAAGTGGTCAAAGAGAGAGTCCATACAGCAAATGGGCAAGTGGTCAAAGATGAGAGTTCACACAGCAAATGCAAAAGCTTTGATAACTTTAAATTTATTGTCAGATGGACAAAACTGACTCTTGACGAAGAATAATAAAAAAACAGAAAGAGCACGCAGACCTGGGGCGTTCACCGAATCCTAATCCACCTCGTAAGTGAAGTCTGAATTAACTTTAAACAAAATAAAACAAGCAGAGTTCAGAGGTCTGTCTTTTCTCTAGTCATTAAATTAACTTTCCTTTTCTTAGATGCATTTTAAGTACACAGAGATGGACCCGAGATTACAGTTACGAGGATTGCCAACAAATATCGCAAAAAACGTGATGCGCTCATTTCAAATGGTGCAGTATCATCAGCCCTATGACCAAAAAAAAAAAAATAGATAAATCAGGATAAATAAAGATCTCCTAAATGGATATGAGGGTTGTCAATTAAGGGATGTAATTGAATCGAATCGAATAGAATAATAAGAAGCTTAAGTTTGAGTTTGAACTTGATTCATTTTATCTAAGTTTGAATTTGACTCGAGTTTGATTCAAACTTTAATTTTTAAACTCGAGCTTGATTATATATATATATTTCCAATTGAATAGTTCAAGAATGATTTAATATATTTACTTTCTTATTTTCAATCAATATGGTGAAAGACGATTCATTCGTCTCCAGCGTTCTCGTTAATCCATCCTTAGATTAGTACGGAGAAGATAAATCACGAATGATTATTAATCATTAGTACAATAGTCAAAATATAGAAAAAAACATATTTAAATATATCAAATTTTAATCTCATATGATTTAATATGACAATATCCTACACTTTTATCAGCAATTTTAACTACACAGAGGTGGACCTGAGATAAGAATATTTTTATAAACATTTTACCAAAACATGTGTAGGTCAATGTGCACACTGAGTTTGACTTTGGAAATTGGAAGTAAAAGGTCGTTGGACACGCGCTGAAGACCGATAGTCATAATTGTGTCCACGTCTCCCAAAAGGAAATAGACAAGTAAGCTTCCTATGTGCACACGAGTAAGCTTCCTATGTATCTCATGTTTCTTTCCCACTAGGTTAAATCCACACGGTATGATTAAGATGTTGCGCAGAGAAAACATAGAAAACTAACTTACATATAATAATGATTTCTAAAATTTTTAGCATTAGGAGCTGAAAAACGGCAAAATAAATAAAGTAAACATGAATATTTGGAGAAGAAGAAATTATCTAATATTAGCAGACTCGTAAAGCACATACAGTTAACCCATTGGAAAAAAAAATTAAAAGTAAAAATAAATAAATAATTTTAATTAATCTCATTGACTATCTTGGGATGATCAGTTCGGCTTCATAAATTTTTTTTATCGGTCATCAGAATAAATCGGGAAGTATACGTGACGGTCAACCCAGAAGTCCAGTATCTTTTGATTACACTCCTCATTTGGAGGAAAATTTTTTATAAATACGTCGTAGTTAGGATTCGAACCGCGAGTATTTGAATGACAATTTTAATATCTTACCATAACATTATAATCCTGAGGACTGGGAAAAACAAAACAAGAACATGAAGGAAGAGAAGATTACCAATGCACGGACGCAAGTCCGGAATTACTAAGTTAAAGTTATAGCCTTTAGAACATAAAACAGAAAAGAGAAACTAAGAACCATCCTCCAAATCAACAGAAATTCAAAATGAACATAAAATCACAACTGTCATACCTTATAGAAGAACCATTCCTCTACCATTGAATTTTTTTTAAATTATTCTAAATTTACATTTAATTTTTAAGCTAATTCAAAATTTTAATTTATTTTTGAATAATTTATTATTCAAAATATTGATTTTAAAATTTTAATATAATTTTATATTTAAATTAATTTTTAAAAAATTAAAAGAAATTATATATATATATATATATATATATATATATATATATATATATATATATATATATATATATATATATATTTATTTATTTATTTATTTATTTATTTATACACGGCCAAACCGAGTCCCAGGTTATTCATACACATTGATCTCACTTCGCCGCGGCTTCACCGCCGTAGTTTCATTTGCGTCCCCGCCGCTGAAGTCGAGGGTGCACAGCATAAGGTACGCAACGTATATATATTATAAAGATATGATATGGCCTATGCAGTGCATGCTGTGCGTGACTGTACGGAACATAGATTTTTTTTAAAATTTTTTAAAGCTCTGGTTTAATCATTTAGGATTTGCCTTTAAAGTTTAGGGGTTACGTTATATATATATATATATATATATATATATATATATATATATATATATATATATATATATATATATATATATATTATCCTGCGGTACACATTTAGATTATTAGTCACAGCATTTGTTGGCGAGGGGTCCACAGGACATGGTCGCTGGGCAGGATATGGTACACTGGCTCTGCACTACCCGGCTTCACTTATAGCACCTAGAGCATCACGTGCTGTGGATTCCACGATGTCGTGTCCAGGTGACAAACTGCGATCGCCTCCACTCGGCTCCCGTCGCTCCTCTTCAAGCTCATCGCGTACTCCCTCATCATCCCCTCCCCCACCGCATGGCAGTGGAACACATCGTACGCATACGGCTCTGCATGGCAGAACACACCCAGCCCCTCCCCTCCCATCCTTTCGAACCCCTCCACCGGCGTACCGCTACATTTCCGCCGCTGCCGTGGCGTTCGCGACTGTCAACACGGCGCTGACATAGTTGGTGGCTAGAGCCGAAACGGCGAAGTCGACCATGGACTCGATGGAGGTGGCGCAGTGCTTCGTCTCCCTTGCATTCGCCGTGCCCTCACACCGTTCCAGGGTCGCACTCATCTCCCGGGCTTCCTTCGAGTTAGGGTCGACGGAGAGAAGTGCGAGGACGTCGGGGAGCTTGTCGGAGAAGAAAGGGAGGGTGTCGGCAATGCGACGAGGGAGGAGGTTAGCGTGTTTGGGAATGGACCGCTTGAATTACAAGTCGAAGGTGGCTCTTGGAAACAGGTCCTTCTCGAGGAAGAACAGAGACCAAGAGGACAATTCAAAATTTTAAAAAAAGTAAAAAGAAAAAAAAATACTGATTTCCTGCGCAACGCGCACAGTCGCGCACTGTGCGTCGCGCACAGTCGCGCACTGTGCGTCGCGCAGGATAACATAACTCTATATATATATATATATATATATATATATATATATATATATATATATATATATATATATATATAATGTCCGACGCATCCTATGTGATCGTGAGTGAAATTCAACGTCGGCTATCTGGCACGGCCAAAACTCAATTTTTTAATATCTCTCTCATCTGCATACAACAATTTTTCTCTCTTTTCTTTTAAATTAAAATAAACAACTTTTCTTTTTTTCTTCGTAAATTAAAATAAAATTTTTAATTCTCTCTCCTATGATTGCATGCAACAATTACTGTGATGCTGATTTTAAAGTTAATGTAGTTGTTACAACATATAGTAATTATTGTGTAATAGCTGGTACAACATATAGCAGTTATTGTGTAGCTACTACTACACCTGTGTAGCAGCTACTGCACAATTAGCTGCTACAATGTTGTAGTAGCTATTGCACCTTTGTAACGGCTATTGTACCGTTGTAGCAGTTATTGTACCATTGTAGTAGCTACTGCATAGTTGTAGCAGTTACTGTATAGTTGTAGCAACAACTACACAGTTGCAGTATTAGTATCACAGTGATTGTTGCATGTAATAATAGGAGAGAGAAGATAGAATTTTATTTTAATTTAAGAGGAAAGAGAGAAAAATTGTTGCATGTAGATGAGAAAGATTAAAAAAAATAAGTTTTGGTCGTGTTAGATCGCCCACGTCGATCACACAGAAAGCGTCGGACAGCATATCATCTCTCTCTCTCTCTTTATATATATATATATATATATATATATATATATATATATATATATATATACATGTTACACTGGGTGCTTGCGCCATGCGTGCCCAACGTAACAAAAATTTTTTTTAGCTCCCAGTTATGCCAATCAAATTTTGATTTTAAGATTTAAAAGTTGGATTATAGTATTAAACATAAAAATTTTTTAAAATAATTTCTTTCAAGGTGCTTATATATATATATATATATATAAGAATTTTTTTATTTTTTTTATTTATTATTTTTAGCTTGTAAGTATGTCATTTAAGATTTTACCTTTAGTATTTAAGGGTTGAATTATAATATTAAGTACAACAAGATTTTTAAAACTAAATATATAGAACATTTTGATATGTTGCGTACCTTACACTCGCATTTGTACACACCCTCGCCTTAGGGCTCCTGGATGCACTTCCAAGCGCCCCTTAGTGAATGCATTTAGAGCGCCTCGAGTCGAGGGCGCGCATGGGTGTGTAGCGTGTTGGATCATAAAGACACTGGGGGGGGGGTTGAATAACATTCTTCGCTTTTTTATAAATTGAGAATATGTAGGGGAAATAAAGCTAAGGAGAAAGAAGCGAGAACGAAAAATACAAGCACTAACGTAAGTAGCTTTTTACTTGGTTTAGAGCCTTTGATGACTCCTACTCCAAGGCTCGCACTTGTTGAGTGCTTTCGTTGGTCAATCCACTAATAGTTCAAAATGTTACAAAAATGAAGTACAAGAACTATAAGGAAAGGTTATTGACAACAGAGTAGATAAATAGAACTTGATTGCTAGTTGTCGGAGGAGTGTTACAGGGTCGTAGGAACTTCTTCGGAGCAGGGTGCAAGAGTGAAAGTTGGAGCACTTGATGTTCTGAATCTGTTGGTCAAAGCCTCCTTATATAGCCTTGTCCGAGCACTTGGAGTCTCTCCCGGGCGCCTGGACTATGCTGACATGGTGAATCTCATTGAAACTTCATCCTGAAGTTTATCCACCTCCGGACACTCGGACTCCCTCTGAGCGCTTGAACTGCTGACATGGGTCGGCCAATCACTGCGCTCCAATACACCGCGATAATGAAGTTTCCCTTTCCAGGCGCCTGGAGCAACTCCGACTCTCGAACCACCTAGGTGCTTGGCCAAGCACCCGCCCCGAGTCGCTGCCTCTACGAAACTAGCTCGGGCGCCCTTATCCCTTCCGAGTGCCCAAACTTCAAGTGCTTGGATCCCTTCCAGGCGCCCAGACCACGTTCTTTTTCACTTTTGTCTTTCCTGCACAAAAGAGTTAGCCTAGGAAATCATAATATGTTTATCCTATAAAATAAAGTTAGCACAATAAGATAGTAGTATTAATTAGATTCTGTCTCTCCGAGACCAGGATCTGGTCACAGTCTCAGCTTAGGTTTCCCAAATTGACCTAAGCTGGACTGATGTCTACTGTTCCCTCAACCGGGAATGTGTCCTCACTAGATCTCTCCTCTAATTGCTTACCTCCACTTACTAATTACAAACTTAATTGATGTTAGGTCCCTTGACCCACCAAGACTTCCTACCGAAGTTCAACGAATCTAGACTTCCTCCTACCATACATCAACCGATCTAGACTTCGTGTCAACTATCAACCCAGTTGTACTTCCTTCTGCCAGATCTCGCCAATCTAGACTTCGTACCAACTATCAACCTAACTGGACTTCAACTTGATGTTTCGATCCTCTAGATCCATCAAGTTCATATCATGCACACTTGGTAGATAGATTAGACAAACATAATATTTAATTATAAACCATTTAGCATTCATCAAAACTCAGGTTTGATCATTAGCGCCTTCCAAGGGATAAATTTTGGACCTCGTCGCAGATAAGGCGAAGTTGGGATCAAATTTACCACGTTGAAGGCGCCTTCAATGTCCATAGAAGGCACCTTCCATGCTCTTTATAAGACAATCTCGATCAAGCTTCATTCAACAACTACTATACAAGCTACTGTGCATTTATTTGTGGTTCTGACTGCTCTGACTTCCTACTGCGACTCTGCTACAAAGATGTTGTGCCCGACAACTGCTTTGAAGACTTCCGACCGCGGTTGGTAGATCAACACCGACACTCATGCACTCTCACTTTGATTCTTACGTGTTGGTAACAAAGTAATTTTGTTTATACTTAATTTCTGCAAACAGAAACTGTAGTCTGTTACACTTTTCCGATCTCTTTGTACTCGATCTTCTTTTCTGGAGGTACTGGAAGAGGTTTGATAGTGGATTACCCATCGATAGGTCCGTGGGACCTAAGTCTTGGAGTAGGAGTCATCGAAGGCTCCGAACCAGTAAATCACTCGTGTTTGTATTATTTTTCGTTTGTCTATTCTCTTATTCCACTAGATTTGTACTTTGATTTGAAAATCGAAAAGAACAAGATTTTCAAAACCACGTGATTCACCCTCCCCCTCTCACGTGTGACTCGATCCAACAACTAGTATCAGAGCAAGTTCTGATATGAATTTATGCAACCACCAATCAAGCAAGGGGGAATTATTTTCGAATTTTGGTTTTTCGTATTCAATTTGAATCAGTAGAACTTACCCTTTCAAATAACGATTTCTCATTTTTTTTTAACTGAAGCTGGTGCAGCACCACTCAAGTTCTTTGAAATTTCTTACTTTTCTTCTAAAATTCTGCTAATCCAAGACTAAGTCTTGGTACTTTATTTAATTCTCTATCTATAGCTCTAAATAGCCCAAAATGAAAGGTACATCATCGTTCATCCCCCACTCTTCAACAGGGATGATTTCTCATACTAGAAGAAGCGGATGGAGGTGTACCTAAAAATTGACTTCGACCAATGGTTCAGCATCACCAAAGGGTACAAGGCGCTAATTGATAACGCCGGAATTCCAATAGACCCAGAAAATTAGAATCCAAAAATGAAGAAAAGGCCCAGCTTTACTTCAAAGCCCTCAACACAATCTATGTGGGTTAACAAAGGAGGGGTTGAAACGAGTCGACCCACACTGTAAGTACCCCAAGGTAGTTTTGATGTGAGTAACCAAGTCAGGTTATGTCATGTTGGTATTTAACCCTTATGTATAAGTGTACAGGAACTTAGGAGCATAGGATGTTGAGCGAAAGAGGCAGCTAGCGAGAAGGATGACACGGGAGAGAGTCGACGAGCTCGGTGCATCCAAAAGATGAGGTGCTGTGGAAGAGTACGCGGGCGGATGAGAAGGAGGCGCGCGGCGTTTATGAGGGATGAGAAGTCGGAGCGGAAGATTGTTCAAAGGTCGGAAGTTGAGTTCAGGTGAGTCTTATTCCGAATGGTCGAGATCACCCAAGCGAAAGGAGCCGGAGCGGAAGACCCAGAGCAATGCAAGCGGAGCGGAAGACCGGGACCAAAAATCAACAAAAAGTTGATTTTTTCAGTCTGGGGCGCCCCGACAAAGTCCGAGGTGCCTGGACCTATCAGGGGCACCTGAACTTGGACCAGGCGCCTGGACCTATCCGAGGCACCCAGACTTGGTCCAGCGCTCGGATCGAAAAAATTAGCTAAATGCGACGTGGCTCATTGCGTTGCGATGAGAATAAAGATTTATCCCCCTATAAGCGCCTAGAACCCTTCCAGGCGCCCCGACCAGGGCTATAAATACAGCCCTGGTCCCAGAAGGCTAGAACAACATTTATGATTGATTCCTATTCAGTTATGTAATCTAGTGTTTTAATTGCTATAAAGAGGCTTCTCCGCCTAAAGGAGAGTTTAGTGAACATTCAACTTCGTTGGATTAACAACCTCTCTAGTTGTAACCAAGTAAATCATTTGTGCCTCTTCCTTTCTTTATTTAAGTCTCTTATTTCTTTTATTCAATTATTGATTATTATTAAGTTGTAAAAGTTTGAGAAAGATTCCTTTATCTTTGCAGGGTTATTCACCCTTCTCTAACTGACTGCCAAGGGTCTTACAATTGGTATCAAAGCAGGTTCGCTTCAGGAGGACTAACTGTCGAACAAAATACACAAGATAGCTGAACCGAGCATCTATTAGAATTTAAGCGATGTCCTAAGGCACCTTACAATTTTTTTCTATTTATTTGATAAGTATAGATTCACTATTTGAGTGCATATTATATGTTTGATTATCTTAAACTCATTTACTGAATGTTCATAATATAATTCATAAATTGTAATTAGATCATAACTAGTGATTATCTCACAAGTGTAATTATGAATATATTGAAATTTCCCTAGTCGTTAAATTGATGCATTCGGACATCATCAATTCTGTAAGACTAGCACAGGTTATACTCCTTAGTCCGGCCAAGCAGTTGTTTTCTTACTGACTAGAGACATTGGGATATCGAGAGTTAAACGTGGATGCTGGTTATGGTAACTAGTTCATAGGAGTGACTCACTGTAAGACTTCATATGGTTCTTTACATATATATAGATATGTCTATGAAGTTCTTACTATAGCACGAGTGCAAGTTTCCTTCGAGTTAAGGTATACAAGTCATCTTGATCATGGAGACTTATACTTTGATATCTTAAGCAATCATCTCATTGAGGTGTGGACCTAGGATGATTGAGTATAAGTTGAAGTACCCGAAAGTATTTGGATAGCCCACAGAGGATTCATCGCTCCTTGCGAGGAGACGTACGTTCTATGGCCACTCGTTAGGATTATTACTCAAAGTTTTTAGCCAAAACATCACTTGTTAAGAGTGCGAGACTCTTATACACATGCACGAGTAATTTGAATCTGTAGAACGAGGATGTATTACTTTGACTAGGTGTGACGTAATCAGCCTAGTGGGGACAAGACACATAGACCATGTTCTGAACTAAGTGGGTATAAGACGAGTGAAAGGAACGAAGCATGACTCACTGTAGTTGTTGAAGGGTTTAGAATTAATTCTAAGATCAACTATAATTTTTCAGCTAATTAGGGATCATGATGTATTACTAGATGTCATTCATGATTGTTCTATAATTAAGTAGTTAATTATGGACAACTAAGATAAATCGGGAACCTATTGGGTTACACGCACTAATGAGTCTCTAAAAGATGTAAAACAAGTTAAAGAATAGGATTCTTAGATCAAAAGATAAATATTTAGTCAGATCATACATAAGATAAATATAGAAATATTTGTCGCAATGGAAGTACGGATGAACTACATCTCTTATGGAAGAGTTGGACCATATTTGATTTAATCATGAATTAGTCATGAACCAACTTGGTTTAGTTAAGAATTAAACCAAGGGGGTTAATAGCCCAATTTTTGGTTAAAGGATAATGAGTTGGATTTGAGCTTTCTAATCCAACTCATTAATGAGGGCTATATATTGATATGGTTAATAGAAGATTATAAACATGAGATCATTAATTAACTTGTAATGTTTTTGGAAAACCTAAACCCAATTTCTCTTCGCCTCTCCCTCTACCCTCTCTCTTTGCCACCACTAATAAGGGGAAGCCCTTCTTGTTGGATTGTGAAGAACGCTAGAGAGGGGGGTGAATAGTGATCGTCGAAAATCGAGAATTAAATCGAGTACGCAGTGGAAAGATAACAATGGAAAACAACGCTAACAAACTAATTTTTACTTAGTTCAGAGCCTTCGTCGACTTCTACTCCAAGGCCCGCACTCGTCGAGTGTTTTCGTTGGGCAATCCACTAACAATTCGTAAATCTTTACAAGAGGAATACAACAGATCTATAATTTAAGTGCAGAAATAAACAAGTATACCAATAACTTCTTAGAGATCTGGAAGGTTGTGCTTTTAGTTGTTGGAGTCGCGTTACTTTATCATTAGAGTTGTGTTGCTCGGTCATTGGAGCAGCGTCACTTAGCCATCGAAGTCACGTCGTGGAGTTGCAGGAGCGTCTTTGGAGCAGCGCACAAGAAAGTAATCGCAGAAGAAGCTTGTGTACTTTGCTCCTAGTGGAAGGTTGCTTATATAAGTAGTTCAGGGCGCCTGGACCGTGACGTAAGCCCATCCAATCAACATGCTCTAAATTAGCGTTGAGATAGATTTTTGCATTCCGGGTGCCTAGACCTAATCCGGGAGCTCGGACCAGCTCCGGGCGCCCGGATCCCTTCCAGGAGCCCGGAACTAATCCGAGCACCCGGATCCCTTCCAGGAGTCCGGACCTGACTTTTCCAGCAATTCATTTTCCTGCAAGAAAAAGTTAGTCCGAGACAATAAAAATTATATTACCCTGCAAAACAAAGTTCGCACAATATAGCAAATAGAGTAGTAATTAGATTCTGTCTCCTCGAAACTAGAATCTAGTCAAGATCTCAACTTAGATTTTTGAAATGGATCTAAGTTGGATCGACACCTACTGTTCCCTTAAACGAGGAACGCGTCCTCACCAAGTCACTCTCCTCTAGTGACTTACCTTAACTTATCGCTTTGCCAGACATCCGGTCATCCCTTCGACCTGTCTAGACTTCGTGCTAGCTATCTGGTCGGCCCATCGACCTAGTTGGACTTCATGCCAGATATCCGATCAGCCCGTCGACCTATCTGGACTTCGTACCAGCTATCCGATCAACCTGTCAACCTAGTTGGATTTTTCACCAGATATCCGATCAGTCCATCGATCTATCTGGACTTCTCCTATACACTTAGTTAACTCATTAGATCATAATAAACCTAACTTAACTTACCTTGTCATTCATCAAAACCTGAGTTGAACCGTTAGTGCAACCTGCACCAACACTTCCCCTTGTTGTCGTGACCACCACAATGAGGAAATCTCTTACTTGTGTGCTTCTCTTCCTCTTCCTCTTGATCCCTCTTCTTCGCTTGTGGCTAGTAACTTCCGAAGGAGAGGCTTGTACTCAAGGAATTATCTTGAGGAGTTCAGCGTGGATACAAATAGAGGCGAGATTCGAAAATGTCGCTACGGTTGATGCCATTCTCGTTATAGGTCATCCGTAAGGTACACCTAGCGTAAATTTACTTTTCGTAAAAATTTAATCATCTGTAAGTTTCCGAAACTGTTAGGAAATTCTATTTTCCGAAAGTTTCTGATATAATTTCAGAAAATTAAATTTAGATATATTATGTTAATTTAGAAATTATCATTTATGGTATTTTCTAAAATTTTAAGAAATATTATATTTTTGAAAAGTTTCCTAAATTGTTAGGAAATATCAAATTTGAAAAGATTTAAAAAATTATAAAAAAATTCAGATTTGAGATATTCTAAATTAAATTATAGAATTAATATTTTCTATAATTTTTAGATTTATTAAAATATTTTATTTTTGAAAAGTTTCCTAAATTGTAAGGAAATACCAAATTTGGAAAGATTTGAAAAATCATAAAAAAATCCAAATTTGAATTATTCTGTAATAAATTTAAAAATATTAATTATTTATTTCTTAAATGGTTAGAAAATTAATTTGAAAATTTATTTTCAAAATAATTAAATATTCTTGATTAATAGAAAGATTCTAGATGAGATATGTTAATTAAATTTAGAAATTAGTTTCTTAATTTGATTAGATAAATCTTGATTTATTAAAACCAGATTTATAACATATTTTTATTTCTAAAATAGAATTATAAGATATGTAAATTTATACCATGAACATATCATATTGTATGCCATGTAGATGTGTTAATTATGACATGATTAGATTTTGACATGCGTGTAATGTGATTAGATCTTAATGTTAGTTGTTACTCGAAACATCGTTCTGTTTCCCCTGTACAAAAATTTGTACAAGCACAGAACTTAACCTAGCTACCCATGTGCTCTACTGAAGTTAAACTTGGATTGCAAACGATGCTTAATATTATTAATCCAAGTTGCTCTTCAGAAGTTAAACTTGGATTGAAAACGATACTTAACATTTTTACTCTAAGTTTAACCTATATGTTCTTCAGAAGTTAAACCATATTACAAAAGTTAATTAAATATATATTTCAAAGATGGTGAGACATTAGACCTTCTTAGTTATGGGATCATCCACCACTTTTTAGATAAAGTCTTTCAAATAAATTGGATATTTAACTTCTTACAATAACCCTAGGTTTAACTAAAGAGACCTCAATAGAAGCACAAGATTGAAACACAAAATCGAAACACAAAATCGAAATCCTAAAAATGATAGCCTCTTGTGTTGGTATTTCAGGATCCATACAAAGAAAACAAACTAGTACGCAGCGGGATAATAGACTAGTTGTACCTTTCTTTATAGACAAAAGACCTCTTGATCTTCTATTGTATTCCTCTCCTCCTCTTAGACGTCGTGTAGGCGACGATCTACCAAGATGAATTCCACCCGAACCACTTCTTTTCCTCCAAGACTCTCGAGCCACCAAGGGATGCCAAAATAGTAAATTTCCTTCTCTTCTTCTTCCCCTTCAATCAACCGGTCGCCACCTTCTTCTTCCTTTCCTCTATACCTCCGGACACAATGGAATCTAAGATGAGCTCCAAGCAAGGTCGTCGGCCCTAGGTTATGGAAGCAAACCTGCCGGCCCTAGCTTAGATGGAATCCTTTTGTGTCGTCGGTTGTAGAAGGAATATTAATATTATAGCCGATCCTTAAGGAAGGAGATGAGGGAAGGGCCGACCACCAAGGGATTAGGAAGAGAGGGAACTTAGGTTGTATAGCTCATGAGGCACCCTCTCATTCTCTTTTATAATCCTTGGTCATGGCAAAAAAAAAGGAAAGTTTTAAACATAATTAAAACTTCCTTATTTGTGGCCTCCCATTAAAAAAGAAAATTTTAACAACAATTAAAATCTTTATTTTCTAAATTTCCTATTGTGAATGACAATAAAGGAAAGTTTTAAAATTAATTTCTCTCTTTTAAAAACATGTAGAAAACTACAAAAAGTAAAGATTAATTAAAACTTCTCTTTTTAAATCATGATTACAAAAAAGGAAAGTTTTATCAAAAATTAAAATCTCTCTTTTAAACATTATAGATAACTACAAATAAGGAAGAATTTTAATAAAATTAAAATCTCTCTTTAATCTTTTGTAGATATATAGTTATAAAAGGAAAGATTTTAAAATTTTAAAACTCTCTTTTAAAACCATGAGGATGGCTATAAAAGAAAATTTTAAAATTAAAATTTCTCTTTAAAATCTCTTCATAAATGGCTACAAAAGGAAAGATTTTAACAAAAAATAAAATCTCCCTTTAGTTCTAATGGTGTGGTCGGCCCCATGCTTGGACACCAAGCATGGCTTAGCCGACCACCTCTTGGGCTCCAAGCTAATGCTTGGTCGGCCCCGTTGCACTAAGTAAGTATTAGAGTGTATACTAAAAGTCTAGCTTTTTGTTTAAACATTTATTTTGAAATAAAAATCACATTGGTCAAATATCTATATTTATGCTAAGTGTAGTTGTTCATTTAATTTATATTGTAGATAACATGGTGTGAGGAGATACACAGAAGATCATGTTATCAGTTCCTTATAAATTATAAATAGTAGCTCACAACTAAGATGAAATGGGATAAACCATTGGAGTAGTTGTAGTGTAATTTGGTATTAGTTTATCTTGACTATAAAATTACACTAGTACACTATGAGTGTATTGAGCAGGACCATTTGAGGTAGTTTCCTTTTATACTGACTACATAAAAGAATAAAACCTTTGTTATTATGGAAGTGCGTACTCTTAATCATGATATAATAACAAGCACGTATACTTAATATTTATTTCTTTAATTGATCAAAGGGTGAGATTTAGTTCGATAAATCAATAGGCCCGATAAGTTGGAAAAATGATATTATTTATATGGTGTGTTGTTGATTATAGAATGAAATTGTGTCCTAGTAATCTAGGTTGATGATGTCTCCTTGAGGAGCTCATAAGGATTGTCATGTAAACCTTACAGGTGGACTTAGTCCGACATAACAATAAGGTTGAGTGGTACTACTCTTAGAGCTAGATATTAATTAAGTGAGTTGTCAGTAACTCATTTAATTAGTGGACATTCGATATCTTAAACACAGGGAGATTAACGCACTCATGATAAGGAGCTCATATTGTAATATGGGATTGGTGCGGTAGTGTAATAATAACTCTTTAGTGGTATGAGTTACTATTGATGAACTTGAGTTGGGTGTTCGGGGCGAACATGGGAAGCTCAAGCTCATCGGGAGACCAAAACCAATTCCTCCTCTTGGTCCCTATTGTAGCCTCTTATTTATAAAGCCTTATATATATCCAAAGCTCAGCTTCTTAACCAAGCTTAGGGGCCCGCCACATCCTTGCTTGGAGCCCAAGCAAGGGGCCGGCCAAGCAAAGCTTGTAGCTCAAGCTAGGGCCGACCAAGCCTTGCTTGGTGCCCAAGCAAGGGGCCGACCATAGAAGAAATGGAAATTAAAAGGAAGTTTTTATTTTGTTAAAAACTTTCCTTTTATGATATTTTCCACATGGTTTTAAAAGAGAGTTTTAAATTTTAAAATCTTTCCTTTTATAGCTTTCTACAAAGGATTAAAAGAGATATTTGAAATCTTTCCTTATTTGTAGTTATCTATAATATTTAAAAGAAATATTTTATTTTTAAACTTTCCTTTTGTAACCATGATATAAAAGGACTTTTATTTTAAATCTTTTCTTTTATAGATATCCATAAAAGGATTTAAAAGAGAGATTTTAATTTATAAAACATTCAGTTTATAACTATCCACAAAAGGGATTTTAGAAGAGAGATTTTAATTTTTGTTTAAAATCTTTCCTTGCTTGGAGCACAAGATTGTGGCTGGCCATGCCATGATAGAAAAAGAAGTTTTATTTTTTGTTATAAAACTTTCCTTTTTTACAATCACCAAGGAATATAAAAGAAGAGGAGGTAGTGCCTTATGGTAGAACACATCTCTTATTCCTCTTCTTTATTCCTTGTGGTCGGCTCTCCCTTTTCTCATTTTCCTCTTCTTTGTGGTCGGTGGCATCAAGCCTTGGAGAGACATTAGTGGCCGGTTGCTTGGAGAAGAAGAAGAAATAAGTGAAGGAGGTATTGCATCCTAGTATCCTTTGGAGGAAGGTGGCCGAAACTTGGAAGCAAAGGAAGAAGCTTGGGTGAATTTCATCTTGGTAGATCGTCGCCTACACAACGTCTAAGAGAAGGAGAGGAATACAGCAGAAGATCAAGAGGTTTATAAGCTATAAAAGGTATAACTAGTTATTAGTTTCCACATCATAACTAGTTCATCTGTTGTATAGATCTTGAAAAACCAAACACAAGAGGTTATTGGTTTTAGGTTATTATTTTTGTTATCGATTTTATTGTTCGATTTCATGTTTTGATATTGTGCTTCTATTGAGGTCTCTATTGTTAAACCTAGTTTACTGTAAGAAGTTAAATATCCGATTTCTTTGAAAGGATTTGTCTAGGAAGTGGTAGATGGTCCCATACCCAAGAAGGCCTAGTGCCTCGCCATGTTTAACTTGGAAGCTGATCTTTGAAATAGATATTTGATTAACTTCTGTAATATGGTTTAACATAGGAAGATCACATCGGTTAAACTTGGAGTAAAAATGTTAAGTATCATTTTCAATCCAAGTTTAACTTCTGAAGGACAATTTGGATTAATAATGTTAAGCATCGTTTGCAATCCAAATTTAACTCCAGTAGAACACATGGATAGCTAGGATAGTTCTATGCTTGTACAATTTTTTGTACAGGGGAACTAGAACAGTATTCCGAGTAGCAACCAACAGCAAGGATGTGTCCGGCCCATTACTTGGGTAAGAAGTGGACTTTATGGATACAAGGCTTTATAAAGACTACAATAGGGACTGAGAGGAGAAATTGATTTTGATCTCCAGATGAGCTTGAGCTTCCTGTGTTCGCCCCGAACACCTAACTTAAGTTCATCAATAATAACTCATACCTCCAAAGAGTTATTATTGAACTATCGCACCAATCCCAAATTACATTATGAGCTCCTTTTTATCATGAGTGCATTAATCTCTCTGTGTTTAAGATATCGAATGTCCACTAATTAAATGAGTTACTGACAACTCACTTAATTAATATCTAGCTCTAAGAGTAGTACCACTCAACTTCATTGTCATGCCAGACTAGGTCCACCTGCAGGGTTTACATGACAATCCTCATGAGCTCATCAAGGGGACATCATCAACCTAGATTACTAAGACACAGTTTCCTTCTATAATCAACAACACACCATATAAATAATATTATTTCCTAACTTATCAGGCCTATTGATTTAACAGACTAAATCTCACCCATTGATAAATTAAAAAAATACATACTAAGTATATGTGCTTGTTATTATATCAGGATTAAGAGTACACACATTTATAATAATAGAAGTTTTTGTTCTTTTATGTAGTCGGTATAAAAAGAAACTTCCTCAAATGGTCCTGCTCAATACGCACATAGTATATACTAGTATAATTTTATAGTTAAGATAAACTAATACCAAATTACACTACAACCATTCCAATGGTTTGTCCCAATCTATCTTAGTTGTGAGCCACTATTTATAATTTATAAGGAACTGATAACATGATCTTCTGTGTGGCACCACACGTCATGTTATTTATAATATAAATTAAATGGACAACTACATTTAACATAAATGTAGACATTTGACTAATGTGATTCTTATTTCAAAATAAATGTTTACAAAAAGCTAGGCTAGTATACATCCTAACACTTACTATATTTATGATGTGTCATGTTATGTCATGCGTGTGATGTGTCATATCATCATTTATGCCATGTGTGTGACGTGTCATATCATCATTTATATCATGTGTGTAATGTCATGTAGATAGAATTTTACATGATGTAAATGAGACCTAAATCTCATGCTCAATATTAAAACCTACACCTTCCATTAATATGGTAAGAACCAGAGTTTAAGTTTTTGTTTGAGTTGTTGGCAAAGTCAAGCTCAACTTGAAATTAAACATGTTCAAACCATAGAGATGCAATCTCATGATTAATAGGTTGGTTTTAAACTTGAAGCGTTGATTTGTTGTGCCAAAGCCATGATCAATGTGGATAGAGGTAAAGTTGGGTGATGTGTATTTGATGTATACTTGTTAATGTGTTAACAACCCGATGTTTATGCGAAAATCAATCAGTTGCTAGCATAATGTGATAGTTACATATAAGTGATATGCAATCGGTAAATATGTTATCTACCGCTATAGCTAAGAATGACTTGTTGGTCAAAATCAAAGTTATTCTTATCTATGGTGGATATCAACCCACTTGGAGAAAACCTACCATCTCCCGAATTCAAAATAAGGGCATTTGAATTTGATAAATAAGCGAACTTTTATGTAAATTGTTTAGATAAATAAAATCATGCCTCTTATACATTCTCATTTTTGTATTTCTAGGTTAATCATTTAATTATGACTTATGTTAATCTGCGTTCGATTTTGGACTTGAACAAACTGACCGGGATAAACTTCTTGGACTGGTTTTAAAATTTGAGAATTGTTCTCAAAGCTGAGAAGCTAGCTTATGTCCTTGATCAGCCTCTTCCCACCAGTTTTGATGCCGATGCAACTGCGGACCAACTGTTGGCCCTTCAGAAAACATAAAGATGATTTTGCAGTTGATAGTTGCATCATGCTAGCTGTTATGACTTCTGAATTACAGAATCAGCATGAGCATTTAGATGCTTATGATATTGCCTATCATTTTCGTGAGCTATTTGATGAGCAAACTAGATCTGAAAGGTTCGAGGTCTCCAAGCTTATCTTTACTCAAAGATGCAGGAGGGTTCGTCTATCTGATCTTGCACAAGTTTGAGGCACTGGAGTGTTTCAGGAGGTATATTAACGAGATTGGAAATCAACTAGACTTGAGAGTGAAAACTCTCAGAACCGATTGGGGGTGTGAGTATTTATCTGAGCAATTTAAAGAGCTCTGTTTTGAAAAAGATATCACGAGACAGTTAACTATTCTTGCTACTCCTCAGTAAAATGGAGTGGCTGAGAGAAGGAATAAGACTATGTTGGATATGGTAAGGTCTATGATGGCACAAGCTAACTTGCCTATTGTTGGAATGTATACTAAAAGCCTAACTTTTTGTCAAATATCTACATTTATAAGTTAAGTGTACCTGTTCAATTAATTTATATTGCAGATAACATGTTGTGTGGTGTCACACACAGAAGATCATGTTATCTATTCCTTATAAATTATAAACAGTAGCTCACGACTGAGATGGAAAGGAACAAACCATTGGAATAGTCGTAGTGTAATTACGTATTAGTTTATCTTGACTGATAAATTACATTAGTACACTCTGAGTGTATTGAGCAGGAGCATTTAAGGTAAGTTCTTTTTATACTAACTTAATAAAAGAACAAGATCTTAGTTATTATGAAAGTGTGTGCTCTTAATCCTAATATAATAACAAGCACATATATTTAGTATTTATTTCTTTGACTTATCAAAGGGTGAGATTTAGCTCGATAAATCAATAGACCCAATAAGTTGAGAAATGATATTACTTATAGTGTGTGTTGTTGATTATAGAAGGAAACTGTGTCCTAGAAATCTAGGTTGATAATGTCCTCAAGAGGAGCTCATAAGGATTGTCATGTTAAACCCTACAGGTGGACTTAGTCCGACACGAAAATAAGGTTGAGTGGTACTACTCTTGGACTAAAATATTAATTAAAGTAAATTGTCAGTAACTCAATTAATTAGTAGACATCTGACATCTTAAACATAGGGAGATTAATACACTTATGATAAGAAGAAGCCCAAAATGTAATTTGGGATTGGTGCAGTAGTTCAATAAAAATTTTTTAGTGGAATGAATTATTATTGATGAAATTAAGTTGGGTGTTCGGGGCAAACACGAGAACCTTAATTTCATTGGGAGACCAAAACCAATTCCTCCTCTCGGTCCCTATCGTAGCCTCTTGTATATAGAAAATTATACTCATCGCTTACCCAACCTTAGGGGCCGGCCAAGCAAGCTTGGAGTCCAAGCTTGGGTCGGCCAAGCAAAAGGTTGAGCCAAATTGGAAGTGACCGACCCTAGCTTGGAGCCCAAGCTTGGTGGCCGACCATATAAAAAATAAAAGGGGTTTTATTTAAAATCTTTCCATATGTAGTAGTCATGGTTTTAAAAGAGAGTTTAAAATTTAAATCTTTCCTTTTATAGCTTTCTACAAAAGATTAAGTGAAAGGTTTGATATCTTTCCTTATTTGTAGTTAAAAGGAAGATTTTAATTTTTGATAAAACTTTCCTTTTATGAAACCATCCTCATGATTTTAAAAGAGAGTTTTAAAATTAAATATTTCCTTTTATAGTTTTTGCAAAAGATTAAGAAAAAATTTGATATCTTTCCTTATTTATAGATTGAAAGGAAAATTTTAATTTTTGATAAAACTTTCCTTTTATAAAATCATGTTCATGATTTTAAAAGAAAGTTTTAAAATTAAATCTTTCCTTTTATAAGTTTCTACAAAAGATTAAGAAAAGATATCTTTCCTTATTTGTAGATTGAGAGGAAGATTTTAATTTTAAAGATAACTTTCCTTTTTGGAAATCATCCACATGTTTTAATAGAGAGATTTTAAAATTCCTTTTATAACCAACCATGAAGGAAAAAGTTATTAGAGAAATTTTATTTTTAAAATTTCCGGAAACAAATAAGGAAGTTTTAATTTTGTGTTTAAAACTTGCCTAATTTGGAGCGCTTAAGGTGGTCGGTCATAGAAGGGGTTAAAAGGAATTTTTATTAAATTTTCCTGACAAGGAAAATAAAGGGAATTTTAATTATAATTAAATTTCCTTATTTGTCATGACTAAGGATTATAAAAGAGAGGGTAGGGGTGCCTTCATGGGTGATAACTCTATTCTATTTTTCTTCTCTCTTTTCTTCCTTGGTGTGGCCGGCCATATGATCTCTCCATCTCCTCCTTTTCTTCCTCCTTAGTGGTCGAACCTCATCAACCTCTAGGAGCTTGTTTTGGTGGCCGGATCTAGCTTGGAGAAGAAGGAGAGAAATGAGGTTTTGTTTCCTAGTTTTCCTTTGAGCTTGGTTGGTGGCCGAGGCTTATAATTTCTTGAAGAAGTTTGCTTGGTTGAAACTTGGAAGAAGGAAGAAGAAGGGCTTGGGTGGTTCTCATCTCGGTAGATCGTTGCCCACACAACGTCCGATATAAGAAGAGGAATATGGTAGAAGATCATGAGGTCGTTGCATACAAAGAAAGGTATAACTAGTAATTATTTCTCGCATTATACTAGTTTTTCTTTGTATGAATTTCAAACACAAGAGACATATGATTCTAGATTTTCGAATTTGTAATTCGAAGTTGTATTCCTTTTATTTTATTTGTCGATCTTGTGATTCGATTGTTCTTTTTGGTTAAACCTTAGGTTATATAAGGAAATTAAATATTGAATTTCGTTAAGAGACTTTGTCAAGACAGTGGTGGATGTTCTCATACCCAAGAAGGTCAAGTGTCTTGCCATGTTTGACCTGAGAGCCGATTTTTGAAATAAATATTTAATTAAATTTGTAACCTAGGTGGATTTGGATCAATAATGTTAAGTATCGTTTGTGATCCAAATCTAAACCACTAAGAACAAATAAGTTAAATTTGGAATCAATAATGTTAAGCTCCGTTTGCGATCCCGAATTTAATTTCTAAAGAACACAATATGTTTTTAGGAAAGGTTCGACACTTGCACAAAATTTTTGTACAGTGGAACCGGTACGATCTTCCTAGGACCAACCAACACCTATTTCCCATTCGGGAGATGCCTTGTTAACTGCAACGTATGTCCTTAACCGTGTTCCAACAAAATTCGTGGTCGATACCCCATATGAGCTTTGGATAGGGAGACAACCTGATCTTAGCTACTTGAGACCATGGGATTGTGCCTCATATGTTCGTAATTCCTCGCATCCATACGACAAGTTAGGCCCACGAGGAAAGAAGTGTATATTTACAAGATACTCGGAACAGTCCAAGGGACATGTGTTCTTGGGTGAACATATGGATAACACAGTAACCGAGATTGAATCTCGTGATGCCACCTTCTTGGAAAATGATTTCCCTACGAGAGGTGAAATCGATCGGGATTGCACCTTCTATGAGATGGATGAGCCTGGCGGAGGGACCCAAGAGCTTGTTACAGATCTTGGTCCTAGTGAGAGTGGTCCATCTGGAGGTGAGGAGGCTCCCCCTCCTCGTAGGAGTAGTCATGGACGTATACCTCGTCTTAATTTCTCGATTGAGGATGAGATCTTCATTGTAACATCCGAGGATGATGAGGATCCTAGCACATTTCAAGAGACTCTCGATGGTCCAACAAAGGGCCAATGGTATAAAGTCATGTAAGAGGAGATGGATTCTATGAGAGTCAATGGGGTCTTAGATCTAGTTGACTTACCTGAGGATAGAAAGACCATTGGGAACAAGTGGATTCTCAAAATCAAAAGAAAGGTCGACGGATCGATAGAGAGGTACAAGGCCCGTCTGGTAGCCAAGGGTTACACACAGACCAAGGGCATTGACTACGGGGAGATTTTTTCTCCAGTAGTCAAATTTACATCGATCCATCTACTCTTGGCGATTGTTGTGAACATCGATTTGGAGTTACATCAGATGGATGTAAGAACCGCCTTCCTTAACAGAAGTTTGGATGAGGAGATCTAGATGGAGCAGCCTTCTGGGTTTAGTTTTAGTAGGTCAAGAAGATAAAGTATGTCGACTACGGAAGTCGATATACGACTTAAAACAATCATCCAGACGGTGGCACTTGAGATTTCACGAGGAGGTGATATCTTATGATTTTGCAATGATCGAGGAGGATCATTGTGTCTATCTGATACATTCTGATGATTCCTTTATGATATTGTCATTGTATGTGGATGATATAATGTTGGTTGGGAACAACGTAGAATATCTTATAACCATTAAAGCATGGTTGTCATCCAGCTTCGACATGAAAGACATGGGTGAAGCAGAGTTTATCCTTGGAGTAAAGATCTAGAGGGATCGCTCAAGAAGAATGTTGGCTCTTTCACAAGAGACCTATATTAAGAAAATCCTTGAGCGTTTTGGGATGAGTGATAGCAATCCCATAGATACTCTTATAGCCAAGGATGATGGTCTGAGTCTTGATATGTGCCCTAAAACTCAGGAAAAAGCAAGGGAAATGCGCAAAGTTCCTTATTCCAGTGCAGTAGGAAGTCTAATGTATACAATGTTGTGTACATGACCAGACATATGTTACGCAGTTGGTCTGGTGAGTAGATATCAATCGAATCCTAGAAAGGGTTACTGGAGAACAATAAAAAATGATTTTTAGATATCTTAAGGGAACTACAAGCCTCTCCTTGTGTTATAGGAGAGATGATTTGCGCCTTGTGGGATATTCAGACGCTGACTGGGGTGACGATCTAGATAAGCGTAAATCGACATAAGGTTTTTGCCCTCTTGCTCAATGATGGTATTGTTGGTCCCTTTGGAGGCCAGCAAGAGGGGAGGGGTGAATTGCCCTACAAAAATTAAACACAGAACCTTTCTCGGATATTCAACTAATTAACAAACACTTGTAATAAAAAGGAAGAGACTAAATTAAAAGATCAGACACAAGAGGGTTTACTTGGTTTGCAATCAGAGGATTGCTAATCCAAGGCAAAGATGACGCACTATCTGATTCTCCTCTGGGCGGAGTAGCCTCTTACAACGTTGACAGTACAAAAGAATAGAAAGCACAGAAAGAATTGAATTACAAGTGAGTTGAATGATCTGTGTAAACAGTGCTATATTTATAGCACTGGTCGGGGCGCCCCGAAGGGGTTCTGGGTGCCCTGGGGGGATAAAACTTTATCCCCCAACGTTTAGATCGAGTTTGACTCGATCTGGTCAACATCTTCGGTCCGGGCGCCCCGGTCAACTCCGGGCGCCTCGGACCCCAAAAGTCAACTCTAGTTGACTTTTCCCGTTCGGTCGCTCTGCTTCGGTTCAGCTCGTCTCGGTCCGGGTCTTCAACTCCGGCTCCGCTAGCTTGGGTGATCTCGGCCATCCGAAATAGGGCTCACCCGAACCCAAGTTCCTGCTTTCTCCTCGAGTAGTCTTCCTTCCCGGTTTCTTGTCCCTCGAACGTCGCGCACGTTCTTCTCGTCCACCGGTGTACTCTTCTGCGGTCACCTCGTCCCTCGGACGCACCGAGCCCGTCGGCTCTCTCCCCATGTCGTCCTTCTCGCTAGCCGCGTCTTCCGCTCGACTTCCTGTGTTCCTAAGCTCCTACACACTTAGACACAAGGGTTAAACAAACGCATGACCTAACTTAGCTTGTTTGATCACATCAAAACACCTCGGGGTTCCAACAATCTCCCCCTTTTTGATGTGAGCAACCCAAGTTAAGTTAGGGTAAACATATGCAATAAAAATAATTTATATTCAAATAAGTCCAAATATTTTTCAATTGAAAAATTATATTACCTCCCCCTAGATTTAACATACTTCTCCCCCTTTGATCACATAAAAATTGGGGTTATAAACAAGTCTAAGGTAAATTCTAAAAAAAATTTTAAGTGTAAAAAGTTTTAAAAATGTCTAAGTAAAGACACTCTTCAGAATTTTTCTTTCGAAGAAAAAAAAATTTAAGTAAAACAGTTATAAGTGTTAACAAAAATTTTCTAAAATTTTAAGTTTGAAACTTATTTCAACATTTCATAAAAAAAAAAAATTTCTAATATTTAGAAAAAAAAATTCTAAGTTAATATTCATAAGAAACAATTCTAAGTCAATTTTTTTAAAAAAATCTAAGGCAATATTATCATAAAAAATTCTTAGTAAAAAATTTTAAAAAAAATCTTAAGGCAAAAAAATTCTAAGTTAACTTTCATAAATAATTTCTAAGGTAATTTAAAAAAAAATCTAAGTAAAAAAAATTAAAATATTTCTAACATAAATTGAATAACTCTTTTAAAGCATTAAATAATTTAAATTAATACTTTTTCAGTTAATCAATTAAACTTTTCATTTCGATACTTGGCTTCTAGGTCGTGGCGAGGTACTAGGCCTTCTTGGTTATTGGAGCAACAACCACTTCCTTAGACAAAGCCTCATAATGAAATTAGTTGTTTAATTTCCTTGCTGAAAATTCTAAGTCTAATTTTAATTTTAAATTAAACAGGTTTTTGGAACCCAGTAGATGTTCCTACCTACAGGATTAACCAAGTATTTCCTCGGTACATAGATTTTTGATATATTTCTAATTTGACTTTGATAAAATCTATAATACCAATTTAAACCTCTATAATTTCTAAAAGTAGAAATATTTGGACCATTAGATTTTTTCAATCTTTCTATTTCTTCTTTTAGTTTTTCATTTTCAATTTTCAATTTTTCAAAATCCTTTATAAGACATGATTTTGCCAAAAAAAAAATTGTTTCTAAAATTTCATTTTCTAATTTGGTATTTTTATTTTCTAATTTATACATGGATTTTGTCATTGCCTTAATACCAAAGTAAAGTTCATCAGGGGGTAAGAGGCATACCTCACTTACTATATCAGACTTGAAGCCTGAATCTCCCCCTGCTTCGCTACTTCCATCTGAGGTCACTCCCCCTTCATCGATGCTGGGTTCTGATGTACTCTGTCCTTCATAGCTTGCCATCAGCGCTATCCTGGCATATTCTTGAATCTCAGACTCAGATGAAGAAGTGTCATCCTAAGTAGCTTTTAGGTTCTTGTGCTTCTTGAGAATCTTGCCTTTGTCCTTCTTTAGTTCTGGGCAGTCTTCTTTTAGGTGTCCTTCCTTTTGACACTGGTAGCAACGCATCCTTCTTCTATTTCTTGGATTCTTTTTATTTTGCACTTCTTTAAATTTATTAGCTCTAAAAATCTTTTTAAAGTTTTTTACCATGTACGCTTCCTGATCATCCTCTGAGTCTGACTCGGGTTCATCCCTTTTGGTTGCGTTTAGCGTAATCATCTGGCTTGATTCCTTTGTTCCTGCACACCTGGTTTCAAGCAATTTAAGAGTGGAGAACAGTTCTTCCAAACTACTTACCTCCAGGTCTTTTGAAATGTAGTAGGCGTCGACGATTGATGTTCATTCTGAAGTTCTGGGAAACGCATTGAGTGCATAGCGTATTGTGTCCTGATTTGTAACCGTTTCTCCGAGGTTCTCGAGACCAGTAACTAGTTCTTTTACCTTCTCGTGTAAATTGGCTACCTTCTCACCTTTTTCTAGACGTATGTTCATCAGCTTGTTCCGGAGGATGTCTCTTCTAGCGAGCTTTGCTTCGGACGTGCCTTCGTGGAGTTCCAAGAACTTCTCCCAGAGTTCTTTAGCAGATGAATAGCTTCCGATGTGGTTGACCTCTTGAGGCGGCAACACGCTCAGAAGGTGATATTCCGCACGACTGTTCGCTATAGACTCATTCTGCTCCTTCTTTGTCCAGTGGCTCTCTTCTTTTTCTTCTCTGTCTTGGTTCATCAGAGCTACAAAACCATACTTCATAATAGACTGAATTTCAAAATCAATTCTTAGGAATACCTCCATACGTCGCTTCCAGTCTGCGAAGTCTCCCTCGAATTTTGGTGGAACGATGCTTGGTCCGGCCATCTTGTTGCTTCAATTGGCGATTAGTCCTCCTGAAGCGCTTTGCTCTGATACCACTTGTTGGTCCCTTTGGAGGTCGGCAAGAGGGGAGGGGTGAATTTCCCTACAAAAATTAAACACAAAACCTTTCTCGGATATTCAACTAATTAACAGACACTTGTAATAAAAAGGAAGAGAGTAAATTAAAAGATCAGACACAAGAGGGATTACTTGGTTTGCAATCAAAGGATTGCTAATCCAAGGTAAAGATGGCGCACTATCTGATTCTCCTCTAGGCGGAGTAGCCTCTTACAGCGTTGACAGTACAAAAGAATAGAAAGCACAAAAAGAATTGAATTACAAGTGAGTTGAATGATCTGTGCAAACCAGTGTTATATTTATAGCACTGGTCAGGGCACCCCGAAGGGGTTCCGGGTGCCCTGGGGGGATAAAACTTTATCCCCCAACGTTCAGATCGAGTTTGACTCGATTTGGTCAACATCTTCGGTTCGGGTGCCCCGGAGGGTTCCGGGCGCCTCGGAGGGGTCCGGGCACCCCGGACCCCAAAAGTCAACTCTGGTTGACTTTTCCCATCTGGTCGCTCTGCTTCGGTTCAGCTCGTCTCGGTCCGGGTCTTCAGCTCCGGCTCCGCTAGCTTGGGTGATCTCGACCATCCGGAATAGGGCTAACCGAACCCAAGTTCCAGCCTTCTCCTCGAGCAGCCTTCCTTCCCGGTTTCTCGTCCCTCGAACATCGCGCACGTTCTTCTCATCCACCGGTGTACTCTTCCGTAGTCACCTCGTCCCTCGGACGCACCGAGCCCGTCGGCTCTCTCCCCGTGCCGTCCTTCTCGTTAGTCGCGTCTTCAACTCAACTTCCTGTGTTCCTAAGCTCCTGCACACTTAGACACAAGGGTTAAACAAACGCAGAACCTAACTTAGCTTGTTTGATCACATTAAAACACCTCGGGGTTCCAACAGGTACTATTTCATGGAGTAGTAGGAAGCAAATCTGTGTAGCCTTATCTACAATGGAGGCTGAGTTTGCGGCTTGCTCAATTGCAGTTCAAGAGAGTGTTTGGCTCCGAAGACTATTGGATGATTTACGGATTGTGGTAAATAGTGGAAGGCCAGTGATTATCTATTGTGATAATCAGGTCGTTATCACATACACTCGAAAAAAAATATGGAATCGCCACATCAACGACCCCCCTAGAGCCGGTCCCACGGATATGGAGGGAGGTAAATGTAGGTACACAGCTAAAAGCACATGGTTGGGACGCTAACCCCGGGCAATGACACGCTATCGCATACACTTGAGACCCTAAGTATCATAGTAGGACCAAACACATAGACACCAAATATAACTTTGTGAGAGACATCATTGAGAAGGGTGAAGTGACCATCAAGTACATTTCTACACACAGCATAGTGGTTGATCCCTTTACCAAACTCATTGCCAGATACTCATTTTTAAGACATAAAGAGTCATTGGGTTTGCGTATGTATTGTCATTTCTCATCTTGTATTAGATTGATGATATTGATGCTTATTATTTTGATATATGATAATTGTGCATTATTCAGTTACACATGAGTTATTATATTTCGATTAATACATTTCTTATCATATATTTTATGATGTGGTGAAAAGGTATGTCAGGCATGCCAGGTCATCTCTCTCACACGAGTGACCAGCCCTAGCTATGAGTAAGTAGGGGTGAGATAGTTTCTAGCTATAAGAGGTTTTGAGAGTAGCTCTTCTAGACATAAGTCACCTTGATATGTGTTCAAGATGAGGTCATATGTGAAATGATCGACATGGATATACTCACATTCATGTTGTCTATAAGTAGCCAGGTGTGAGATCTTAGATGTCACCTGCGATTAGTGATATCATTTATGAGGTACTCTCCCTGAGATCTCTGGGTAAAGTTTTACGTGTAGATTGAGTCAATAGTGTTAGATAAATCTCACATATACCCTATTGAGAGATGGGGGAATAACACTGTGGTTCGTGTTTCATACCACGTGTGATAAAATAACTAAGGATAGTGAGAGTTACTTTATTTGAAATGATTAAATTATTAATCCCCGTATTTCACTGTGTGAAATCCGAGATCCATTGGGTGGGTACTCTGATGTCCTTATTACTTTCGGCTGATTTTTGAAGTCTTGGATTAGTGTTGCTATTTTAGTCTGTTTACCTATGGTCCGGAATATAAATTGAGGTATGTGAGGTAGGTCTAAGAAAGCAACTGAATTAAGACTGATAGATTCATGTTTGGGAAAAGGAAGACCAATCAACATTACATCATTGAGTAGTATTTACTAACCGGTCTGTTATGTTAATCCAAGTTGGGATTTGAGCATAATAATGAATACACAATCGAGCAAATTTATAGGGGATCACTTTCGACGAGGAAGGTGGCTCGATGGATGTAAATGCGTTGGATTTGAGGTACAACGAGATCTTTTAGTACTATCGATGACCTCATGATCATCCTAATAGTTGTATCAAGAGATCTTTGCTTGCAGGTGTACTCTCTAGTCGCACGACATCCAATCTTGTATGAAAGTCCAGTAGGGTGATTTAGTAGATCATATGAGTTATGATCTTGTGACAGTTACAAAATACCCTCATGTGCAAGTAGGAGATATTGGAAATTATGCCCACTTAGGGGTATTTTGGTAATAACACTTGTGAGATCATGGGTGGTTATTCCCATGATGCTATTTCTCCATGATTCCCACTATAAGGTAATGGGAGAAATGGGTAAGGCAAGTGTGCACTATATAAAGAGCACATTACAAAACAAATGCAAAGGGAGGAGAGACTTCTAATACTTTCTTCTTGAATTGTCGGATTCTGGATTGAGACATTGTGGATTCATGGTGATAGTTCATTCTTGATTATCATCCCAACTACGAGTTTGATTCAAAAAGTTTTTTGTGATTCTGAGATCTTCGATATTCATTTATTAAGGTAAATTTTAAAAACTAAACTCTATTTATTTTTTAAAAAATTAGAGATATACTTCCGCATTATGATATAATAAATCTAACATAAATTACCGTGAAACAACCGATCGAGAAATTAACCAACTAAATTCCAGATGACGTATAACAAAACTAGTTAGATTTGGCTATCCGTACCAGTCAAAGAATCATTATGCACAAAAGACCAATTTTAATGAACATACAAAGGCAAGTTAACACGCACAGATATTGTTTGAAGGGTGAGAGAACACATCTTAATCTTTATGCATCAACTTCAGAATAATGAGACTACAACGATTTTTTTTTAAAAAACTGTGTTTATTTTTAAAAGAAAGTAAAAAAGAAATCCATTAATGTTATGCATTTCATATGGCAAAAAATACTCGCTCATCTCAAAAGCTTTTTCATCATAGCTCCCTGACGAAATGAAAAAAAAAGTAAATGAGCTAAACAATCTCTTAAAATATCATAGCTCCCTAAGGAAATGAAGAAAGTAAATGCACTAAACAATCTCTTAAAATAGGAGCGATTTTATTTTAAGAGTACCTTCGAATTTTGATCCTTACCCTTATATGATAATTTATCATTCAAATACCAACTCAATTATGTCTTATAAGCTGATGTGGTCCGTAGAGGGTAACGATCAATTTTTGATAATATATAGCCTTAGTTGTTTTGACGGTTGATTATAAATGAATCCTGATTTATTTTTTTCACATAAGACGAACTAAAGGTCGGCCATCTCAATCATTATTGAGGTTCTAAGCAAATAATAATAATAATAATAATAATATTTTTAAATAAATCTTGAGGCCTTAGACGAAAATAAGAATTTAATACTTTTTAAATAAGCAGCCCAACACAACACGATCAACCCTACGACCAAATTAGGGTTGGCCATTGCAGGGAGAGTATTTTTCTTGGCTTTGTCGAGATTTGATATATTGCCTATTGTAATAATATCTATCCTGTATTAGTCAACTGAACCATGTCAACATTTAATTTTATTAGTAAAATTTAAAAGGACAATTTCATATATTGTCAATGATTATTTATACAATTAAAAATAGTGACCAATTAAGTCACGTAACAATAATTTTATCTTATGTCAAATCTTACTTTTTTTTATTATTAGTAAATTTAAAAAATAAAAAATATTTTATATTAATTAATTTAGAATCAGGAAATAAATTATTGTAATACTTTTAATATACATTTTAATTACATTTTTTTTAAAAAATTATCAATCATTTTTAATTCGAGGAAGAAAAGTCTTGACACAGTGGTAAAATTATTGTGTGACTTAGAGGAAATAGGTTCGTGTACTACGTATAATCATTACGTATAATAAACTCTTCCTTAGAATCCCGTATTGATGGGAACTTCATGAACTAAACTGTTTTTTTTTATCAATTTTAATTTTGATAAATTATTAATAAAATTTATTTAGTCAAAAATATTTAGCTAGAAAATATTGATGATGAATTATTAAAAAAACAATGAAAGAATTTAAGAGAGAAATAATACTACAATATTAAATATGCTTTTGACTTTTAAAAGTATTTTTATAAAAAAATATTAATTAAGTATAGCTAATAAATATTTTTAATTTATTAACAAAATTTAATTTTGATTAATAAATTAAATTTTATCAGTACAAAATTTAAAATTACTAATTAAATTCTAATAAAAAAATAAAAAAATATCAAAAAAATCTAATTTTAATAGTAAAAATTAAAATTATCAATTAAATCTAACACGAATAAAAAAATAAAAAAGCCCAAATTTAATCTATAAAATTTTTAAATTTTTTTTGACCAAATATAATTTAACTAGTAAAAATTAAAATTACTGATAAAAATAAATTTCGACTAAAATTTATTTTAGTCATGATTTTAAATATTTAATATCCAAACTCATATAATTTTAAATTTATATATATATATATATATATATATATATATATATATATATATATATATATATATATATATATATATATATGAACTCCAATATAATAAAGGGCTAGGCATAGGTCATGAGCCGGCCCGGACTAAAGGTAACCTGATGCACTTCAGGTCTCAGGCTACTTTACACAAATTTACACGTTGAGCGAGGCAGCATTGCCTAGGCACCGGCTCGAGTTAAACATGGAACGCCAATTTGCTACGAACATAACTATACCAGTGAGCATATATCTTTCCGAGCTCCGGCCCATTTCGGTGATCACTTCAGAACGGTGCGTGTGAATTAAGCGGAGCGAAGCCCAAAATCATTCTGCATCGAAAACAATCTTAACCGTTAAAAGTCTCCCACATCATGCCTCTCTCATTCGCCCCTCATCCAATCCGCCATTGGATTGGCTTTCTCAGCCCTTTATTATCCAACCCTCCTCTCCGCTCCCTCGATTCCTCCAAACCCTAGCCTCCTCCGATCCCTCTCCTCTTGCGATTTCTCTCAAAACCCTCGTCGTCCTGCACTCTCTTTTTTGCTTGATTTGTTTCTCTTGCAGACTCTCTTACTCTAGTTTCCAGTTCCCGGTCGCCAAGGTGAGTTTTTTTTTCCTGTCTGTTTCTTTTTTTGTCGCTACGGATGCGTTTTGGCTGTAGATTTTGATAGATCTTGTCCTGATCTTTGTTCTTATGGTGTAGTATGGGGGAAGTCAAGGATAACGATGCTTACGAGGAGGAGCTCCTGGACTACGAAGAGGAGGAAGAGAAGGCCCCTGACTCGGTTGCTGCGAAGGTCTCTGGTGAAGCGGTGAAGAAGTAAGAAAGGATCTTTACCAGTCTTCCTCTATCCTGTTCGTCTTTTTTAGTTTTTGAACATTTATGTCGTAGCTCATTATTCACAAAGGTGTATTCTTTTGCCAGGGCTTTTTTCTCATGATATCAATGAACCATGCTCTTTTCTATCGTCTATATTTTCGAGGTGTTCTTAGATAGATATGATATGCCTATAATTTATCTTTTTCTAAGGATTTTCTATGGCTAGAAACTGGATTTTATTGTAGATTCGGAGGCGTCTTATCTATAATAATGCATAATTTTGTTCTCGATTTTGTTTATATTGGATTAATTCCACAAAATTTATAAAAAAGACATACAATTTGCTAATTAGTATGTAAATGGTACAGGGGCTATGTTGGGATTCACAGTTCCGGATTCAGAGACTTCCTGTTGAAGCCAGAACTCCTTCGTGCCATCGTGGATTGTGGTTTTGAGCATCCTTCTGAAGGCAAGAAATACTATTGCATGCTAAATGTATACTTTTAAATTAAGGGATGTTTGAGCATTCATTTGAAGCCAGAACCAGTGGCAGATAACTCAATATTTTTTATTTAGTTTTCTGTCACATGGTCTATACATCAGGTTAATTGGTAGTTTCATTAAGGTCATTGCATTCAATTTTGGGCTGTAAAGCTTATTCCTATAAAAAACACTTTCTGATAAAAAAAAGCAAAGAGCATTCTGTTGGCGATAGTTCAATTTATCCTAGGTAGATGAGAATCATTGAAATTCCTATATTTGGAAGTGTATTAGAATTTTTGACTGATTGTTTGCACTTTTTTTTACTTTTCTTAATTTGAGAGCAAATCATGATAACCGATCGGGTTATTTAAATTTAAATAGATTTTTTTAATGAAGTTATGTGGTGGCCGGATGCATAAATGTTGGTGGTATTTTGCAGGTAAAGATCATTTCCACATTTCTCAGTTTGGCGGAGAATAGGGTAAACCTTTCCATTAAAGGATCCAGAAGGTTATTTTTTACTTACTGGGGTACCCCTCAATTTTCATCTCATCAGTACAACATGAATGTATTCCTCAAGCTATTCTGGGAATGGATGTTATTTGCCAAGCAAAGTCTGGAATGGGCAAAACTGCTGTTTTTGTTCTTTCTACTCTTCAGCAAATTGAGCCTGTTGTAGGCCAAGTTGCTGCACTTGTGCTGTGCCATACAAGAGAATTGGCCTACCAGGTTTGACTTTTTTTTTTTGAGGAATGATTACTGCTGATTTAGTGTATCTAGAATTTTGATCCATACATGTACTCTTGCAGATTTGCCATGAGTTTGAGCGATTCAGCACATACTTACCGGACATCAAAATTGCTGTATTCTATGGGGGAGTTCACATCATGAAGCACAAGGACATACTAAAGAATGACTGCCCACATATAGTCGTAGGCACACCAGGAAGAGTGTTGGCGCTAGCAAGAGATAAGGATCTTAATTTGAAGAATGTGAGGCATTTCATTCTTGATGAATGTGATAAGATGCTGGAGTCACTTGGTACGAGCGATGATTTTTATTACTTCAATGATTATACTTGTGTAATCTGTCTTTTCTTTGTTTTGGCTGTTTTTATTTTATGTTCACTACTGATATTTCTTTTCACTATTGATTATGTTTTGCAGACATGCGGCGGGATGTACAGGAAATTTTCAAAATGACACCACACGACAAACAAGTCATGATGTTTTCGGCAACTCTCAGCAAGGAGATTCGCCCTGTGTGCAAGAGATTCATGCAAGATGTAATGGCATAGAAGCTTTGAGTTCTTTATTCTGGTTTATTTGTGGCTTCTACCTTTGTATCACATTTAGTCTGCTCCTGGTCAGCATGTCTTCGAACGACTTAATATGACTAATCATATAGTTAGACACAATTTATATAGTATGGTTTGATTTTAAGGAGGAGGGCCCTCTTCCTTCAAAACTACCACAAGCCCAATCTTGAGTATAATGCTTCTTTCACCTCTCCTCTCAGGATTTAGGGACTTGATTTCTGGGTTCCTTAGTTCGTTTTCCTTTTATCCGTTGGTGGTAGTGTATATATAGAGGAGGATGTTGATTGGGCATCTTTTTATATATTATTGGGGGGTTGGGTTAGGAAGGCTAAGCTGTAAGGTTTTACAATTCTCTTGGTATGCCCAATTAGTTCGCAATAAGCTGCAGCACTGCAAGTGTCATTCAAATGGTACTGGATTCAGTTAGCTTGAAGATAAGATCCTAATCCTCTTTCACCTGACACTTCTTACCTTTCAGCCTATGGAAATATATGTAGACGATGAGGCCAAGCTGACACTTCATGGACTAGTACAGGTATGCCGATTATTTTTTTTATTATTATTCTGGTTGGCCTTAACTAATCGTCTGTCATTGTTTCAGCACTACATCAAACTGACTGAATTGGAAAAGAACCGAAAGCTAAATGATCTTTTGGATGCACTAGACTTCAATCAAGTTGTGATTTTTGTGAAAAGCGTGAGCCGAGCCGCAGAGTTGAACAAGTTGCTTGTAGAATGCAATTTTCCATCCATCTGTATACACTCTGGCATGTCACAGGAAGAAAGGTATGCACCTTTCAGTTGTATTGTAGAGATTTTGAATGAGTTCTATCATTTTCGCACATTGACAAAATATGTCTTGGGAGCCATATTCTCAAATATTTCAACTGAAACATGCCATGATTAATCTGAGCATGGCTGTTGTGATTTGCAAAAGATTGGTTTCGAATGTAGTTTTCTCATCCGCTCAACTCTATTGTCTATCTGTGTGCATGAAATCCACTGTATTTCTTGTGGACTGCATTCATACTATTACCTTCCTCTGTTTTCATTTAATTAAATCTGAATAAACCATCTTTGCACAATCATGTTTACAACCCATCTTCTTTCTCAATTGTTTCTCCAATTAACTTTTAAATACCTTCTTCCTGGGTCCCAATTGGCCCTGTTGCATATCAGTATCTTCATTAAGATCATCTATCTTTCTAAACTTTTCTATTTCTATTGACACTTGGATTGTGAATAAAAATCTTAATGTACCATAAATTTTCTTCAATGAAATTGTTGTGTTACATAGTTATAAATGTCCAAGTTTTTTCCTGGTCTATTGAAGTATCTGTGTAATTTATATCCATGCTCAAGTATAGAAATTGATAAATTTCTTTCTGGCAGGTTAACAAAGTATAAGAACTTTAAGGAAGGGCTCAAAAGAATTCTTGTTGCTACAGATCTGGTTGGGAGGGGAATTGATATTGAGCGTGTTAACATTGTAATTAATTATGATATGCCAGATTCTGCTGACACATACCTGCACCGGGTAACTCTTTCATTTTATTCAGCAATTAAAGAGAAGTGAATTTTGTAAGTTCGCTAGTCTATCAACTGATTTAGAAATGATCCTCTTCAGGTTGGAAGGGCTGGCCGGTTCGGAACCAAAGGGCTCGCTATTACATTTGTCTCATCAGCAGCTGATTCTGATGTTCTTAATCAGGTCCGATACTTGCCAGTTCCATGAATAATCTTTTGTGATTTGATTAAATACTGATCAATTTATTTCTGTTTCTTGAAGGTACAAGAGAGGTTTGAGGTGGACATAAAGGAGTTGCCTGAGCAGATAGACACTTCGACATACAGTAAGTTATGCCTTCTGGAATAGATTTGGTGATGTTTCAGTTCACTGATCAAACTATCAACTAATGGATATCATTTATGCAATTATTGAGAAAGGAAAGAAAGCCCAATAGAAGTCAATTTTGATCTGTTAGGTTAGGTGGTCAAGATGGATATAATTCATTGCATGATCACAATATAATATTACCTATGGACTGTTAGGTCACCCACCTAGGATAATTATGTATTAAACATTGACTGAAGGTGATAGCTCTTTGTTTACAATCATAATTGTGTCAGGAATAGGTTTAGCCCATCAAGCCATCCTTATGTTGGTGATTTTCAGTCAAGATAACATTTACTTGTTTGTTAAGCTTGGTATTGATAAATCAATTTATCCATCATGCCATTAAATTTAAGCAATTACAGAGCATACTTATAAATAGCTCCCTGTTTGAGCTCAGTAATTGATATGTTTTGCCCACCTCACAGAAATTATAGGGAGAACATTGCAAGAAGGTACTAACTCTTATTTTGCTTCATAACAATTATGTGGTTGATGTATCTGAAGGTATTAACTCATATTTTGCTTGAAGAATTGTAACACTAATGGATTGTGTTTAGTCATTCATCCATCATAACAATTAAGTGGTTGATGTATCAAAAGATATTAGTTGGTTGTTTGTGCTAAGATATCTAAGCCTGTCTTTTAATAATTGTTAAACTTCTTGAGAAAGTAATAGTCAATCATTGGATTTAGACTTTTAATAACTATTGTTAGACTTCTTGCGAAAGTAATAGTTAACAAGTGGATATACAAGTCCATCGAGTCACACAATTACATGATAAACTTATAGCTGTAATAGCTCAAAATTCTGGATGAATATAGAATTGTTAATTTTCTGATCTCCCAGGTCATCCTCTTACAACAATCATGTGATAGAATTTGAATTATGCTATCAATTCATTGTTTAGATTATATATATCATTAATGGGCAGTCCATTGAGAGCGAAAGCTTATCCATTTGTCGTTAGAATGGTTCACGTAGCCACTAAGTTGGTCGGGCTTACTAGACTATATTTTACATGGTGGCTTTCATGTTTTTTAGTTTAATCATTTCTGTTATGAATGATATGATCTGTGTTTTTGCAGTGCCTTCGTAAGCTCTGCTTCAAAGGCTTTCACTCAATTTGTAGCAAGAGTTCATGGGCGAACAAGCATTGTACAAGTTTGCTGAGTTGATTCTAGACTTGTTTGGTAGATGTTAGAATTTGTACTATTAAGTATTAGACCATATTCTAGCTACTCGTACCTTTATGTTTGACTAATTTTTTGTTTAATTAGATCCTGGTTGATGTTCAGGAATTCATAATCGTCTTATCTAATCCCCACTTATTTGCTTTGATCATGTGCTTTGCATCAATAATCGTTTTTCTTCTGAATTTTACCTATTTTCTCATGTTTTGGTGTACATTTGATTGGTCTTGAATATATCTACAGTTGAATTGAATAAATCCATCAAAATCGTGATGGCTTAAATCGTGTAATGGATTAATTTGAATGTTAAATTAATCCAATTGGGATGTCTTTCTCCTCATGCAATATTTTGAGTTCCCTCTACGTTGAGCAGGAAAAGCGCACCTCCCAAGACTATTTGCATATTCCTCTCTTGCAAGGTCGCTTGAGGTGTTTCAGGTGGAAATAGAAAAAATAAATTTAATTAGTCTTATTGATTATTGACTAGTTTGAGATAATTGATTTGACCTTGTAGTATTTTATTAGGGTAATCAAGAAGTGTGTGTGAGGGACAGTCTAAAAGCATAGTATTCTTTGATTATGTGTCTTGATTTGGAGATTTTTTTTTTTCCCACAAATATGCTTAGGTAGGGATGTATTAGGTGAAAAATAGAGGTCTGTAATTTGGAGGTTATTGAGGATTTTTTAATCTAATTAAATAATTAAGTATAAAAATTTTTATATTCGGATATGGAGGTGAATCATATAGGTGACCCTGACCTGATAAATAGAGATATGATATGATGTATGTTCATCGATAAACATCTAGTATTTTTTTTTTTTAATTTTCACTTCAATCTAAATGTTATACTTTAATTTTTTTCAAAAAGAAATTAATTCGGTGTTTATAGGGTGCACATGGATGAGTATATCAAGTTCTTGGGGAGAGAGAGAGTTAATGTTATTTTTATATGATAATGGTGTGGATAACTTATTTTATGGTTTAGTGAACAAGAGTGCATACTTGGATTGTTAGAAAGTTGAACATTTGTCGTGGCATAACATGCATGAAAGTAACCAATTGGAGAAAAATAAAGAAGATATTAGTGTTGTTAAATTGGAAATAATGAGAGTCAAGCTGTAAATCTGTTTGCAACCACTGCGTCTGATGACAAAAGCATCACAGCTGGCCACATATTAGGCTGGCTTCGACTCTATGGTTCATTTGATTGAGTTTTTTTATTAACACAGTTGGCAACTCCATGGGGTACTGGTGGAGGCTTAAAACTCGACAAAGGAATTCTTTATCTCTTAGATCTATTTATGATGGTAAAACGATGATTATGTTTTTTTCTAGCGCCTCTATCAATTTACTTCAGGATTAATACAATAAGATAAATCATGAGTGATTATTAATTTTTGAAATAATGATTAGTGCATGAGGAAGATATTTATCTCGGTTATGCTAAGATTCAAATATTAGACCTTATGATAGTAGCACCTCATGCGCTAGCCACTAAACCATCTTCTGTAGACCCATCCATGCACTTAGACCATCTCCAACTCATTGCTAAGATACCAAATTTAGTGCCAAATGAGTACCAAAATACTCCAATCCATACACTAAATTCCACATCAAATATGATGTGGTGAACAGGGTAACACCATCGTTGGTGATGCACTATCACATCACCATATTTGATGTGAGAGAGTTTTTATTTTTTGTTAATTTTATTATATAATTAATAAAATCAAATGTAATTAATTTATAATTATTATTTTCTTTGTCTTTATTTTATAGGATATTTAAATATAATTATTATTTATTATAAATTTAAATTAAGTGTATTTAATATCATATTTAAATTTTATTATGTATATTTGTAAATATTTAATTTATTAAAATTATTATTTTAAATTTATTTAATATATTTTAATTATAATTACATTTATCAATTATATCACTAATTTCATAAAAATAATACAATAAAATATTAAAATTTTCTTAGATACAAAATAAAAATAGTAACGACACTAAATTAAAATAATACTAATAAAAACTTAAAAAGATGAATAACTAAGCTTAACAAATAAGTACATGGTAAAAATGATACTAATAAAGTACACATACACTTAAAATTACTTTAATAATATTATAATACTAATATTTAGGAAAATCACTCCCCATTCTATAAAAATATTTATGAAATTATCCGAAAATATTCTTAGGATTATGAGATTCTTGATCTTCACCTTGATATTGATTGAGTTGTGATCATTCTTCCTGTATTAGAGATGTTTGAGATCCTTCTCCTTGATGTGCAATTGATTGAGATTCTTATACTTGTATTCTCTTTTGCATAATTCTAATTTACTCATTACGAATATATTCACACATCATCGGGTTAGAGATCGAGTTTAAATCTTTGAACAAAATTTTAGTTTCTTCCTGTGCAATTTTTTCCAAATGTATTTATTGTTAGGTCACGTCATTTGAACACACAAAAATATGTGTTTAGTGCTCGGTCACGTCGCTTGCTCAACTTATCCCGATGTTGTCATTGTTGTATCACGTCATCTGTGCAATTGTGTCCAAATGTGTTCATTGTTAGATCACATCATCTGGATACATTATTTGAACACACAAAAATGTATGTTCAGTGCCGGTCACTTTGCCTGCTCAACTTGTCCCGATGTTGTCATTATTGTGTCACGTCATCTGTGCAATTGTGTCCAAATGTGTTCATTGTTAAGTCACATCATCTGGACATACAAAAATACGTGTACAGTGCTAGGTCACGTTGCCTGCTCAACTTGTCCCGATGTTGTCATTATTGTGTCACATCATCTGTGCAATTGTGCCCAATTGTGTTTATAACATACATTATAAATACATATCCTATAAGCAACATGTACCTTATCCATTCAATTATCTCAGAAAATGGATAACAACATTGAAGGTTCATCAAATTTATCATCTTCAAACTCTGATGATAACTATGTAGAAAATTTTGGTGCAAGGCAACAATTGATCGCTCAGGTGATTTCTACCAATAATCAAATTATCTTGAATTATCTCAATGAAAGAAACAACAAAAGCATGCATCGAGGCTCAGTTCCTGGTCATAACATGATCAATCGTAATCGTGAAGCTACAAATCGTATATTTTTAAAATATATTTATGCCTGAATAATTATATAATAAAATTAAAAATAAAAAGTATATTTATATATATATATATATTAGTTGGATATTGAATTTTAAAAAATTTAACTTATAAAATATTAATGAAGTATTAATTTTAAATATAATAATTATCATATAAAAATATTACTAAGAAAAATAGAATATTCTAAAGAATATTTCTTTTTGGTGTCATATAGTGTAGATAGATTGGAGCTTAAATAGTATTTGATGTTGAAATTGTACCATTTTGATGTCAAAACTACACCAAATATATAATATAGTGTTATGGATTGAAGATGGTCTTACCAATTTAAATTCTTATGGAACTCCCTTTCAATAGCATGTACCACATTTGATTGAGTTTTTATCCGTTGATGGTTCACATGCCTAGACTGTATAAATATAGATACATAGAAGCTCTCTTTTTGGTTAATGAAGAATTGTGAGAATTGAAAAACCCCTATGAGATAGATAGTCATATTCTCCCATGGTGTGTGAAACTGCCCACTGGCCTGAGGTAAGTTTAAAACCCCTACAGGACAATCCTGTTCTCCATGGTGTTTTAAACAGGCATGAAGTCATGTCTATCCGGATTACAACCCATAAGGCACCTCTCAGCTTGATAGACAAACATAAACTACTTGCATAACTAATGTCACTCCCCTTTAGCAGTGTGTTCGTCCTCGAGCACAAAAGAGGGACAGTTTGGCTTTTGTGACTCAAGCGAAGCAAGATGTTGCAGAACACAATCATAACAATCTTAACAAGAGCATAAACACAGAGAACTACAGGCTCCTCGGATAGATTTAGTGGTTAGCGCATGAAGTGTTGTCATAATGAAATTTGGGATTCGAATTTCGACAAAGTCGAGATAAATATTTCTCTTATATGCTAGTCAATATTCCAAAGATTAATAGTCGTCCGTGATTTACCTCCTCCGTGTTAATTCTGAGATAGATTGACAGAGACGCTGGGACAAACATATTCGTCCTTTGCCACAGTAAACACAGATAACTACGAACACATTGCAGTTAAACTGTACACTTGGGTTCAATGGTCAACATGTGTATTTAATCTTGCAACATTTCCAAGAAAAGGGTTTGATCGATAGCCCAAGATTCTATTTATTCCTTGAAAAAAAGCACAAGTTGAGAGTAACAACAAGAGGTCATCTCGTGGATCAACATATGGGCTCGCTTTGATGTCGATCTACCTCTTGGCAAGAAAAAAAAAGAAAAGAAAGGCAACGTCTTTGTAAGACAGACAGAGGAAAAAGTTATGTCCAAGGCGACACAATAATGTTACTTACAGTTTTGTAGCCTCATCAGACTTGCAAGTGATAGAGGGATCGTTCCGTTCAAATGATTGTGCTGTAAGTGTCTTCAAAAAAATTTCAACTATAAGTAAAATTATTAGGAAAAGTTAAAGATGCCACTTACAATTTTTCAAGATTTCTCAATTTAATAAGCTGGAATAGGCCCTGTGAAATTATTATTGGCCAAAGATCTGCAAACTAAACATTGTGAGCTCGAATTGATTTTACCTGGCAATATATGGAATCAGCACTTAATATGACTGATTCAATATATAACTTCCAAAAATGAAGCCATTGATTTCACGTTGCAATATGTTAAATGACACTTTGAAAATACAATAAATTGTCTTCAATTATAGCAGCTTATTTATACTTGTCATGTGCATTGTATTGCCTGTTATCTCAGTGTGGAGGCCATATTTAATGAAATAAATCAATTAGGGTTTCTACTTTTTACTTCTAAATTGGGAATCAGGGCAAAACCTAATGGTAGCCCCTCCAACCTGATCTGATGGCATCCCGAATTCAATGAGCCATGTTTAGATGCAATTCTGTAACTAGTTCACCCCTCCATTTCCTTCCACCATTTTTTTCCCTCGGAACAAGAGTTCCACTTATTTCCAAGTTTTTTCTCCTCCATCCTTTTTGATTTTTTTATCTTATCAAATTTGATCGATTGATATGTTATGCAATACAATTTATACTGTGATGGTATATTTTGCAATGATATCTCTCAACACACCCCTTTTTTCAAAAATAAAAAAAAAAAAACAAGAAACTTGGCTAAAACTTTGATACTGCGCATGGTACAGATGATGTATTATATTGTCTCTCCTCCCACCATTTCGTCTGGGTAAGAGTCTCACTTGACCCCGTGCGTCATCCGAGATGACATGGGGCGGAAGTTGCTACAAGAAGATCGTCGGGTCGAAACTCAGTGGCAACGGGGGAATAAATCCCCTATCCCTGTATCCCACCCGGTCCGTCCCATGTTAACTTGGGTGCTGCGATTTACCTTTCTCATAATGACCGTGGGTCCAATCGATGGGGACCCTGGGGGTGAGGATTTCATCTTTTTACTGTATGAGTAAGAGTCTCACTCAAAGAGCTTATGATTGTCCTGCTGCAATGGGTAAGAGTCTCACTCTCCTAGTTTTTCTGCCTAATCTTTTTAATTATTCATCTTATGAATCTGATTGATTTATTAACGGAATTTGTACAGATAGGACAGTAAATAGCAATAATATCTCCCCCAGTTTTTCAAGGAAACTGACTAAAATGTTGTTATTATACATATGAGAATGAGATCGATAACTAGGAGTTTCATTTTACCTTACAATATAACTAGCGGATCCGAAGCCGCGATGAGGCTCATGGCGTCCTTCCTGAAATCCGCACACTTCTATTTGTTTGCAACTGATTTGTGATTCTCTGTAAAGGAGACCTCTGTCTTAAAGGAACCATTGGAGGTTTTAGAAACTTTGCAGCAGCATTCTTGATTTTCCTGTCAACATTTAATTGATTTTTCAGTTCTCTTATTACATGAATAGAACCAAAAAAAAAAAACACCATGGAAAAAACAGTTGCTTCATTTAGAAGGAAAACTAGAAGTGATGTATACTCTAATGAAACAAATAGTCTTAAAATTAATAATGACCTTTTATTGGTAATTTCTACTTCTTTGCTCACCTTCTACTTGTACATTTGAAATATTCTATTTCAAGGAGATTACTTTAAGAGAAGCTAAATATAGTAATAGATTATGAATAAAAGAATTTTTTTTCTGAAATATAAAAAATATATTATTTAATTTATACTGCCTTGGTTAGGAGGTAACGCGCGGTATAAACATTTTGTTCCCCAAAGTCATGTGCAACTTGGAATTACTAAGTTTATGTGTTTTTACTGGCTTGGCTGAAAAATTGAGCCAATGATTTTTGATGATAAATTTAATCAATTAGAAAATACCACATGGTGCACCTTCAATAGACTAAAGATGTGTTTAGTTGGAAGTTATTCTTAATAATTAATAAAAAAATTATTTGATTTAGATAATCGATGATTCTCAAATAATAATCTATGTCTAATACGTTAATAAAAGATACATGCAATCAGGAATTAAAAAAACTCATAAAAGGAAAAATTTTCTTGATTTTGAAATTAACAAAATTGTTTGACAAAAAATATTCTCCAATATTTATACTTTGGAATAAAAATACATCTAAAATTTTTATAACTAAGATTTTATTTTAAATTATAAAAACTAAATAAAAAATATGTGATATTTTATTTTAAAAATAAATTTATATTTTTAATATATATATATATATATAAAGTTAAAAAAAAGGAACAAACATAAAATTAAAATAATAATATTTAATTTTGTAATGAAGGATAATACAGTAAAATATTAAACTAGGTTATATATTAAAATCTTTAAATAAATAAATTTTTATTATATTATCTAAATTAAATCAAACAATTTATTTTTTATAATCTAATAATCACATAACTAAAATTATACATGATAACTAAATCAAACACACTCTAAATGTTATCATATTTTTTAGTAAGAGCAATAATTTGTGAAAATAATTTTAACTTGTATAGGAATTGAAATTCCTTTTACTACCTTATTTTGCAAGGTTCTGAAAGCACTCTCCCAAGATACGTATTTCAGATGCATCAATTGCAAGTTTTCATTCAACCTGATTATTTCTTTTGCATGCTGAAGGAGCTTATTAACCTGTACAATAGCTCATATTAAGCATCAGGTAGTTCTGGAAGATACAAAATTTACATATATATTGCCAAATAAAACAAAAAAAATTTAAAATTAGCAACAGTAGCCCAACATGCAGTTGGAACGGATGATACCATTTGTTTAAGCTTAAACTCTCTCTAAATCTCTGTTTACGAACTAAATTTACTTAAGTCCATATGAGTGGACTTAACCTTTATAAGATGGATTTACATTTGATTAACATACAACTAATTATTATTAAGAAATTAAATTCTAATTAAGTAATCTAATGCTTTAGCATGAAGGGAGGTTATTAGATGTGGATTCAATGCGTAAATCTATTAACCTGGTTTATTAATATTGATGGATTGTTAATGAGAGATGAGCTTTATGATGGATAATCTCTATAAGTTGGGTCGGATATATAAAGGAAGAGATGAGATTCATTTTAAGACGTGTTGATCATGCTCTCTTCCTTTTGTTTATTCTCCTTCATTTAGAAGGACCTTTGATTGTCGACTCAATCCTGTGGAAGACTTCCACTACATTTATAGGATTTTCAGCAACAAGGAAGAAGCAATAGTCTTTTGCAATGGATTCAGGTCAGCTCTTCACTAACTATTGTTTCAATTTTTAATATTTCTTTAAATATTGATGATAACTAGATTCTATTGTAGATACATCCTTTAATTTATTATTGATGTATCACAATCTTAACAATTGATATCAGAGCTAAGGATTAGCTTATTGTCAATTTTCATAGCATAAGGATTATTTTTCAATGATTTGACACATATATATCAATTTTTGCATTTTATTCCATATACATGAGCGAAATTGATGTGTATTCAATGAATGTAGCATGGATAGGTTAGGATTTGACTATGAATTGAGTTTTTTACATTATCCACGAAGAACACGAATGCAAAGTGATTTAAAGATTTTTTTTAGCTGAAAAATCACTTTCAGAAAATTAGGTTTTCTGATATCAATCGATTGGAGAAGGTCTCCAATTGATTTGTAATCGCAGGTTCGCGAACAGAGGGTTTCTGAGTCGATTAGGCTAATTGATTGATGTTTACCAATCGAATAGCATAAGGGCCAATCGATTGGGATGCCCAAGATTATGAATAGAGGATTTCTAAATCAATTGATGTTTACCAATCGATTAGCATAAGAGTCAATCGATTAGGATGCCCAAGATCATGTGGCAAAAGACGATTCGCTCGCCCCCAGCGCCCCCGCCAACCCGTCCCTAGGCCAACACGGAGGAGGTAAATCACGGGTGGCTACTAGCCATTAGTGCAAATGACCAAGATATAGGGGAGGTTATGCTCGGTCACGCCGAGTTTCGACCCCAAGACCTCATGCGGCAACACCCCATGTCTTAACCATCGCACCGCCCCGAGCGGACAGGATGCCCAAGATCATGAACAGAGGTTTCTTGAATCAATTGGGTTGATTTATTGGTGTTTATCAATCGATTAGTATAAGGATTAATCAATTTGGATGCCTAAAATCGCACAAAGGATTTCTGAATCGATCGGTGGATTGATTGATTTTCATCAATCGATTGACATGAGGAGTCAATTGATTACGATTCCTTGGATTATCCACAGAGGGTTCTAAATCGATTGACGGATCAATTGACATTCGCTAATTGATTACAATAATCAATTAGGGTAAATGAACTTGTGAACAGTGTGACTTTTAGAATCAATCAGGGAATCGATTGTTATGTACTAACATAATGTCAATGATGGGTATAATCGATTAACGTGTATATCAATGATTCCCACATATTATTAATCGATTAAGGGTATCAATCAATTGGTATCTTATACCACCAATCAATTGATAATTGAATTTGGCTCAGTTTTCAACCATTTTTTCCTGTATTTTCTTTGCTCTTGCTGCTTAATTGAACTTATACTATTACCAAAGTGAGAACAATCGGGGAGACTAGGACTATTAGCATAGAGGGATGTATGTTCATGCTAAGGGAGCTTGGCCCAAAAGAAAGTTATTCTTATGCAAGATATATGTTTAAAGAAGCTTACAAATTAAGTTAAACTTCTAAGTTATGTGCATAGTGTGTCGGCCCAAAGGAAGAGACACTTTGTGGATGATTAGAAGTATTATGAGTGATAGTTAAAAACATAAGCTAACTAAGGAAGCTCATAAATAAAGTATCATGCGCATATATGTTGGCCCAAAGGAAGGCAAGTTATGTGGCAGATGAAAATAATTATGAGTTGTTTGGAGAAAATCAATAGCAAGTTACAATTTAGTCCAAACACTTGATGTAATGTTACACTAGCTATCTCTATTAATGCCCATATAGTAGTATCGTTGGGTCTGCGGACCTAACAACTAGCAGAAAGACTTGGTGGACTAAGGTAGAGTCAAGCAAATTTACATGGTAAGTAAGGTAAGTCACTGGAGGAGAGTATTCTAGTGAGAACGAGTCTCAATTAGGGACTTTAGGCACAAGTCCAATTTAAAATCCTAAATTAAGACTATGACTAGATCCTAGTATCGGGAAGACAAAGTCTAATTAATACTGCTATTTTATAATTGTACTAACTTTATTTTTGTAGGTTAGATATTTTCTTGTTGAACTAACATGTTTTGCAAGAGCAAAAAAGACAAAAAAAAAAAAAAAACCTTGGGTGAATAATGCTCAAGACGCCTCTTGTGCTGCTGGAGGCGCCTCGGAAGCAGTGGTTGAAGGCCCCGCACAGAAGGGCGTGGAGGCGCCTTCCATACGAAGAAAGGTACCTTAAAGCTTAGCACTGAAGGCGCGTCAGAGAGCTTTGATGGCACCTTCAGTCGGATAAGGTAGAAGGCTTTGTTGACAATAAGAAGCCGAATCTGCGAGGATATACTTTGGGGTTGAAGGCGCCTCCAATACTCTATAAAGGAGAGGTTCGACCACTCTTCAATATACAACTTATATCTGAGCTCAAACAATTCTTCTGCTATTTCGACTGCACTGCTGCTTTGGTACGACACTACGAACTGACTCCAAGCCTTGACTTCCATATACTATGAGTCAGTATATTTTAATTTAATCTGTAATTTTTTATTGTTTATTGTTGAATAGAGGAACTGTAGGGTTGTTACACTTCCTCCGATCATTTGTATTCAGATTACTCTTCCGACAATTCTTGAAGAGAACTTAGTGGATTACCCATCAATAGGTTTGAGGGGCTTGGATCTTGGAGAGGAGCCGTTGAAGGCTCCGAACTAAGTAAACCGATTGTATTCATTCATGTTTTTTTATTTTAAGTCTATTTTATTTTATTCCACTGCGTACTTAATCTTTAATTTTGAAAAATAATATAGTTTTTTTAACACGTGATTCACCCCCCCCCCCCCCCCCCCCCAACATGTACATAACGGTCCTACACTGTCAACTGGCAAAAATCCATGTGGGGTATTTGGTAGGAAGACCTGGTGGGTTAAGAGATCGAGGTTAAGTAAGTCTGTAAAGGGTAAGTGAGGTAAGCAACTTGAGGAGAGATCTAGTAAGGACGTGTTCCCAATTGAGGGAATAGTAGGTGTCAATCCAACCTAGTATTTTAACGAAACTCAAAGTCAGGACTGGACAGTCTTGTGACTGTCAAAATATTTATTTTTTTTCATATTATGCTTGTTGTGCTAACTCTGTGGTGCCAGAAAATGAAATATGGAAAAAAAAAGGGCTTATAAGCACTCGGGTAGGGTCCAAGCGCTCGGAGGTTTGGGTGCCCTAAGTGGGTCCAGACGTCTAGATTGGCCAAATCCCAACCATTCGTGTAGATGAGTTGACACACTTAGATTGACCAGCACACGTCAGCGTTCAAATGCCCGGGGATGGTTTAGGTGCCTAGGAGTGGATAGAGGCTACGGGATAGAGTTTCGCCTATGTGCAGCTACGTTAGCGATCCAGGGGCCCAGAGGTGGATAATCCAGTGATGAGGCAAGATCGGATAGGCCTCAGTCCAGATGCTTGGGGGTGGTCCATGTGCTTGAAAATGCCTATAAAAGGAGCTTTAAACTGCAACTTCAGCAATCAATATCAATTTCTATAAGTTGTTTACGCGCTTTCATGATTGTTCGGCTACTCCAAGTTCGTTCTACTGCTATCCTATAACGTTGCTTCACCTGACAGCTATAGACGAATCAACTCTAACACCTGAGCTCACAACTTCTTCATCGTTGTGTTGGTAGTGTTTATTTTAAGTCATTTACATTATTGCTTAAAGGAAGTGTAGGGTGTTCATGTTCCTCATACTCTGTATTTGATTAAAATTTAGTAGATTACCTATTAGAAAGGTTCAAAGGATCTGAGTTTTGAAGTAGGAGTCATCGAAGGCTCCAAACTAAGTAAAATTGTCTGTGTTATGTTTTTATTTGTTCGTATTTTCTTTCCGCTGTGCGCTCATTTTTTTAAAGTTTGAAAAAACTAATTTTTAACCCCCCCCTAACTGCTAGCTAAAGTAAAAGAAAGATGTTCGGATTGTGCATTTATCTACTGAAGTTCGAGGGAGATTTTACGATATGGAAAAAGAGAATGGAGGTATTCTTTAAATTAATTTTGAAATTTTATTAACCATTAAATATGGTTTTATAGCACCTAGTGATCAGCATGAAAAGGAAAAGGAAGAGCATCTCTGGAGCAAAAAGGAGCAGGCTAGCTTCGTGACCAACGGAAAAATAGAATTTCGTCTGCTAATCGAGTTACCACCTCAAGCACTCAACCCATCGACAGTTACAACTCGTCAAAAGAACTATGGGAGAAATATCTGGAGCTTCATGAAGGAACATTGGAGGCCAAGCTAATAAGACGGGATATTCTCCAAAATCAGCTAATAAACCTCCGAATGGAAAAAGGAGAAATGGTGACTCAACAACACACTCTGTAATCGAAATTCTTTTCTGTTTTTAAGTGTTCGTGCTTCACGAAAATAGGTACATATGTATAAAAACTTATTTGAGAGGTAAAGACTCTCAAACCGAATATCAAACCATACAGCATAGTTAGGAGTTTGTCCTCTATAGTTGAGGTAAACTCCTTGCTCATCACTTAATTCACTTACATAATCATCCTCACTACATCATGCATCACATGGGCACAATCCACTCATTGTGATGTATCATATCACATGCATAAAGCAAAGTCAAACTAACCTCCAATTACACACACACACACATCACACAAATACCTTTATATGTTCTACAATTGGTGAACAGTAGGTGTAGAAATAAAACACGAACAACATCAAAACGTGAAGAGCAAGTGTTACTCAAGCATGAAGAACCATGGACAACAATTGGATAGCAATTGGAGCATCTAATAACACGGACAATAGGTGAAGCATCAAGACACGGACAGTGAGCACCATGCTCACCTTGGATAGCACGGACAATACTCATCAAAACCGAACAACACTTGCAAAGCATCCCGCCATAGATCGTCGCCCCACTTTTAGCAAGTGGTCAGCTATCAACAGATTTGTCATGTCTTTACCGCGAGCCGTTTGTTGCGGACTAGATAGATCTTTATGGTTGATCTATGAATCCTCTTGGGCTTTTTGGCAAAGCTCCAGCCATCAACAGATTTAGCGATGTCCTTACTGCGAGCCGTTTGCTGCGGACTAGATAAATCATTATGGTGGATCTATTCACCCTCTTAAACTTTTTGGCAAAGCCCCAGCCATCAATGGATTTGGCGTTGTCTTTACCACAAGTTGTTTGTTGCGGACTAAATAGATCAATTATAGTGGACCTATTCACCATGATGGTTGAGGTAAACTCCACAATCAAGCCCTCTCTCATACTACTAGTAAACATCATACGGGCACATGACACCTAATGTGGTGAACATCATATCTCTCTTGCATGCAATCTACAAGCCATAAATCACCTTACACGTTCATTGGTCCTCACTTGAATTTTGCATGCACATTCACACCAAGAACCCATTTGCACGTACAAAATCAGACACCATTAAGCTTACCATAGTCACCCTTTGATGCAAGCAAAAGCCAACATGGACACCTTGGATAGTAAGAAAACGACGAGCTTCAAATAGCTACATCAACATTGTCAACAACAACTTCCTTCCATGAGCAGTCAAGACAGAGGTTTCCAACACCAACCAACAGAGGACTTCAATCCACGAGTGATGACGACTATAAGGGTTTCATGTCCACAAGCCGATGGGCATATATTTGGACCTTCCAAAATATCTAATCCACATCCGTCACAATGTCTTGATATCGACATCTATTGCTAGTTTTCCACACATAATAGATTGAGCTAGAGATGCCTAGATGTCGGGCCTTCATCTTCCTGCTACCACCCTTGTAATGCCTACCAAAAATCTGATGCAACCCCTCAAAGGATTTGAAATTGTGCTTGATTTCCAACCATCGCTTCACCTTGCACCAAAGTTCACAAGCCACCGGGCATTCAAAGAAGACATGTTGATTGGATTCCTCTTGTTGCCGACACATGACACAATCTTTGCTTGGTTCATACTCAATTTGATCCTTGGTCCTCAACCTCCCATGAGCTAGCATCCATAGTGTGAAGCGATGCTTCGACATGATTTCCGACTTCCACACCATAGATTTCCATGCACCTTCCGACCCTCTTGGCATGAAGAAATTATATGCATTTGTAATCCTTTTTCCATTTCCAATAAACCAATCTATCATCCTCATATTTGCCTCCCCCACGCCACCTGAAGCATCTAGTATCTTGCTTCGGATCTCCGATAGTCTCTTGATTAAAGGTGAGTCTGAGTTCTTCTTTTGCCATGCCCAAAAATCTGCACCTTTGATATAATGTTAGCGCACCCACTTAAACCAAAGTGAATCCGTATTTGCTTGAATATTCCATAATAATTTGCACAATAATGATTCATTCCATGCTTGGAGGTCCCTAAGGTCATAACCCCCATCATGTTTAGGCAAATAAATCTTCGACCATGAAATGGGTGGATACTTTGAGGAGCACACAAATGTTCGGCATAAAGCATTTATTTTGTCAATCACACCACTAGGAGTAGGGAGCATGGAAAGTCAAAAGCATTCCATACCTTGAAGAACCGTCCCCACTAGTTCCAAGCGCCCGACATAGGATAAAGTGCGTTGAGGCCATGAGTTGATCTTCCTTGCAATAGCTTCAAGAAGTGGCCCATAATTCGTAATCATTAGCTTCTCCGCCATCAAAGGGATGCCCAAAAATCTAAGGAAATTTTCCTTCTTGAAAACCCAAAAGTTACAATAACCGGTTCTTCAAGCTTGTGTCCACACCCTCCATGTAAACTTGTGTCTTTTGTGGATTTGCTATAAGACCTGAGATCCCTCCAAATTGATCCAAGCAATCCACTAGGTGTTGGGTAAATGTCTCACCGCTCTACAAAATAGCATTAAGTCATCGGTATATACAAGATGTGTAATATTAACCTCCTTACACATAGGATGAAAATGAAATAAAGACATCATGGAGGTTTCCTTTAACTTCCTTGAGAGAACCTCTATGCACAAGCCAAATAGAAGGGGAGAGAGTGGATTTCCTTGCCTTAACCCTCTTTTCCCACTGAAAAATTCATATATTCCGCCATTCAATGATATAGAATATAATACCGTGGAGATGCATAATTTGATCCAATCGTAAAATCATTAGGTAAACCCAAAACCAATGAGACCAGTCACGAGAAAGTCCCAATCAATCATATCAAAAGCCTTCTTCAAATCAAGCTTGACCATGCATCTAGGGGAGATCCTTTTGCGAGCATACTTCCGAAGCAATTCTTGAGTTAAGTATATATTGTCCCCTATAGAACGCCCCTGAATAAACGTCACTTGAGCTGGGTCCAATAAGAAGTTCAATACCTTTGATAATCGGGTAGCAAGTACCTTCAATATTATCTTATAGAAGACATTATAACAAGATATCAGCCTATAGTCTGAAACCCCAATAGCATGATCTCCCTTTGGCACTAGTAATATCAAAGAATGGTTCCATTGTTTGAGGAACTTGCTATATTGAAAGAATTCTTGCACTGCTATCACAAAATCCTTACCAATAATATCCTATGAAGAAGTGAAGAATTTTGAGCTATACCTATCTAGGCTCGGGGCCTTTCCACATCTAATATCATGTAGGGCAAATTTAATCTTTTCTACCTCAACTAACTTGCACAAATTCTCAGATTGACCCCTTGTGAGTTTCCGCCCCATGAGTGAGTTGCTGTCTCATTTGGCACACACCTCCTTTTGACCAAGTAATGGAAATAATCAATAAACTCTTCTGCAACTTCACCTAAGCTTGTGGTTTGTTCCCCATCCCTTTTCTTGAGCATAATGATAACATTTCTCTTGTTGTTTTTCTTTACCACATCATGAAAGAACTTTGTGCACTTTTTCGAACTCCTCAAGTAAACGTTCTTTGCCCTTTGTTGATAAAATTACCTTTCTGCCTCCATAAGTAGGGTAGTTTTCTTCCTCACATGACTGTACTCTGAGGGAATTGAACCACCATCAAGAATACCCTTTTGTATCTCCGTAAGCTCATCTTTTGCTCTCCTGGTTTTCGTCGAAATGTGACCAAAATGGTTTTTGTTTAACTGTAACGACCACCCTTTTTACTACTACTACTACTCTCTAAGAGTGACCGTTACTTATCTACTAACTCAACTTAACCGGTTTATTAAAAATCTCTAGGAAAACCCTACCGAAAAATTTCGGCAGAATCTCCCCTGTACCGGTGACCATTTCCCATAATACAAACAAATAATAAACCATCAGCCACATGCGGCTGGTATAAATACTTCACAACCACGCAGTAATAATATCACAATAACTAAAAGGAAACTATTCTAGCAATAGTAAACAAATAGAACTCCAACGATAAGACATACCAAACTACAAGTGCGGAATAGACTCAATTACAATCTCAACTTCATCATAGCATTAAAAGAGAACTAAAATAACTAAACAGAAAAGTCTTGGCAATTTGCCAGCTCATTCTGGATCTCTCCATAGTCCAGCCATCACACACCTTCATCACCACCACCTTGTCGCCTTCCTTGCTAAATCTTTTCCTTTCCTTTATCTGCAGTAGGAGGAAGTGCAGTCGATAAGCATAAAGCTTAGTGAGCGCTATCTACTCACAAAAACTCGATATGCATGTATATAAATAAAAACATGCTAAAACTAAATGCTAACATATAAAACTACTCATGCTCATATATAGCAAAGGAATCATGCTAACTGAAATACTAAACATTTGTAGTTCATCATGCTCATAAACCAATAAAAGAAGCATACTAACTGAAATACTAAACATGTATTGTTTATCATGCTTATAAACCAATAAAAGAAGCATACTAAACATGTAAAGCTACTAAACATGTAAAACTACTAAACATGTAAAGCTACTAAACATGTAAAACTAAACATGCTCATAAGAATAAAACTATAACAGCATGCTGAAAGCAAATAAAACTAAACATGCTGAATAATCTAATAGCAAGAAACAAATAAAACTACTACTGAATGCTTCAAACAACAAGAACTAAACTTTCTAATTCTAAACATATTTGAAGCTTGTTTCATTTGTTTCAAAACTTATACTTTAATACTTCAAAATAATAATAAACTTCTTTTGGGCCCGGCATTGTACCACTTAGCGCGCATTCTTAATAAGAATCGAGGTAGCTAATCCCGAAACTACTAAGATACTTCTAGGCCTTGTGCCTAGGGGCAACTTGGAGCCCATCCCTTGGACCTTGTGTCCGGTACATGCCCTTTAAAAGTAAAATACTTTCTTTTTAACTATAACTTCTTTATACTTGCCCTTACTTGGCATTTAAGCAAACACCTTGTGTGCGCTTTTGATATTCAATCTTCTGGAATTGAAATCAAGTCTAGACCTTAGTCTTTCTTGCTTATAGTTCTTAAAGACAAAAACTCATGCTTATGTAATAGCAAAGAAACTAATAATTGCATGCTCAAGATATACTATCTGTAATTAAACAAAAACAAACTGCTTTATGAAAATTAGAGGTTGTTCGTGCTTATTAACTAGCACTGAAAACTTCATTCTTGCTGGAATAACAAATAGGAAATCTCATGCTTACTGGAATAAGTTCATACTTCAAAAGAAATCCGAAACTCGACACAAATTATTCATGCTTGTTAAAATGCAAGGTACCCAAAACTAAAATACTGATGTTAAGGACTGTTCTTGCTCCTTAAGTGCAAAGACAAGAAAGCTGTAATGCTAAACTCATTCTAACTAAGTAAAGATTGTTCTTGCCCTTAAAACAACAACAAAAGATCTATCCAAATATACTAAGGTACCAAGTTGTGCATGCTCATTAAGGAAACTACACTGCTGTTCATGCTCAATTAATAGCAAGGAAGAAAAATCAAGAAAATCAACACTGCAAGCTCAAGGTCGGCTGCTCATTCTCATGCAGTAGCAAAGAAAGGAATTTAAAGATATCAATGATGCAAACTAAAGGGTCGGCTGCTCATGTTCAACTAGTAGAAACTGAAACCACATGTTAAACCTAAACAACTTATTCATTTATCTCAGATTTCAACAAAACTAGATCTGCACTTGTAAAGGCTGTTCATGTTCGGAATTTACAACAAGATTTCAAAACTGAACTTTCAAATCAAGGTTACTCAAGCTAATGCATGGCACAAATCCAAATCCGTACCAATCCGATTTGCACAGCAAGGTCACAACAGAAAATTCTAACTCTAACTTGAATTTCTAATTGCAACGCATGAAGGAAATCCAAATCATATGCCTAAACTAATCAATTCATTCCTTTTTCTTTGAGATCCCCGGCAGTAAGCACAAAACCATAATCTTTACAACCTAAAATCCGAAAGTCATGAAAACAAATCAAAGCTCGGAACTACTCCTACTGCAGGTGAGAAGCAACTCACCTTGGTTTGCTTGGGCTTACAACCGAGAAAGAGATCTAGGGTTTGGATGAAGCTTCAAATCCGGCGATCCTTCTGCGCCCGCGTGCTCCCCTCGACAAGCCGACCTCAAGGAGGTGAAGAAAACCTCTCGAAAACCTTAGCCGGCGCCGGAGACGATCCCTAGTTCCGTCGCTTCTTTCGCCCGAGAGCACCGCCGCGCGCCGTCGCGAGAAGAGGAGAGGAATCGGGAGAAAATGTTTAGTTTTGGAAAAATCAAAACCTAATTCCCTTTAATATATTAGGGTTAAATCCAAAACTATGCTATAACTCTATTCTTCCCTTATATAGTTATTAAGAATCTTGTAGCTCAGCTGGTTTGGGCTGGTTTTGCTTAAAGCCCAGCTCATGGGTTCGAATCCCAGCCGCGCACTTTTATTCCCCTTTTATTCAAAACACTCTAACTATAGCTTAAATATATTCCACCTCCTATGTAATTAACAAAGCTTTCGTAGACCGGTTGGTTGGCTGCGCTTTGACTAAGTCAGGGCTCGTGGATTCGAGTCTCGGCTGCCACTATTTTCCTTCCTATTTATTCTTATTCCTAACTACTACTTATATACATATTGCTCCATATATAATTAACAAAAATCGTGTAGCTCAGCTGGTTGGGCCGGTTTTGCTTGGGTCAAAGGAGCTGGGTTCGAAACCTAGCTTCTACAACCTTTTTATTTTTTTTTTTATTATTTTTTTTTAACTTTCTCCTCTCGGTAAAAATACTAAACGGACTCCAAAATTTACATAAAAATACTCTAAAAATTCCTAAAAATCTCTAGAATATTTTTAAAGTATTTCCAAATATTTTTATGGACTTTTAGAACTTGAAATAGGGAAAATTGGGTCGTTACAATTCCCCATACCTTATAAAAAGTTCGTCCTCGAACTTAGAATAACTCTGGATACTTCTGTCTCATACTGTCCTCCCGCTTCCAAGTGACTTCCTCGTGCTTCTGGTTCTGTTAGATAACCTTCACTAGTGGCACTTCTTTGTTTCGTCCACTATCTGTGTAGGTCTGCTCTCATAACTAAGATCCTCTTGGATCTGCACTGACTGAGGCTGAATCACTTGGCTCGGGTCATGGAGACACTTCTTTAGCATGGAGACATGAAATACATTGTGTATTGCTGACATGTCTTGTGGTAAATCCAGCTTGTAAGCTACTTTCCCAATCCTTTCTATGATTAGGTAAGGTCCTACATAACGAGGACTTAATTTACTCTTCTTGCCAAATCTCATCACTCCCTTCATAGGAGCGACCTTGAGAAAGATTGAATCCCCTACTTGAATTTCAAGTGGCCTACGGCGTGTGTCAGCATAACTCTTTTGTCTACTCTGGGCAGTCTCAATTCTCTGTTTGATCTTCTGGATAGCCTGAATAGTCTCATCTATCAACTCTGTCTGAATGCCCAGTTCTACTTCCATTTCTTTTCTCTCACCTGCTTCTTGCCAGCAAATGGGTGATCTGCACTTTCTGCCATACAATGCCTCATAAGGAGCTATCTTGATGGTGGCCTAATAGCTGTTGTTGTAGGCAAATTCAGCTAAGCACAAGTACTTGCACTAACTTCCCTTGAAATCTAGTGCACAAGCTCTGAGCATATCTTCTAGAATCTGATTTACTCGCTTTGTCTGTCCATCAGTCTGAGGATGGAAAGCTGTGCTGAACTTGAGTTTGGTGCCTAGTGCAGTCTGAACACACTCCTAGAAGTGAGAGGTGAAGCGCCCATCTCTATCAGAAACAATAGATTTAGGAACTCCGTGAAGTCTGATCACCTCTTTAACATACAGCTGTGTCGACTGCTCTATAGAGTGAGACACCTTGATGGCTAGAAAATGGGCAGACTTGGTCAATCTATCTACTATTACCCATATTGCATCATATCCATTTGTAGTTCTTGGGAGACCTGTTATGAAGTCCATAGAGATGTCTTCCCACTTCCACTCTGGTATAGGAAGAGGCTGTAGAACTCCTCCTGGTCTCTGGTGTTCTGCTTTGACATGGCAGGTACTGACATATTTATCTACATCTCTTTTGAGTCCAGACCACCAGAACCTCTGTTTCACGTCTTGGTACATCTTGGTAGAACCAGGATGCATGGAATAAGGTGTCTATGAGCTTCTTCTAAAATTTTCTTTCTCAGCTCTTCGTCATTGGGAACACAAAGGTGGCTCCCCTGATAAAGAATTCCACTGTCTGATACTCGAAACTCTAAATTTTCTTCTTTCTGTATCCCTTGCTTGATCTTTTGGATATCAAGATCTTCACTTTGCTTCTTCTATATATCCTCAAGCAGGGTTGACTCTGGAGTCAATGCAGAGAGTTGCCCATAAATAATTTCCATTCCAAAGTCTGACAACTCCTTCTGTAGTGGTAGGGCTAATGATGAGAAAGACATCAAGGATGCACTGGATTTTTTTTTGCTTAGTGCATCTGCCACTTTGTTAGCTTTTCCTGGGTGTATCACTTTCTTTCACTTCCAACTGATGATACCCAGAGCACAGGTCTATTTTAGAGAACACTATTACCCTTTTTAGCTGATCATATAGATCATCTATTCTGGAATGAGAGTACTTGTCCCTAATTGCTACTTTGCTCAACGCTCTAAAATCTATGCACATTAGCATGGATCCGTCCTTCTTCTTAACGAACAACTCTGGAGTTTCCCGGGATGAATGACTAGGGCGGATGAAACCCTTGTCAAGTAACTCCTGAAATTGTTCTTATAACTCTTTTAGCTCTGCTAGAGAAATTTGGTACAGAGCTTTTGAAATTGGCTCCACTTCTCTGTTGAGAGGTAGTCCAGGTAGCCCTTCTGGAAATACTTCTGGATACTCACAGACTACCCGAACATCTTCCTGCTTGGGTCTTTCTTGTTATCTTTGTCGTTCCAGTTCTGATTACTTGATTGGGTTCTCTGTTTCCCCCTGTCTTGTCTTCTATCTTAACTAGCTTGTGTTGCGTTTGTTGTGCCTTGTTGCTGTTCAGATAGTGCTCACCAATGCCCTGCTGACCAGCTCTTCACCAATCTATGGTCGGTGAGTTTCACTACTCACATTAGGTGTTATTTCTGGTCTCAGCATTAGGAGCATCAGTCTGACTCGTTCTTTCACTGTACTTACTAACTCTAGGCAAAGGTGAGCTAGCCTGTTAAATCTTTTAACCGCTTCTTCTACTGGTAGGCCACCTGGTCTAAATTCTATAAACTGCTCATAATGTTTATTGGTGATCCGTTGGCGGAAGAACTCTTAGTACAACTCTATCTCAAAGTCAACCCATCTCATCTGGTTGACTGCTCTCTTACTCTTAACTCGCTCTCGCTACATACAAGCATCTCCAGATAGGCAGAAAGTGGCACACTTAATGGTATCAACCTTCTCGACTTCTGGTCAGTCAAGAAGCTCCATTGTGCTCTCAAATGTCTTGAACCAAGCCTGGGCATCCCAGGGCTCAGTCGTTCCTGAGAAGCTTTCGGTTTCACCCACTGGATGAAATATGCTTCTTGTCTTTTAGATGCTGTGGCGACTTCCAGGGCAGCTGATGGGACTTCAGTCACCACTGGGATCTCCACATTAATGGTTGGGGGAATGGGAAGAGCTGACTTCTGATTGGCAATTAGATTGGCAATCACTTGCTGCTGCTCGCTATTTGTCTCTGAAGTGGAGCAACAACTTCAGAGAGAATAGGCCCAGGAGTTCTGGGCTCTTCGTTCTCCTGAACTTGGTCTTCAGTATAAACGGTACGGGGATGTCCTCTTCTTGACATCCAATTATGCAGAGGAAAAAGACTAAATAGCTTCTCTAACCCTTTCTAATCATATATATATATGGATCAAGAAAGGAAAAACATTAACTTCTATCTTACTTAAGTACTCATAAGCAATTACTCTATACTGCAATAATAATAAAGGAAAGCAATAAAGAAAGAACTTAAATACTTTCTTACTTGGAGACGGCAAGGATGATGCTGATGTGTGTGTGATGCTGGAGAATGGGAACTGCTCTGATACCAACTGTAACGACCACCCTTTTTACTACTACTACTACTAAGAGTGACCGTTACTTATCTACTAACTCTACTTAACCGGTTTATTAAAAATCTCTAGGAAAACCCTACCGAAAAATTTCGGAAGAATCTCCCCTGTACCGGTGACCATTTCCCATAATACAAACAAATAATAAACCATCAGCCACATGCGGCTGGTATAAATACTTCACAACCACGCAGTAATAATATCACAATAACTAAAAGGAAACTATTCTAGCAATAGTAAACAAATAGAACTCCAACGATAAGACATACCAAACTACAAGTGCGGAATAGACTCAATTACAATCTCAACTTCATCATAGCATTAAAAGAGAACTAAAATAACTAAACAGAAAAGTCTTGGCAATTTGCCAGCTCATTCTGGATCTCTCCATAGTCCAGCCATCACACACCTTCATCACCACCACCTTGTCGCCTTCCTTGCTAAATCTTTTCCTTTCCTTTATCTGCAGTAGGAGGAAGTGCAGTCGATAAGCATAAAGCTTAGTGAGCGCTATCTACTCACAAAAACTCGATATGCATGTATATAAATAAAAACATGCTAAAACTAAATGCTAACATATAAAGCTACTCATGCTCATATATAGCAAAGGAATCATGCTAACTGAAATACTAAACATTTGTAGTTCATCATGCTCATAAACCAATAAAAGAAGCATACTAACTGAAATACTAAACATGTATTGTTTATCATGCTTATAAACCAATAAAAGAAGCATACTAAACATGTAAAGCTACTAAACATGTAAAACTACTAAACATGTAAAGCTACTAAACATGTAAAACTAAACATGCTCATAAGAATAAAACTATAACAGCATGCTGAAAGCAAATAAAACTAAACATGCTGAATAATCTAATAGCAAGAAACAAATAAAACTACTACTGAATGCTTCAAACAACAAGAACTAAACTTTCTAATTCTAAACATATTTGAAGCTTGTTTCATTTGTTTCAAAACTTATACTTTAATACTTCAAAATAATAATAAACTTCTTTTGGGCCCGGCATTGTACCACTTAGCGCGCATTCTTAATAAGAATCGAGGTAGCTAATCCCGAAACTACTAAGATACTTCTAGGCCTTGTGCCTAGGGGCAACTTGGAGCCCATCCCTTGAACCTTGTGTCTGGTACATGCCCTTTAAAAGTAAAATACTTTCTTTTTAACTATAACTTCTTTATACTTGCCCTTACTTGGCATTTAAGCAAACACCTTGTGTGCGCTTTTGATATTCAATCTTCTGGAATTGAAATCAAGTCTAGACCTTAGTCTTTCTTGCTTATAGTTCTTAAAGACAAAAACTCATGCTTATGTAATAGCAAAGAAACTAATAATTGCATGCTCAAGATATACTATCTGTAATTAAACAAAAACAAACTGCTTTATGAAAATTAGAGGTTGTTCGTGCTTATTAACTAGCACTGAAAACTTCATTCTTGCTGGAATAACAAATAGGAAATCTCATGCTTACTGGAATAAGTTCATACTTCAAAAGAAATCCGAAACTCGACACAAATTATTCATGCTTGTTAAAATGCAAGGTACCCAAAACTAAAATACTGATGTTAAGGACTGTTCTTGCTCCTTAAGTGCAAAGACAAGAAAGCTGTAATGCTAAACTCATTCTAACTAAGTAAAGATTGTTCTTGCCCTTAAAACAACAACAAAAGATCTATCCAAATATACTAAGGTACCAAGTTGTGCATGCTCATTAAGGAAACTACACTGCTGTTCATGCTCAATTAATAGCAAGGAAGAAAAATCAAGAAAATCAACACTGCAAGCTCAAGGTCGGCTGCTCATTCTCATGCAGTAGCAAAGAAAGGAATTTAAAGATATCAATGATGCAAACTAAAGGGTCGGCTGCTCATGTTCAACTAGTAGAAACCGAAACCACATGTTAAACCTAAACAACTTATTCATTTATCTCAGATTTCAACAAAACTAGATCTGCACTTGTAAAGGCTGTTCATGTTCGGAATTTACAACAAGATTTCAAAACTGAACTTTCAAATCAAGGTTACTCAAGCTAATGCATGGCACAAATCCAAATCCGTACCAATCCGATTTGCACAGCAAGGTCACAACAGAAAATTCTAACTCTAACTTGAATTTCTAATTGCAAGGCATGAAGGAAATCCAAATCATATGCCTAAACTAATCAATTCATTCCTTTTTCTTTGAGATCCCCGGCAGTAAGCACAAAACCATAATCTTTACAACCTAAAATCCGAAAGTCATGAAAACAAATCAAAGCTCGGAACTACTTCTACTGCAGGTGAGAAGCAACTCACCTTGGTTTGCTTGGGCTTACAACCGAGAAAGAGATCTAGGGTTTGGATGAAGCTTCAAATCCGGCGATCCTTCTGCGCCCGCGTGCTCCCCTCGACAAGCCGACCTCAAGGAGGTGAAGAAAACCTCTCGAAAACCTTAGCCGGCGCCGGAGACGATCCCTAGTTCCGTCGCTTCTTTCGCCCGAGAGCACCGCCGCGCGCCGTCGCGAGAAGAGGAGAGGAATCGGGAGAAAATGTTTAGTTTTGGAAAAATCAAAACCTAATTCCCTTTAATATATTAGGGTTAAATCCAAAACTATGCTATAACTCTATTCTTCCCTTATATAGTTATTAAGAATCTTGTAGCTCAGTTGGTTTGGGCTGGTTTTGCTTAAAGCCCAGCTCATGGGTTCGAATCCCAGCCGCGCACTTTTATTCCCCTTTTATTCAAAACACTCTAACTATAGCTTAAATATATTCCACCTCCTATGTAATTAACAAAGCTTTCGTAGACCGGTTGGTTGGCTGCGCTTTGACTAAGTCAGGGCTCGTGGATTCGAGTCTCGGCTGCCACTATTTTACTTCCTATTTATTCTTATTCCTAACTACTACTTATATACATATTGCTCCATATATAATTAATAAAAATCGTGTAGCTCAGCTGGTTGGGCCGGTTTTGCTTGGGTCAAAGGAGCTGGGTTCGAAACCTAGCTTCTACAACCTTTTTATTTTTTTATTATTATTTTTTTTTAACTTTCTCCTCTCGGTAAAAATACTAAACGGACTCCAAAATTTACATAAAAATACTCTAAAAATTCCTAAAAGTCTCTAGAATATTTTAAAAGTATTTCCAAATATTTTTATGGACTTTTAGAACTTGAAATAGGGAAAATTGGGTCGTTACATTAACTCCCTCAAACACTTATTCAATTGAAACAACTTTGTCTTTAGGATGAATTGTGCATTGCCTATCACCGGGGCTGCCCATGAATCCTCCATAAATTTTAAGAAATCCTTGTGCAATGTCCACATGTTGAGGAATTTGAATGATCTATTTGGGGGATGGTCCTTGGCTAGCACATGAACAATAGTGTAAGAATGATCCGAAAGACATCTAGGGGTCGTAAATTCTCATATACGCATCAAAATCTGTCATTAGCCAAAAAGAGTTTACAAGAGCTCTATCCAACTTACAAGAAATATTACCATTTAACTATGTAAGGCGACATCCAACAGACCGAAGATCCACCAAACCACAAGCTTGAGTAAAAATCTGCATGTCTCTCATTTTATGATTTGTAATCGGAGAACCACCTTGCTTTTCATGAATAGATAGAAATGAGTTGAAATCACCCATGATCATCCAACCATCAGAAATAATATCCCAAGATCAGTATGTAACACCCACTAAGCTTTTAAGAATAAATATGGGAATGATGAATTTGCCTTAGAAAAATAATAAGAAGTGAGTTGAAGTAAAAAGAAATAAAATGAAATAAAAAGAAGTGATGGTCAAGGATTGAACCTTGAACCTCTTATATTATATTTCATAGAATTAATGGGTAATAACCAGTTGGGATAGGAATAATATGTTGATAGCAAAGGAGGGAAACTCATGATAAAGGTGAGAATAAAAGATAGCCAAAAGGAAACAAGTAAAGAGCAAGAGAAAGACAACTTGCCTTCCTCCCTTTCTCTCCCTCTTCCTCTTTGATCTTGCCGAAATTTTAAAGAGGAGTTAAGGGGATTCATTCCCCCTTATTTTATTATGAATGGTGAGAATAAATGGAAAATAAGATAAATAAAATAAAAATAGAGAAAAAGGCTAAGGGAGAAGGAAAGCAAAAATCAAGTTTGCTACCTCTTCCCCCTTAACATAAAAGGGAGCAAGAAAAGAGAGAATTATTTTTCTCTCATTTTCTTTCGCTCATCCTCTCCCTCACCGAGAACACCACAGTCCCCTCTCCTCCATCTTCAGCCCCAAAGCCAAATTTTTCCCTAAGAAAAGCCTAAGATACAAGGAGGACTTAGCAAAGGAATCAAGGGAAAGGAACTAGAAGAAGAGGCTTCTTCTTCTTCACCATACCTTAGATCCACAAGCGAAAAAGGATGTAAGCTTCCCCTCACCTGTGGTACAAGGCTTTTATGTGTTTTTTTTTGGATTTTATGAGGATCTTAAAACCTAGAAACAAGTTTGAGAAAATTCGGCTAAGAAGAGCTTTCAAAAATCTAGTGATGTTTAACTAGTCTCCACTACATGATAGATTTTCTATGCCATGGAAAAGGGTTCTTCTTCATGTTTTTATACCTATATGATGCTTGATCAGAGAAGTACTTAACCCTAGAATTTCGGCCAAAAATATTTTTAAGAGGCTAGGAAAATTTATTGTTTTACCCAACAAGTACAAGGTTCTCCCTATGAAATATTAAGGATCATGTATTAGTTTTCTTGCTTAGAAGATATTTGAAACTAAAAGAAAACCCACTCATATGTTTCGGCCAAGAAAGGGTTTAGGGTTAGGAAGACCCTTAAATTTAAATAAACATGCTCATGTGATAGAATACAAAAATCTTAAAAGATTTGTATGTTTGAATATTGCTAGAACTTCATGAACTCTTCTTAGGGTTTTTCGGCCATGATGAGATGGATAGCTTAGAAAAGCTTAAACAAAATTTTAATATGCTCAAGACCTCTGTGATGTTTAGATATGAGAGTTGTCTAATGCCCTCATGCTTAATTAGGGTGTAGAAAAATTTGTTATATGACATATGACATGTATGATCACAAGAGTCCAAGTTTGTTCATGAACCAAATTTATATATATGTTTCTTAGTAAATTTTACCATGAAACTTACTTAGGTTTTTCATGATTTAGGCCACTTAAAAACCTAGCTAAAGAATGGTAGGTTTCGGCCATGAGAAAAAAAAAATAAAAGAAAAAGAGAAAAAGAAACCTAGAAAGCCTAAGACACAATTCATATGTATGCTCATTATGCTTGTCTTTACACATGCTATGAAACTTGTATGACTTCATATGTTTTATGTTACTTGAAGCAAGTTTAAACACTGATGAGTTTCTGCCAAGTAGGATTTAAATGACCTAGAGGCCCTAGAATTTAAACCAAAGGTGTTAAAATGCTTCTTATGAAAATATGATAACCTATTGATTGTGTCACATGCTTGTATGATTTTTCCATGACCTAAATGGACCTTTGTAAGTCTCGGCCATGGAGGTTTAGATGCCCTAGAAACCCTAGGACTTAAATTAATTATGCTCATGTCACCCTACATGAAAAATGATAAGTAGAAAGCCAAGGTTCAATTGCTATATGTTGTTTTATGACCTAAAATGATGCTAGGGTATGTTTCGGCCATAACTATTGGATGATGCCTTGTATGAATTTATACATAATATTAGTCCAAGTTCACATACTTGTATGCTTGTTTGTAGCCCTAATGAGAATTTGTTAAAATTTGACCATGACATATGTTAAGGGCTTAAAGAACTTAGGAACTAATTCAAATGTGTCAAATGTGTTTACCTTGTTCCTTGGTAAAAATGTTATAAATATGATTTAAAGTTGTCCATGCTTTTATGTCATATGGAACCTTGTTTCACACCTTAAGGTTTCGGCCATATGAAATTAGGGACTTGAGGAACTTAGAAACTAAGTTAATCATGTTTATAATGCTTCCTATGAAAATGTTATGATGATAATTTAGGTGCCACATGCTTGGATGTTGTGTTTAACCTAAATTGAGCCCTAAAGGGTTTCGTCCACAAGGGTTTAGGAAGCTTAAAACCAAGATAAATATGATATCATGTTTCCTATGATAGGATAATCACAAGATACACCCTTATGCTTAATATGTATGCTTGTGATTTATGACTTATGATATGATATGCATGCTTTTATGATATGATGTGCTTTGTGCTAAAAATATGCATGCTTATGTTATGATATGTGGTTAAATTATGCATGCTTTAATGCTATGTTGAGTGCTTAAAATATGCATGCTTTTATGATAAGCTATGTGGATAAAATATGCATGCTTTTATGATAAGCTATGTGGATAAAATATGCATGCTTGATGATATGTTTTATGCTTAAGATATGCATGTTTTTATGATCTATGCCTAAGTGATGCATATCGTTATGACATGATGTATGCCTAAGTGATGCATACCTTTATGATATGATGTATGCCTAAGTGATGCATACCTTTATGGCATGATGTATGCCTAAGTGATGCATACCTTTATGATATGATGTATGCCTAAGTGATGCATACCTTTATGATATGATGTATGCCTAAGTGATGCATACTTTTATGACATGATGTATGCCTAAGTGATGCATACTTTTATGATGTGTGCCTAAGTGATGCATGCTTTTATGATACATGATATGTATGACATGTACTTTACTTTATGTGTGAGTGGCTTGTACCAAGGGTGGGCTCCATAAGCGCCCCGGGGACTAAGGACCTCGTTAGGGATGGGCTCCTAAGTGCCCCTAGGACTAAGGGCCTAGTATGTTTGCCTCGTAGGGTTCAAGACTTGCTACCTTGGACCTACAAGGTTGCGCGCAATATGTAAGTGGTACATAGCCGGGATCCCCCTTATGTTGAGATTATTTTCAAGTATATATGTAAAAGAAAATGGTTTAAAAGATCATGAGACATACACATGTTTTTCAGATACATGTTTTCCAAAATCATATTGCATGCACCTTATGATTATGCTATGTTTCATGTTATGCTCTTGATTATGATATGCCATGATAAGGTATGATTACGTTATGTTCATGCTATACCTTATAGACATGTTTCTGCCATTGATTTGTTGATGCTTGGTATATAGATTTCGGCCATGGATATGATGATGCCTTGATGTACATGTTTCGGCCATAGTATGATGCTTTGATATACATGTTCGGCCATGCTTTGATATACCATGATACTTGTTTGTTATGCCATGTCTAGCTATGTTTTATGCAATGCACTATGTATATGTTTCGGCCATGGTGATGCTTGATATGCTATGACTAGTTGTGATTATATTATGATGCATGATATGCTTGAATAGAATGCTATGTTATGCCATGATTAGTTGAGATTATGACTTGTTGATGCATTCTTGATTATGTGTTGATTGTTGGTTTTAGTGAGTAGGAAAGGAACTTACTGAGCCATGAGTGCTCATAGCTTACTTTCCTTGTACCACAGATAAAGGAAAAAGTTGGATGAGTTAGAGGAGCAGCAGGAGTGGCAATGAAGATGTGTGTGGCAGTGGCTAGGCAACCAAATAAATAAGAACCTGCTTAAAGTTTCTTTAAAGAACTATGCATTGGTATTTTATGACTTGTGATACCTAAACATGTGTGGCTTGACATTATGATTCCACTAGATTTGATGTTATGATTTTGATGCCATGTGATAGTATAGTTCAAAAGAAATTTAAAAGAAAAGTTTTATTAAAACTATGAAAATTATTTTAAGTCTTCCGCTGTTTTAAAAAGAAAAATTTATACATAGAGTATCGTAGCCCCGTCCCTTAGGGTAGCAGGGAGGGCGGGCGTTACACGGTAAGAGCTTCCCACAACGACCTTCTTGTGACAATAGAGTGAAGTCCATAAACAAAGGTCACCAAGAATCCCCTGCTAGAGATACGACAACGAACATGGTAATGTATATATTGTTCGGAGGTCAAGATAATATACACATCTACCTTGTGCGTGTCCCAAAGAAGAAGTATCCTTCTATAGTTAGAGAAATCAAAATTATGTACATGACCTATACCTGCAAACCTTCCTTGTAATATGAGACTTAAAAAATCTTCATTGAGCTTTATCTCCATTAAACCCATAATTTGGATATCTTTCTGTTGGAGGAGGTGTTGCACTCCCCCATGTTTTAGGGGCTTGTGAAAGCCCCTAATATTTCACATAGCAACCTTCATTGACCACCTCGGCGGGCTGCTCGCGCCTGAAGTTGTCTCCATAACTTGGTGCCGACATCACCTCCTTTGCAGCTCCTTTTGTGTCTTCATTTATGATTGAGGTAGTAGCTGTAGGAATGGAGGAGAAAGAAGACTCATTAGATGTAGATGATAATGTTTCACTTGATGTCGTGGAGGAAGAAGAGAAGCTCCCCCTGTTGGATGTTGTCGCCTGCTGTCGTAGTTCTTCAACAGCATTTGTGTTGACTAATGGTGGAAGTTTTGCAACGTGGGCCTCTCCTTGGATGCCAACGTGATCAACATGGACTCCATCTTGGCTTTCAAGACTTTGGACTTCCACGGATTGGTCAACAACTGCAGTAGCTTCAAAATTTTGGACTTCCACCCTTTTAGCACTTTTTCCTTGGACACCAACGTCTTCAAAATTGTGGACAACATCTTGGTCAACAACCTAGGCTCCAACGTCTTCAATATTTTGGACAACATCTTCACTGCACCATGTTGTTGTCCATTGTCGCTGTCCATTTGCACCATGTTGCACATTAAAACCTAATCGATTTACATGTTGTCATGTCTCGCCGGGGCATCATTTCGACGACAAGTGTCCGAACAATGTCTCAATCTTTTACACACTTCACAGAATTTCGGTAAGCTTTCATAAATGATACGGAGGTCAATTTGAACTTTAGTAGGCAAAGTGATGGAGACCTCATACCCTCTCTCTCCAATTGTCGGAATTTCCACCAAAAGTTTAACATACTCCAAGCAGTCTCTTGTACGCGTCAAGTTATCTCTCTAATCCTGGACATTTCCACCAAATGTCCCACCTCTGATCCAATCATACTTAGCGCCTTTTGAGTCCAACTATCCGGCGGTAACCCATGGATTTGAATCCAAGCAGGGACAAAGCGATAGTCTTCATTGAATAGAAAACACCTTGGCATGATTTTTAGAAAAATAGGTATACCAAAGATAAAGCATGATCCTCCCTTTAGAACCTTTTTGCGATCTTCCTCTGTGTCAAAGTGGTAGACCACTCACCCATTCTTGTGCAAGAAATATGTGTGCTTAATGTTCCATCGAACACCAATAATTCTGACGCCATCTATCCCAGGGTGCCGGCCCATGAAGCAACTGACCAAACAGAACCCCATTGCATCTTCGACGCTATCAATGTCATCATAGTCAAAAGTAATTTCCCCCTTAGCTTCATATCGATCCAACGACATGGCGAGCTTTGTCTTCCGATTATCCTTGAAAAGATTAGCCCAAGACTTCTTTTGCTGAGGTTGTTTGTCCCCTCTATTTCCTGCAGTCTTGTTGCATTCTTCCGTTTGACTGTTTGCTACCGGAGGTTGCTGTTCCGACGGGGTCTCCTCCACCACATCCGGCGATGGTGAACTTGGCACTCCTTGAGTCTGCCCTAAGGGAGGAAACTCCGATGTCCCATGTGGCAAGGTAGCCACACCAGTTGCATGATCCACATCAATTTGACATTCCACCATGTCTACCATATAGGACTCATGAGCCGTCATGTCATCAGTCTTAGCATTAGTCACACCAACCACATGAGATGAAACGCCAACATCCAAAGCCATATCATCACCTTTTTCCATATCACACACACTCTATGATGTCAGCTGTCAAGTTAGCCGTCAAAACTTCCATGTTGACAAATCTTGATTCTTCAAATGAGATCTTTGAATGAATTTCGCTCAATGGAGAATATTTGAAACATTTCTTCTTTTTACCCATTGCCAAGTGTTCACTTGCAGTCTCAATCACAAGTCAAAAAAATACCACCAAGCCTTCCATATGTCAACAAATCACAAAACCTTCAAAGATCACCATGTAAAAGCCACCAAGCCTTCCAAGTGTCAACTAGTCACAAAACCTTCAAACATCACCGTGTAAAAATTGCCACCAAGCCTCCAAATGTCAACAAGTCACAAAATCTTCAAAGATCACAGTGTAAGACCAAGCAAGTTAATGGATTTGCCACCCAATAATTCTAATTATGCACCACTCCAATTAAATCCAAAATCCCTTAGAATTAATGACACATTAATGCTGAGTAATACTCTATCCACAAGAAAGGACAATTTTAGCAAGTTATTATTTATTTTTGATTAACAACTTTCCTGGTTATAAGCAAGTAAATCCTTTGCCTCTTCTTTTAGTTTATGTTATTTTTTTTTGTTTATTTAACTATGTTTGTCCTTGCTAAATTTGATAGCAAGAGAAGTATTAATTTGTTTGACATGCTATTTACCCCCTGGCTACGTGGACCTAAAATAGCCTTGCAAGCTGTCGCCACTGTCGTTCCCCAGTTCAGAATGAGATTCTCTTGGATCATCGCGTCGCACTTTTACGTGTACAGCCAAATCCTCTCCACCGATGAATTCAACCTGTACACCAATATGGATGAGGAAACAGAGTTAGTGTGAATGTCATCCGATATTTGGATAGGGTATGGATATTCAATCCTCCGATGAATATGAGGATGATAGTTGAATACTCAACGGGGATGGGAATGAGAAAGGGGATAAACATAATAAATAAAAATGAGAACGAAGGAAATGAAATCCAACTCAACTCATGGGCATCCTATTTGGTTCCCCAATTTGGTGAGGCCTAATTCCCAACATACAAACAAGCTTCCTTGAGGAGAAGAAAATAGGAATCAAATGATAATTGAGCAGACCCATGTTCTCAAAGCCCGACAAGGTAGTAAAAAAGTTCCCACGGATTGACACAATTTATACTTCCAGGTCTATGAGTGAAAACGAATCGAATCAAGTTGAATAATATGAAAATATTGATATTCAAATTTGAAAAATATATATGATATTCAAATTTGATTTAAAACTCAAAAGTACCAATATTTTTTTGTTGCGAGTTTGATTCGAAATAGAATTCGACCTTGAGTTTGATTTGGATCATAATTCGAGCATAATCAAATTTTAGTTCAAAATGTCTTAAATTTGAGTTCGATTCGAATTATTCAAACCTAAATTTGACTATATTTAGACTATATGCAACACGATTAAAATAAAACCTCAACAACACAATTACACAATATAGACAAAATAATAATACAAATTAGAATGAAACTGGTGCCGTCTAAAAGTGAAGATGGTTGGCTGAAAAAGATGGCTTTAATGTTGACCAAATGAAGATTCCTCGCTGTCCTACATGTCACAAAAAGAGTTAGTAACCGGGCCAAGGAAAAAGTCCTCGGTGCAGGCCTTTCGACTCTCAAGTTAGTAATAGAGTCGAGTAGATGAATGGTCAAATGAACAGTAGCTATGAATGTGTAAAATTATGTAATATCGCATACTACCGCTTGTAGATGGAGACCCTCATTTATAGTGTCATTGTTTGTATGTGCATGAATCTCAAGGCGTTTCCAGAAAAGGATAGACTATCTTTGCTTACACCTTTTTTTTAAATGGACCCGCAATCTCTACATTTGGCGGAGAGGAAGGTTCTAATGCACAGCTTGCATGTAGAATATTCTGAGCTGATAGACTATTAATGTGCTACGAGGATGAGCCGACTGAGTCCCCTCCAGTGTCCGATCAGACCTTATTCTTGGATGAGGTTGGCTCAACTAAGGAATGTTGATCATCCTGAAGATTCAACCTCTATAAAGACTCGGCTCGGCCAAGAAGAATGGTCGATCGGTCAGCCTTGGAAGAGTGGCGGGTCAGCCAGGATGAGTGGTGGATCAACTCGGAAGAGTGGTGGATCGGCTAGGAAGAGTGGTAGATCAGCTAGGAAGAGTGACGGATCGGCCACAAAGAGTGTCAGATCAACTAGAGTGGTGTATCAGCTAAGAAGAGTGGTGGGTCATCCAAGAAGAGTAGCGGATCAGCCAAGAAGAGTGGCAGATCAACCAAGAAGAGTGACAGATTAGCCAAGAAGAATAGCAGATCAGATAGAGTGACGGATTGACCAGAGTGGTGGATCGGCCAAAAAGAGTGACAGATCTGCTAGAATGGTGGATCGACTAGGAAGCGTGGTGGATCGACCAAGAAGAGTGATGAATGGACTAGTCGAGTCAATCGGGAAAGATGACCTTATCACAACTCAACCTACCAATTTAACCTTCTTTATCCGCGTGGCCGCTCTTCCTATTCTCCATATCAGAAACCTAAACAACACCTAACATATACAAAATAGAATTAGATTAATTGTGAAAATAGAATAACAAGTTCGTTCAATAATTTACAATTCATATCATAGACAAAATAGAATTTAAACCCATACAAAGTTGAGTTAAACGAGATTAATGACTAAAAAAATGCATTCCAAAAAACTAATTGCCCGAAGCCATGTCCAAAAAACTAATTGCAGCCCAGCGCTTGCCAGAAGCCATGCATCCCAAAAAATTTCTCCATCCCTGCTGCCATTCCAAAGAAAAAATAAAGATTGAAAATTAAAAAAAGAGACATCTTAGATTTTTTCCAAACGGACGAAAGAGCTTGCGTGTGGTCTTCTGCGACAACCCTACCTTTCGCTTCCGCCGTCATCCCGTAATACAAACTCGAAGGCTAATTTGTGAAAATTAAGGTTTGTAAAAGGATGAGTTATAATGTTATAATTTGTGAAAATTATGATTTACCTTCCTCTACGTTTCATGAGAAAAATCCTGAAAATACTCCAACAGAGAATTATCATCTTTTGCAGCGATATTGCAGTGAAAGAACGAATTGGATGAAAGATAAAATATTCTCGTAATCTTGCCATTAAATAAACAGACAACAAATCGACTCAGCTCGTTATTTTCTTCTTCATGAATTTTATGTATAAAATCATTTTTTAATATGCTAAACAAGAGAAAGACCAAAAAATTTCAGAAATTCCATGCACTTAATTATTAGTATTAGTAATTAGACGTCTACAATGCACGCGCGATGCACGATACAAGTACACGTGGTTACCTATCAAGCACGCAACAACTGGACCGCCGGTTCAGGCCGTTGGTCATCCGCAGGCGCCAGAAGCAACCGAGAGCGGGTAGGGATAGGAGTTAGCGTACTGGAAGGAGACGGAGCCGCCGGGCGCAATGGCGGTGCCGTCATTGACGAGGCAGTCGTCGAAGCGAAGCCGCCGGAAGACGCGGGGGTTGATGAGGCGGGCGGAGCTGAACCAACCGCACCGCACGTGGATGTCGCCCACGCCGCACCCGCCGACGTCGCACGTGTTCAGGATCTGCACCGTGTACGTCGGGATCCCGTTAGGCAGCGGCGCCGTCGCCCCCTGGTACAGCAATATGTCCTCTTTCGAACAGACCCCTTCTTCCCCCATCCGCTCCTCCACCGAGGAATCGATCTCGACGAACTGGCCAGCCGCGGCGGCGATTTCTCCTGTTACTCACTCGATGTCGATATATTAATTACGAAAATGAAACCAATGTCGCGTGGTCGAGGCCGATCGATCTTACCGTTTGCAGATGCCTCCCTAGTTAGACCTTCCGAGTGTACGGACGCTGCCGCTCGTATCCCTGAAAAACCATGCATGCGCGAATGTAATCGATCCTAATTGCTTACGACAGGATATCGAGCTAGCTTTTCTTACTGAGAAAAAGTAGAGAGTAAATGAAGAAGGTGGCGACGCCGGTCGAGCGGGATGATTCCATGATCGAACTTTCTAATTCTCCGTCGGCAATCGGTCGGAGGCAGAAATGATCCGCTCGCCTGCTATTTATACATGAAATGGGAAAAGGGAGGAGTACTCCTGATGCTTCCCAGCCCCACCGCCTCGTGCGCGCGTATCAAGACCGTGCGACGTGAATCCGACGGCTGATGTCAGTCGACCACCGCAATCCGAATTCAATGAGCGGACGGTGGGCTCCACCAACGATGCTGCTCATAATCTGGCCGTCGAAATTCCGGGGAGAGGGTTTCGGTGCGCCTTGGGAAGCAAAGCGCCGAGGGCCGGATATCTTTTGTAGCTTTGACCGACGGGCGTCGGATGCATGGGACGTCGTCTATCGGCGTACGCAACGTGGCGTGGAGACAGCTAAAAAGATTGGGATTTAACGTGAGCTCGACGGCTGTGATTAATGGGCTTTACGTGAGTCTCATAATTCCACATTAATGCAAAGGGAAAAAAAATACTACATAATATATTAGTAGTCAAAGAGTCCGAAGATAAATGTGTAATGGAGAAGACAAGGTAGTTGTTGGATAAGCGAGGGGAGTTTAAGGCGAGGCAGCGAGGAAATGGACGGAGGCGAGAGCAAGTGGCGGCAGCGGTGCTTTTGAGGCTTCGATGAATGGTGGAGTGGGGGCGGCCGGTGAAATTGCAGGGCGCTGCCACTGCATGTGGAGTACGCACACGAAATGTGCTCCCAGTGCCTGGCTCAAACGGGGAAGGCAGGCAGGGCTGCAAGAAATGGATATGGCCATATATATGTGTTTGGAATTAGTAAATAGTCAAGAATTCTACAACCTTTTTTAAATAAAAAATATATATATCATGATATATTGTAGGACAGATCAAACTAAATACCTAAATGACAATCAAAGGAATCACTAATATCTTCCATGTTTTAGCCTCAAATCTCGGCTCACACTAGAGAGAGCTCTTTTTATAATATCATCGAAATGACAATCTCTTTTCATTAATTAATTTTCCTATCGTAATAAAAGAAACATTACGTCATTGTATATTTATTGTATCAACCGGTATCATCGGTCATATCTTATATAGTTATATCTGTCTTTGTGCTTTGACACTCAACCTACAGTATTTACTATGATATTAACCCATGAAATACAGAGCATGTTGGGCCTACAGGAGCTAGCACAATTAATGGGCATCAAATAATGGGGGCCTTGGTAGAACAACACAAGATGTAAGAAAAGAGGATAGAGAGCCCTTGGAGTCGGGCGAGTTGATCAGTCTGATTGAATGATTGTTCATCTTTTGAGCAAGAGAAAACAACCTATGTGTAAGTACACCATGATAGTTTTAGTGTGATCAAACCAAATTAAATTAGATCATGTTATGTTTTGATGCCCTGTGTCTAAGTGAACAGGAACTTAAGAGCACAGGAAGTCGAGCGAAAAATACAACTAGCGAGAAGGATGACACACGAGAGAGTCAACGAGCTTGGCGCGTCCGAGGGGATAAGGTGTTGTCGAAGATGTAACGTCCCGCCCCTCCTGCTAAGGCGACGGGCAGAGCCGTACCTGTGTTCAACGGGGCCTGAAGTGCATACTAAAAAATATACTAAAAAGTGACCCTTTTGATGCGGTAAATAATGATAAAATTTAATTTACAAATAATATATATAATAAATACATAAATAAACTAAAAATAAATATATTATATCAATAAAAAGTTAATAAATATTTAAAATAATTATATAAACACTACTCGTCAAGACTTTTTAGAGATATTTAATCAAATTTGCATAATCCAATTCCTAGACTATTTCCTTTTCAATCGATAACATTGATAGCCCATTTAGTGTATCTCGTAACACTGAGACAAATGCGATGTCTGTAGTCAGTAGCAAGGCGACAAGCAGTAACCACCATGCAATTAGGTCGTAGTTCGCACAAGTGACCGGGGTAGCGTGCGACAGCCACCGCGTACGGAATTAGGTCACACGAGCAAAAGCCAACTGGCAGCCCACGTCGCATGAGATAGCCACTGCGAGAATCGACTCAATTAGGTCACACAAACAACCGTTGTTACACGATTAGGATACAATTGGTGTCGCGTGTTGCAAGACGAAGAAGATGGTCGAAGAAAAAGATTATGATTACCTCTTGTTCAATGAATTCGTGCCTTGGTAGAAAGAACGTCAAGAAGAAATCGTGTGCAAAGAAGTGCAACACTAGATAAGAAATTGCATGCAAAGAATTAAGAGTCATGCGTTAGTGTGTGCCTCAGAGCCGTGAGAATAGGTCGGTCATTTAGGGTTCATGTCTTTTATTTTGTATAATAAAAAAAATGGGTCCTTCATTGGGCTAGGCCCTGAGGCGGTTGCCTCTCTGGCCTCATGGAAGTTACGGCTCTGGCGACGGGGGTTACTTACACATACATATACATACCTACTTATTACGGCGGAAATCTTATTTATAGAAATTAAAAAATTTTCTTTTCTTTAAAATCAACATGACTAATCACCTGGACATATAACACCACATAGCATACTTAACATGATTTTTAAGTCATAATGCCCAAACACAAAATTTAAATGTCATGGAGTCATAAAGCAGTAACATAACTAGGCATAGTTCTTATTAAACAAAAGCAGGTCTTTCTCCTTTAGCCAAGGCACTACCACACACATCCTTCTAGCCCCTCCTGCTGCTCCCCTAGTTCATCCATTCCTTGCCTTTATCTGTGGTACAAGAAAGTAAGCTGTGAGCACTCATGCCTCAGTAAGTTCCTTTCCTACTCACAAAACCGTATAACATATCAAAATCACAAGACATAACACATGGAGGCAATTCATCATATCATGCAGCATACCATGACATATCGTAACATAAGCGTAAGGTATCATGGCATAACATAACATAATCATCAATTGCACCCTGACATATCATAACATCATCATAAATATCATGGCATAATCATAAGGTATATGCAAGGTGAATTCCTAAACATGTATCATGAAAACATATGCAATATGTCCTTTGAAAACTTATAATATACATACTTAAACATAATCTCAACATGATTAGGGCCCCGGCTTGTACCACATACATAAATGTGCGCGTCCTATGTAGGTCCAAGGTAGCAAGTCTTGAATCCTACAAGGCATACATACTAGGCCCGTTTCTTAGTCCATCGACCTAGGGGCACTTAGGAGCTCATCCCTAACGAGGCCCGTTTCTTAGTCCATCGACCCCGGGGCGCTTATGGAGCCCACCCTTGGTACAAGTCATACATAAAGTAAAATAGCATGTTTTTACATATCATGGTTCTTATCTTTTCTTGTACATCGTGTCACTTATCATATCATACCATATAGACTTTTGGGCACACAACTCATCATAATGGTATGTAAAGATTTGTGCACACAACACATCATATATTTTATGCATAAATTGGGCACACAGCACATCATATATTTCATGCATAAATTGGGCACACAGCTCATCACATATATCATGGATAAATTTGTACATAGCTTCATCATAAATAATACACACCATAGCATAAGGGTCTCCATCATGTATAAATCATAAGTGTGCATAATTTAAACATAGAAGCATAGAAATCTCAAAATCATGGCATATAAGATACATGGAAAACATAATTCGATTTCTAACCCTAATGTCTTTTAGTGGCCGAACCATATAGGTTGGGTTTTTGGTAAAACTTCATACCAACATGTGAAACCTAAGTAAGCATCATTTCTTATACCATAAGAACTATCATGAGCAAGTTTAGGTAGAGTTCTAGGTTACTTAAGCTTACAACTTATCATGGCTGAAACTTATCAAGCATACATTGGGTTAAAAACTATCATTCAAGCTTGTGAACCCTAAACAACCTTCATAGCAAACATTTCAAGGAATAATATGAGCATGGTTGAGTTAGGTTCTAAGTTTCCTAAGTCCTACATCATGTAATGGCCGAATGTTATAGGACTAAAAATTTAGGTTCAAGTGTCCTAAAAGCATGAGAACCTTAAACAACCTTCATAGCAAATAACATGAGCATAGTTGAGTTAGGTTCTAAGTTTCCTAAGCCCTAAATTCATGAAGTGGCCGAAACTTGTAGGGCTTAAAATTAGGGTTCAAGTGCCCTAAAAACATGAGAACCTTAAGCAACTTTTATAGCAAATATATCAAGGAATAACATGAGCATGGTTGAGTTAGGTTCTAAGTTTCCTAAGCCCTAAATCATGAAGTGGCCGAAACTTGTAGGGCTTAAAATTAGGGTTCAAGTGCCCTAAAAACATGAAACCTTAAGCAACTTTCATAGCAAATATATCAAGGAATAACATGAGCATAGTTGAGTTAGGTTCTAAGTTTCCTAAGCCCTAAATCATGAAGTGGCCGAAACTTGTAGGGCTTAAAATTAGGGTTCAAGTGCCCTAAAACATGAGAACCTTAAGCAACTTTCATAGCAAATATATCAAGGAATAACATGAGCATGGTTGAGTTAGGTTCTAAGTTTCCTAAGCCCTAAATCATGAAGTGGCCGAAACTTGTAGGGCTTAAAATTAGGGTTCAAGTGCCCTAAAAACATGAGAACCTTAAGCAACTTTCATAGCAAATATATCAAGGAATAACATGAGCATAGTTGAGTTAGCTTCTAAGTTTCCTAAGCCCTAAATCATGAAGTGGCCGAAACTTGTAGGGCTTAAAATTAGGGTTCAAGTGCCCTAAAAACATGAGAACCTTAAGCAACTTTCATAGCAAATATATCAAGGAATAACATGAGCATGGTTGAGTTAGGTTCTAAGTTTCCTAAGTCCTAAATCATGAAGTGGCCGAAACTTGTAGGGCTTAAAATTAGGGTTCAAGTGCCCTAAAAACATGAGAACCTTAAGCAACTTTCATAGCAAATATATCAAGGAATAACATGAGCATGGTTGAGTTAGGTTCTAAGTTTCCTAAGTCCTAAATCATGAAGTGGCCGAAACTTGTAGGGCTTAAAATTAGGGTTCAAGTGCCCTAAAAACATGAGAACCTTAAGCAACTTTCATAGCAAATATATCAAGGAATAACATGAGCATGGTTGAGTTAGGTTCTAAGTTTCCTAAGCCCTAAATCATGAAGTGGCCGAATGTTATAGAGCATGAATTTAATTTCCATATAACAATAAACCTAAGCACATTAGATTAGCTACATAACATTTCATCAAGGAAATCATGAGCATCTTAGATTTGCTTTAAATTCTCCTAGGCTTTAAAAAAAAATCCAAACATAGCTGAACCTTCATGGACATGAAATAGAGTTCAACTTAACATATAATCATGGGCATATCATAATAGTTTCATATCTTATCTAAAGGAGATCTTGGCATACTTAGTTTTAAATTAAAGCTCTCCTAGGCCCTTAGTTCTACCATGGCCGAATACTCATGAATCTAAGTTCTACCAAACATTTTAACATAGATAAATCCTTACCATAAAATACATGCTACAAGAGAAATATCAAGCATATTAATTTTAGATCCTTTCATTCTCTAGGTCCTTCCTTTGGTCTTATCTTGGTTAGAATTTCTTCATGATGTTTTCTTAGCTTTTTCATGTGACCGAATCTTCATAGAAAAATAAGAGCTATTGTACCACAGGTGAGGGGAACTTACATCCTTTCGCTTGTGGTTTTCCTTAGAGAGAAAAGTGTTCTAGGTGATAAGGAAGGTGGAAGCTTCTTCTTCTTGTACCTCCTTTTGTTTCCTTTGCTTGTAAGGGCTAGAACTTGAAGGTTTCTTCTCGGAATTTAGCTTTCTTGGAGAAGAACTTAACTTAGAAATTGGTATGAGGAGAGGAAAGGGGTTTCTTGGTTCGGTGAGGGATGAAGAAGGGAGAAGGAGGAAGAAGAAAATGAATTTAATCCTTTGTTTTTTTTTTTCTTCTCTAAACCTATTTATCCCTTTGCCAAATGAAACATGTCCTCATTCATTCCCTCAACTCCTCTTTTCCTCCACTTCTTTAATTCCCACGAAAATAGAGAGAGGGAGGGAAGTAGAAAATTCCTCTTTTGCTTGCTCCTCTTCTTAACCAAGAGGGAAAAGAAGATAAGCAACTTGGTTTTCTCTTGTTCTTTTTGCTTAGTTTTCTTTTCTTCTTTAACTAAATTTTTCATTCCTTTCTATCCAATTATTTCTCCTTATCCTAATGGTTATCATTCATCAATTTATCTCCATCAATTGTGGGAGGTTCAAGGTTCAATCCTTGACCTCACCTCTTCTTATTCTAGATTTTCTTTTGTTTTTTTTTTCATTTTCCTTTTTCTCTTATTCTTTTCATTTCTATGCTCTAAGGAAAATAATATTCATATACCTATTTTATAATTTCGTGGGTGTTACAGTACCCCATACCTCATAAAAAGTTCGTCCTCGAAATTAGAATAGCGATGGATACTTCTGTCTCATATCATCTTCTCGTTCCCACGTGACTTCTTCGTATCGTTGGTTTTGCCATAGAACCTTTACTAAGGGTACTTGTTCCTTATTCTTTTGACATCTCGATCCAATATCTGAATTGGTCGACTCTCGTAAGTTAGGTCCTCTTACACTTGTACTGCCCGTGGTTCGATTACTTGATCCGTGCTCGGAATGCATTTCTTTAGCATCGAGACATGGAACACGTTGTGGATGATTGACATCTCTTGAGGCAGCTCTATTTCATAAGTTACTTTGCCGATTCTTTTCAGAACTCGATATGGTCCCACATAACGTGGGCTTAACTTTCCCTTCTTACCAAACCTCATTACCCCTTTCATAGGAGCTACTTTGAGAAATACCGAGTCTCCGACACTGAATTCCAATGGCCTTCGTCGCTTATCCGCATAATTCTTTTGTCGACTCTGAGCAGTTTCTATTCGTTGGCGGATGTTCTGTATAGCTTGAGTTGTTCTGTCGATGAACTCGGTCTGGAATCCCATCTCCTTCTTTTCGCCGCCTTCGTACCAATATATAAGGGATCTGCATTTCCTCCCGTACAGAGCCTCGTAAGGTGCCATCCCAATAGTATCCTGGTAACTATTGTTGTAGGCAAATTCCGCCAGACATAAATATCGGCTCCAGCTTCCCTTGAAGTCCAATGCGCATGCTCATAACATATCTTCTAGCACTTGATTAATCCTTTCTGTTTGTCCGTCGGTCTGAGGGTGAAAGGCAGTACTGAACAATAGCTTCGTACCAAGAGTCTTCTGAATGCATTCCCAGAAATGTGAAACGAAATCACCATCTCTGTCTGAAAGAATGGTCTTTGGGATCCCATGTAGTCTGACAATTTCCTTGACATATAATTGAGCCAGTTGCTCAATCGAATAAGTCATTTTGATTGCTAGAAAATGGACAGATTTAGTTAATCTATCCACAATTACCCATATGGCGCCATAGCCGTTTGTTGTCTTAGGTAACCCTGCTATAAAATCCATAGAGATATCTTCCCATTTCCATTCTGGAATTTGGACAGGCTGCAGTAATCCTCCCGGTCTCTGATGTTCTGCTTTAACCCTGTGACAGGTCAGGCAAGTACCGACATACTGAGCCACATCTCTTTTCATACCGGACCACCAAAATTTCTTTTTCAAATCTTGGTACATTTTGGTGGATCCTGGGTGCATTGCATAGGGTGTTGAATGAGCTTCCTCTAGTATCCTTCTTCGCAACTCTGGATCCTCGGGAATACATAATCGATCCCTAAGGTATAATATTCCATTGTCCGCGATCCGGAATCCGTCATTCTTTCCTTCTAGGGTTTCTTGTTTAATCCTTTGGAGACTTTGGTCACTGGTTTGTTTCTCTAATAGATTATCGAATAATGTGGGTGCTATGGTCATAGTAGAGAGCTGCCCAGACATATTTTCGATCCATTGACTAGTAATATCTCTCGGTTTCCCAATAATTTCGAACATTGGTTCGCCTTTAGCATCAGATATAGCTTTGTATATTGACTAAAAGTAGGTAATTGACCTGTGACGACAGTAGAGGCGCTTGCCACATCCTCCTTAGTAAGCGAGAAAACCCTGGCGTTCGTTGTAGTTGGTGGAACTTCCAATCTCCCTTGGCTGATCAATATTCCTTCAATAGTAGTTTGCATCTGATGTAGTTGTGAGGGGGTATTCCTGTTTGGTTGTTCTGCTGGGGTGGTGCCTGGAACTGGTTGGTGCAGTCTCTGGCAAGATGTCCTTCTCCTCCGCAACTATAGCACCTTATGGTACCCTTATGACATACTCCGGAATGCAGCTTTCTGCAAATAGTGCACTGGGGGTACTTCGGTTGCTTATTCACTGAGCCACCTTTTGCATTGTCCCATTGTTTCCTTTTTCCAGTGGAGGTCCCTTTCCAGCTTGTCTTATTACTTGAGGATTTCTGTCCTTCTGTTCGGACCTGACTCTTATTTCCGTTCATTACATTCTGATAATATTCTGTGATGAGGGCACTGCTGACCAATTCCTCTGTAGTCTTAGGTCTATTAACTCCGCCGGTCACGTTCAGTGCTATTTCGGGTCGAAGCATCTTCAACATCAGTCTGACCCTTTCTCTTTCTGTGCGAACCAATTCTGGACATAGGCGTGCCAAACGGTTGAAACGTTTTACTGCTTCGTTTACTGATAGGTCACCTTGCCGAAACTCGGTGAACTCGTCATAGTGTCGGTTCGTCACTTGCATATGGAAGAACTCCTCGAAGAACTCTGTCTCGAAGTCCGTCCAGTTCATCAGATTAATCTGTCTCTTTGCTTTCACTCTTTCCCACCACATTCTCGCGTCTCCGGAAAAACAGAAAGATACGCACTTGATCTTCTCCGATTCAGGCCAGTCCAGCAGTTCCACTATGCTTTCTACTGTCTTGAACCAGGCCTGGGCATCCCATGGCTCGCAAGTACCCGAGAAGTTTTCCGGCTTCAGCCTCAGCCACTGTATCCAGTAGGTTTCCTGTCGAGCCACTGGGGCAGGGGCAACCGGTGGTACTGGTGCAACTATTGGCACGACGGGCACCGCATTATGTTTTACTGGCGGGGTGGTAGGAGTTCCTTGTTGACCCATTAGCGTAGTTATCAGCTGTTGTTGCTCCGTGATCTGACGCTGGAGATCGGTGACTACCTGGGTCAGATCTGGTGGAGTCGGTGTCTCATCTGCTCGGGTAGTACGTCTCCTAGCCATGCTTATCTTCATTAAATAACAATAAATTATCGTTATTCCTATTCGGTTGCCAAAAGGTTAGTACTATTCCTATCCTACCATCATGCATACCTAAACTAAATAACGAAAAAGAAGAAATAAACATGCATAATATTAAAGCATCATAAAACAGACAACAAAAATTAAATTAAGCATATAGATTCTTACTTGGAGCGGCAGGATGGAGGCTTGACATGTGTGTAGTAAATTGACTAGACCTGGCTCTAATACCAAACTGTAACGCCCTGCCCCTCCTGCTAAGGCGACGGGGGTTACTTACACATACATATACATACCTACTTACTACAGCGGAAATCTTATTTATAGAAATTAAAAACTTTTCTTTTCTTTAAAATCAACATGACTAATCACCTGGACATATAACACCACATAGCATACTTAACATGATTTTTAAGTCATAATGCCCAAACACAAAATTTAAATGCCATGGAGTCATAAAACAGTAACATAACTAGGCATAGTTCTTATTAAACAAAAGCAGGTCTTTCTCCTTTAGCCAAGGCGCTACCACACACATCCTTCTAGCCCCTCCTGCTGCTCCCCTAGTTCATCCATTCCTTGCCTTTATCTGTGGTACAAGAAAGTAAGCTGTGAGCACTCATGGCTCAGTAAGTTCCTTTCCTACTCACAAAATCGTATAACATATTAAATCACAAGACATAACACATGGAGGCAATTCATCATATCATGTAGCATACCATGGCATATCGTAACATAAGCGTAAGGTATCATGGCATAACATAACATAATCATCAATTGCACCCTGACATATCATAACATCATCATAAATATCATGGCATAATCATAAGGTATATGCAAGGTGAATTCCTAAACATGTATCATGAAAACATATGCAATATGTCCTTTGAAAACTTATAATATACATACTTAAACATAATCTCAACATGATTAGGGCTTCGGCTTGTACCACATACATAAATGCGCGCGTCCTATGTAGGTCCAAGGTAGCAAGTCTTGAACCCTACAAGGCATACATACTAGGCTCGTTTTTTAGTCCATCGACCTAGGGGCACTTAGGAGCCCATCCCTAATGAGGCTCGTTTCTTAGTCCATCGACCCCGGGGCGCTTATGGAGCCCACCCTTGGTACAAGCCATACATAAAGTAAAATAGCATGTTTTTACATATCATGGTTCTTATCTTTTCTTGTACATCGTGTCACTTATCATATCATATCATATAGACTTTTGGGCACACAACTCATCATAATGGTATGTAAAGATTTGTGCACACAGCACATCATATATTTTATGCATAAATTGGGCACACAGCACATCATATATTTCATGCATAAATTGGGCACACAGCTCATCACATATATCATGGATAAATTTGTACATAGCTTCATCATAAATAATACACACCATAGCATAAGGGTCTCCATCATGTATAAATCATAAGTGTGCATAATTTAAACATAGAAGCATAGAAATCTCAAAATCATGGCATATAAGATACATGGAAAACATAATTCGATTTCTAACCCTAATGTCTTTTAGTGGCCGAACCATATAGGTTGGGTTTTTGGTAAAACTTCATACCAACATGTGAAACCTAAGTAAGCATCATTTCTTATACCATAAGAACTATCATGAGCAAGTTTAGGTAGAGTTCTAGGTTACTTAAGCTTACAACTTATCATGGCTGAAACTTATCAAGCATACATTGGGTTAAAAACTATCATTCAAGCTTGTGAACCCTAAACAACCTTCATAGCAAACATTTCAAGGAATAACATGAGCATGGTTGAGTTAGGTTCTAAGTTTCCTAAGTCCTACATCATGTAATGGCCGAATGTTATAGGACTAAAAATTTAGGTTCAAGTGTCCTAAAAGCATGAGAACCTTAAACAACCTTCATAGCAAATATATCAAGGAATAACATGAGCATAGTTGAGTTAGGTTCTAAGTTTCCTAAGCCCTAAATTCATGAAGTGGCCGAAACTTGTAGGGCTTAAAATTAGGGTTCAAGTGCCCTAAAAACATAAGAACCTTAAGCAACTTTTATAGCAAATATATCAAGGAATAACATGAGCATGGTTGAGTTAGGTTCTAAGTTTCCTAAGCCCTAAATCATGAAGTGGCCGAAACTTGTAGGGCTTAAAATTAGGGTTCAAGTGCCCTAAAAACATGAGAACCTTAAGCAACTTTCATAGCAAATATATCAAGGAATAACATGAGCATAGTTGAGTTAGGTTCTAAGTTTCCTAAGCCCTAAATCATGAAGTGGCCGAAACTTGTAGGGCTTAAAATTAGGGTTCAAGTGCCCTAAAAACATGAGAACCTTAAGTAACTTTCATAGCAAATATATCAAGGAATAACATGAGCATGGTTGAATTAGGTTCTAAGTTTCCGAAGCCCTAAATCATGAAGTGGCCGAAACTTGTAGGGCTTAAAATTAGGGTTCAAGTGCCCTAAAAACATGAGAACCTTAAGCAACTTTCATAGCAAATATATCAAGGAATAACATGAGCATAGTTGAGTTAGGTTCTAAGTTTCCTAAGCCCTAAATCATGAAGTGGCCGAAACTTGTAGGGCTTAAAATTAGGGTTCAAGTGCCCTAAAAACATGAGAACCTTAAGCAACTTTCATAGCAAATATATCAAGGAATAACATGAGCATGGTTGAGTTAGGTTCTAAGTTTCCTAAGCCCTAAATCATGAAGTGGCCGAAACTTGTAGGGCTTAAAATTAGGGTTCAAGTGCCCTAAAAACATGAGAACCTTAAGCAACTTTCATAGCAAATATATCAAGGAATAACATGAGCATGGTTGAGTTAGGTTCTAAGTTTCCTAAGCCCTAAATCATGAAGTGGCCGAATGTTATAGAGCATGAATTTAATTTCCATACAACAATAAACATAAGCACATTAGATTAGCTACATAACATTTCATCAAGGAGATCATGAGCATCTTAGATTTGCTTTAAATTCTCCTAGGCTTTAAAAAAAAAAATCCAAACATAGCTGAACCTTCATGGACATGAAATAGAGTTCAACTTAACATATAATCATGGGCATATCATAATAGTTTCATATCTTATCTTAAGGAGATCTTGGCATACTTAGTTTTAAATTAAAGCTCTCCTAGGCCCTTAGTTCTACCATGGCCGAATACTCATGAATCTAAGTTCTACCAAACATTTTAACATAGATAAATCCTTACCATAAAATACATGCTACAAGAGAAATATCAAGCATATTAATTTTAGATCCTTTCATTCTCTAGGTTCTTCCTTTGGTCTTATCTTGGTTAGAATTTCTTCATGATGTTTTCTTAGCTTTTTCATGTGACCGAATCTTCATAGAAAAATAAGAGCTATTGTACCACAGGTGAGGGAAACTTACATCCTTTCGCTTGTGGTTTTCCTTAGAGAGAAAAGTGTTCTAGGTGATAAGGAAGGTGGAAGCTTCTTCTTCTTGTACCTCCTTTTGTTTCCTTTGCTTGTAAGGGCTAGAACTTGAAGGTTTCTTCTCAGAATTTAGCTTTCTTGGAGAAGAACTTAACTTAGAAATTGGTATGAGGAGAGGAAAGGGGTTTCTTGGTTCGGTGAGGGATGAAGAAGGGAGAAGGAGGAAGAAGAAAATGAATTTAATCCTTTGTTTTTTTTTCTTCTCTAAACCTATTTATCCCTTTGCCAAATGAAACATGTCCTCATTCATTCCCTCAACTCCTCTTTTCCTCCACTCCTTTAATTCCCACGAAAATAGAGAGAGGGAGGGAAGTAGAAAATTCCTCTTTTGCTTGCTCCTCTTCTTAACCAAGAGGGAAAAGAAGGTAAACAACTTGGTTTTCTCTTGTTCTTTTTTCTTAGTTTTCTTTTCTCCTTTAACTAAATTTTTCATTCCTTTCTATCCAATTATTTCTCCTTATCCTAATGGTTATCATTCATCAATTTATCTCCATCAATTGTGGGAGGTTCAAGGTTCAATCCTTGACCTCACCTCTTCTTATTCTAGATTTTGTTTTGTTTTTTTTTCATTTTCCTTTTTCTCTTATTCTTTTCATTTCTATGCTCTAAGGAAAATAATATTCATATACCTATCTTATAATTTCGTGGGTGTTACAGAAGAGTGCACTGACGGATGAGAAGAAGGTGCCTGATGTTCCCAAGGGACGAGAAGCCGGAGCGGAAGGTTGCTAGAGAAGGCCGAAGGAAGATGGGTTCGGGTGAGCCTTATTCCGGATAACCAAAATCACCCAAGCGAGCGGAGCCGGGGTGGAAGACCCGGAGGAAAAATCAACCTACGTTGACTGTGCTCTGGGTTCCCAGAGCTATTCCGGGCGCTCGGATCACCTGGGCGACCCTGAGGCGCCTCGCCTCGGGGGAGCTAGAAACGCACAATCCGAGTGCTCGAAATTGAAAAGTTATCAAAACGCGATGTGGCGTTATCCACTGCGATGAGGATGAAATTTTATCCACGTCCAGGTGCTTGGAACCCTTTCAAGCACTCCGATCAGGTTATAAATACAACCCTGATCCCAGAAACTAAAAATAATACTTGTAATTAATTCTAATTCAGTTTAGCTTTGTGTCAGGAAAGTCTGATCGGCTAGTTACATTTGATCTAACCAAGTGGCTACTGAGTCGAGGGAGCTGAGCCCCTGACATTGAGGGTCTACCTAAGTGGGCATCGAGTCAGGGGAGCTGAGCCCCTAGCCCAACCAACTGAAAGTTTCTCAGTTGGTTAAACGGAGTACGATCGAGGGAGCAAAGCCCTTGGAATGGTGTGGACTGATCATCACTAAGTAGAGTGGGCTAGAATTTAGGGAGCTAAGTCATTGGAGTCAAGGTAATCAAATATGCCGAATGTAACTAGATTGACTAACTGAGTGTCTACCTTAGAGAGTGAAACCTTGGGAGAGTACAACAAAGTTATCTCCTTTAGCGGTGAGCCTGATTGAGACTAATCAGGGAGTTGTCTTGGAGGTCTCGATCGGACCATACTAACCCTCTCATCCCAAGTAACCAAATTGGGAATTGATCAAGTTGACCTATCTTAGCTTTAACCTCCAGCTATACGAGAATATTGACTTTTTCAATTTATGTGAAGGCTTCCGATATTCCCTATATCACAAGTCTCTCTTTAAAGTATAGTAGAAGAAGGTCCGAGATGGACCACCTACACAAGTCGCCGACCTAAAATATGTGAGGGATGACTCTTCTTTATAAGTCTAGCACATTCTATGATGATGGGTTGTAAGCTGAGCAACTACTTTCTCCTTGGTTTCGTTGATCAAGTATAGCTCTAGGGGTTCCTCGCTCAAGATTACTTTGCTCATAAAGACTTCATCTAGTGGGCTCTTCCCCAACTTCAATAGGAACAATGCCTTCCTCCCCCCACCACACACACACAGATTAAATGAAAGGGTGTCATCTTGTTACTTTCGCGAGACGTGGTTCAATAAACTTATAGAATACTTGATAGTTCCTCTATCTAGCCACCTCTGACATGGTCAAGTTTAATCTTGAGCCCCCGAATGATCTCCCAATTGATAACTTCTTCTTGACCATTGTTTTATAGATAAGCTATGGAGGTGAAAACTTGAAGAATATCAAATCTTTCACACCATTCTCAAGTTTGCTACCCTGAAATTACCGCACATTGTTTGAGACAAACTTTTAGGGGATACCATATCGATTAAGGATGTCCTTTCATAAGAATTTTATGAATGTCTTCTCCATTATCTTAGCCGGAGCTTCTGTTGGTGTAGGGAGCACCAGACGATCAAATCTGTATTTTCATAATGGTAAAAGTGGTTCAAAGTTAAGCTGTCTTATTTTCTAACAAGTTGAACTAAATGTGTAGGAAAGTCCTAAGTGATCTTAGGCAAAGAAAGTCCTAGCTAAGGTTAGGCAGGTGGAAAGTCCTAGTTGTGGTTAGACAACAAAGTCCTAGTTTGGGGGACTGGGCTAAGTCTTGGTGGGTCAAGGACTTTGGGTGAAATCTAAGAGTCAAGGACTCTAGGTGAAAATCCTAGGGGTCACGGACATTAGGTGGAAGACTGGACGAATCGTGGATTGGACGTTCAGTATAAGGTCCTGAAGTCTCGAATGTTGAGCAAAAGTCCAGATGGTCTGGAAGACTGGTCTAGCAAAAGATAAATTCTTTTGAGAGCAGTAGGTGACGATACATTCTCCGTTGAGGAAACAGTAAGGGTCGGTTCGACCTAGGGATTTTGAGAAATCCAAAAGTCAGAACTGGACAGTACGGAGACTGTCAAGTAGCTTTATTAATCATATTTTATTGTGCTAACTTTGGCTTGCAAGGTATGTTTTATATTTTGAACTAACATGGCTTGTAGAGAGTGAAAAGCACAAAATAAGCTTGGATGAACAATGTTTAAGGTGCCTCTGGGGAGGTTGGAGGCGTCTCGAGCACCTTAGCTGAAGGCTCACGCGGAGAGGTGGGGTGTGCTTGAAGGCGCCTTGGAGTTGGGATGGAAAGTGCCTTCCATGCCTTGAAGGTGCCTTCGGATCGATAAACAGTGCAAGCTGTGGAGCTTATTGATATTGAGAAGTTGGGGATAAGTTGCAAAGCTGGAGGTACCTTCATTGGGGTTGAAGGCACCTTCAATGGGGTTGAAGGTTCCTTCAACAACCAATAAAAAGTGTGCTCAACCAGAGGCTTCAACACACTTCATTTTCGCAACCTTTCTCCTGCTCACTGCTCTAAAGATGGTCTTGCGACTCAGCAACATGACTCCGACAACCGAGCGACGCGACTCCGACGACCGAAAGCACGACCTTCTAGATCCTCAAAAGTTGTTGGTATACTTTCAATTGTAGTATTTAAATTAAATCTATTGTACCCATCTTTGTAAAGATTTTCTGAACTGATAGTGGATTGTCCAACAAAAGTGATCGACGATCGCATGCTTTGGAGTAGGAGTTATCAAAAGCTCTGAACCAAGTAAAACCAACACGTGTTAGGGATTGTTTTACTTCCACTATTTTACTTTCTATTTCCGCTGCATTTATTCTGTGTTTTTAGAACAGGTATCAGAGTGAGACTGTTATGAATTGGTAAAATCATCAATCGAGCAGGGGGTTCTTTTTTTTTAAAAATATATATATATATATATATATCATTTTTTCCTCTAAATTTTTGCATTGTAAAATTCTCATTTTTTTATTTCCATGTTTTCACCATTAGTCAGAATTGGTGAAATAACCCTTTCGACAAAATTTGTCATATTATTATTATTATTTTTTTTTCCTCGAAATTAGTGTAAATATCATTCAAGTTTTACTATCTCTTTTCATATTGCACTTCTAATCCAAGACTAAGTCTTGGAATAAGATTTATTATTTTTGTCATTGCAAGATCTTCACTAAAATGCCCCATCAAGAAGTCTATAGCACCTTACACTCACCACTCTTCTCCGACGAAGATTTGGCTATTGAAAGAGCCAAATAAAGTACTATCTGAAGACCGAGGTAGAAATGTGGATCATCATCCAAACAGTCCTCTCCCTACCAGTCGACGACACTGGAGCACTTGTATCATGCAAAAATTGGGACACACATTTGATTAAAAAGATTGAGGTTAATGCTGAGGCAACTTGAGCCTTATAATGCAAACTCACTAAAGTTGAGTTGAATCGAGTTGAACCATTCAGCAGCGCAAAGGATCTCTAGCAAAAGTTGATCAAATTTCATGAAGGAACCTTCGATGCTAAGGTATGTAAGAAAGATTTGTTGTTAAATAAATTATATAACATTAAAATGCAGAAAGGTGAGTCAACGAACCAGTTAAACGCTCGCATCCAAGATCTTCTGAATAACCTCCACGCGATTGGACAAAAAATAGGGAATCACGACGTTATCAGATACACTCTAAATGTTTTTCCAATAAATACCTTATGGGCATCGATGATAGATACTTACAAAGTATCCAAGGACCTTTCTTTAATTAGACTAGATGAGTTATTTTTTGAATTCTAACTTTATGAACAAACTAATACTACTCTGGTCGAAAAAGATTGCATTACTTGCAGAGAAACTCATAAACAAGAAGTCAAAGCTTAAGCACCCAACCCAACCTGAATCCAAAGACGAATCAGATTCTGAAGACAAAGACGACATCACCAATGAACTAGTCAAACTAGTTCGGAAAGTACTTAAGAAGAAGAAGGTGACTCAATCGAACATAAAGACCAAGCCTGAAGTTACCTGCTATGGTTGCAATTAGAAGGGACACTGCAAGCTGGAATGTCGAAACCAGAAGCAAAGAAGAAGGAAGGCCTTGAAAGCAACTTGGTCTGAATCCTCGGAAGATTTGGAGGTCCGCTGTGGCAACCGCCGCATCACTGGTGACTGTTCGATTGCCTCCAGCGTCGCTCCCCAACACTTGAGTTCCCTCCTCGCTAAGCAGATCCTTGTGGGAACCGACCAGTTGCAGACCGCGACTCTCCAACATGGCCACAGCCGCAACATTGATCTCCGCGTCCGCTAGTTTGGACTTGTCAGCCAGGCATGCGTGTAACATAACTTGAGCTGCAAAAGAAAGAGAGAAATCAATTAGATTCAAAAGTTAGGCTAAGAAAGAACATACCTAAGCTGGACGGAAGCCTCGTGTAGATCAGGCTCAGGTCGAACACGTAGAGGACACCCTCCAGCAACAACTTGTGTATATGGTATTTCTGACCAGGCCAAGCTAGAAGTTACATGAAGGTAGTCCGAGCGACTCTTATACTCCTTGAGCTCTAGAGGGTTCGACACCTCTAATTGCCACCTGGTCGGGAAATCCGGCCGCTCAGGAAAGTAAACAAAGAAATAGTAGTCCTTCCAATGCTGGTTGGAGGACGACATCTTGTCAAAGAAGACTAGGCCCACTCGGGATTGGAAGAGAAAAGTCCCCTGCTCGAACAATTTGAGATAATAGAAATACTGAAAGAGCCGAGGAGTAAGGGGAATGCTGTGCAGGCGGAACAAAATGACGACCAGCACATCAGCCGAAAGGAGTTTGACACTAGTTGGTGGAGAGAAATACAAAAATATTTACAAACGGTAGAGATTGATTGGGAACCACAGGGCGACGGTAAATTAGTCCCTAAAGAAATATACAAAACCCAGAGGCGACTCGTTCGAGCAATCAAAGGCTGAAGGGAGACCGATTTGATAAGCGCAAGGAATTTCAAAGGCATCTCTCAAACTCTCAGCATCACCTCTGTCGAACCTGGACTCGATGGATGTGTACCAGAGCCTAAGGATAGCGGTAGGAGATTGAGAGGAGCTCGCCATTGGAAATCAACGTCTACAAGAAACAACGAAGTTGTTCGATTGAAAGAAAGGACGCTAATAACAATGAACAGATCCAGTTGAACAATACAGAAAGCATACTAGAGAGATCGCTATAAGCGCCAAGAAGGAAGGAGAACGCAGTGTCACTGGAAAGCTCGAAGACAAGGACGCGGAATGAGGAAGATGGAAACACACGTGAGGTTTATAAATCTCGCAGTCGATCAACCTCAGTCGTCCGATCTAAAGCTATGGAAACCTAGAAGCAGATCCAATCGTTGATTTTGAAAAGGCGCACGCCTCATTGTGAGAGAATATCCGCCTGTCGCATCGAGCATGCGACGGTAGTGAGGGACACATGTCCTTCGGTCATCGGATAACATTTAATGAGCTTAATTAAAAAGATATGACCGCGTGCTCAATCATAACTATCAGGGATTTACACGGTCTTCAAGAAATTTGGACGACATCAGCCAAGACCGAGCTCGCTTGAGGACGTGTAAGGAAAAGGAAAACATGGGCCAAGTGTTGCTGCGCATCGTCCCGATCGACGCACAAAACGGGTCACAGGGTTGAACCCGACAACAACAAAATGAAGCTGAGAGGCGTTGGCTTGTGGGCCGATCAGTGATTCCAGACCGAGCACAGTCCGATAGGACACTGTAGCATCTGGGCTCAACAAGCCTCGAGTCGCCAAAGACACATCTTGTCCAGTCAGTCGGACTTGCAACTTCCTTCGACTAGACTTAAATGAGAGACTTGTAATGCAGCGATAAGGAGGAGCCTACCTGGCCCGAGTCAATTGCCACAGTGTAGGTCAAAGTCAAAGTGGTCAACACCAGGGTTTAAGCAAGGCTCGGCCGCACCTGAGCATGAAGCGGTTCATCGCCCGATTGGAGGGATCATTGTCTGATCGACCATCTGAGTAAACCAGTGTCTGGCCAAGCCGATCGGCGGAAGAGCAAGTTGAGCGGGCTAGGAGCTCGAGCCGAGTGGGCCACTCGTCCGGTTCGAAGTATGGTGTTGGCATAGTACGTATAATGATCCGGTAAAATAAAAAAAGAGGAAAAGACAGATAATTAATAAGAGAAAAAGAAAATAAAATAGAACACTTCATCTATCATTAAATGAGAAGAAACCAAGACAAAGATGTCTTTGATCGGTAATTAGTATCATTAAACAGGAGAAGACGGAGGGTCACTGAGAAAGGTATAAAAGAGTACGCCAAGTATGGAGAAAGGCAAGATTCATCTTTGCCCCTAGTACTCTCATTTTTTTCTTTTCCTACTTTTAACTTGAGCGTCGGAGGATCAACATGATGGACTCCTTCCCTAATTTAATTTTATTTTACAAATAGAATTAAGGTCTTCATGTAATCAGTAAGACTGTCATGCCCTCAGCTTTTCAACTCCACGTCTTCAAACAAGATGAACTCTTTTATATAATACTAAATGTATGTAAATTTTCAATTATTCATATTTTTATTCATCTCAAGTATCGATCTAAAAAATTGTAAGCAACAAATGATTTAATTAATTTTAAACTATAATTAATACAAGACTCAGATACTATATTTAATTATGTTAATTATTTTGAAAAATCTGATTTGGCCAGTGGCAAGTAAGTGGTAGCAAGGGGTCGGATTTTGTTCAAATTAATCCGATTCAACCCGATCCATTTAGAGGCTCCGCGGCCTTTCCCATTTACATAAGACGCCCCATCCCATCGACCGATCGCCGGTTGTACTGTCCTCCCACTTCCCATCTCTTCCCTCTTCGTCGATCCCGTCGGATCTCGCAACACCGACATGGCTCAGCCCTTTGTCAAAAAGGATGATGACCACGATGAGGAAGGTCTTCTCCCATGCCTTTTTTTTTTTTGTTATTTCAAGATCTCTCGTTGATTCCAGTGTATTTGCGTTTAAAATTCTTCGATTTTGATTGAATCCTGGCGCCAAGACGATGTCCAACGATCTTCCGAATGGAGATCTGCCGGTTTCATATAGATCCGTGCTGAGAAAGAGACACCCCCTTTCATGACGAGATTTGTCCTTTTTCAATAGTGGATCTGAAGTCGTTGAGTGATTTTTTTTTTCCTCTTTGACCTTTTGATTCCTGCATTGGACTGCTTTGGTATGTAGTTTTCGCTAATATTGATTGTATTGGAGGAAATTAACTATATTGGAGCGCAACTGTCCTGTCACTTAGATCTAAGCTGATATTTGTGTGCTGGAAAATGACTGCTCGTGTCGAAATCTTACCCTTAATGCAGAAGAATACTCACCCTTTCACGGAATTGAGAAAGGAGCTGTCCTGCAAGAGGCAAGAGTTTTCCACGATCCCCAACTCGATGCCAGAAAATGCTCTCAGGTACCGTGTTCTAGATCTTGGTTGCCAGTATGCTTGTATGATTGAGTTAAATTATTCCACATGCTTTATTCATGATTTTTATGACAAATTTGCAGGTTATTACTAAGCTATTGTATTTGCTTAATCAAGGAGAAACATTTACTAAGGTGAGGTCCTGTTACTTTTTCCTGCTACGCTATAGTCAACATTGTTGATGTTTTCTTTTTATTATAGGTTGAGGCCACGGGAGTCTTTTTTGCCGTGACAAAACTATTTCAGTCTAAGGATACAGTGCTTAGGAGGATGGTCTATTTGATGATTAAGGAACTTTCACCGTCTGCAGATGAGGTGTGACTGTCTACAATCTGTCTTTAAGAGCTTTACAATATTAATATTTTTTCCTTTGTCTGTCTAGGTTATTATTGTCACAAGCTCTTTGATGAAGGATATGAATAGTAAGACTGATATGTATAGAGCCAATGCTATCCGAGTCCTTTGTAGAATTACTGATAGCACTCTGCTTGCTCAAATTGAGAGATACTTAAAGCAAGCAATTGTTGACAAAAATCCTGTTGTTTCTAGTGCAGCCCTCGTTAGTGCAGTTCACTTGCTTCAGGTATCATTTTTTCACTTTTGGCCATGCCTATGGTTTACTTTCACATGTGACATATTTACTTCCAATTATGGATACAGACAAATCCAGAAATTGTAAAAAGATGGAGCAATGAGGTGCAAGAAGCTGTTCAGTCAAGAGCTGCTCTCGTGCAATTCCATGCTCTTGCTCTTCTACACCAGGTGTGCTACTTAATTTTTTCACAATGTGCCTGCATTTTGAGTTGCATGTAGATCATCATGGTTCTGTACATAGAATTATATGAACATCCACAGGCAAGGGATAGAAAGTACAAGTACTGTAATTGTTATGAGTTGCTAGAGATGACATGTCTTATGTAGCTTTAACTGGTTATTGGCTTTCCGTCAATTTGTAGTTTTCTTTACCGTGCATTAAATTATTCAATGATGAACTACATGAGATTTAAAATTCTATTAGAGCTTTTATCATAAACTTTTTGTTTGTTCTCCACTTATTGCTTTTCTGAATTGCAGATTAGACAAAATGATCGCCTCGCTGTTACCAAGCTTGTCACTAGCTTGACTAAAGGATCAGTCCGTTCACCTTTAGCTCAGTGCCTTTTGATAAGATACACTAGCCAGGTATTTTCATGGACTGGAGGTTAGATAAACAATCTGAGATTTTATAACTAGACATCTTTTTCAGGTAATTCGAGAATCAAATGCAAACTTACAAGGAGAGCGGCCATTTTTTGATTACCTTGAATCTTGTCTGCGACACAAAGCTGAAATGGTTGTCTTTGAGGCTGCAAGAGCAATAACAGAGTTGAGTGGTGTGACTAGTCGAGAGTTGACCCCTGCTATCACTGTATTGCAGTTGTTTTTGAGTTCATCAAAACCTGTTCTTAGATTTGCAGCTATTAGAACACTAAATAAGGTTAGAGTTGACAAATTTTATTAGATTTTTTCTAATTGTCGATACTAAGTGAATTCTCAGAAAATTTTATTTCATATTTAATCAGACATGCTCTCCAAGTTGATCCTTCCTGTGCTACAAATGCATATCTTGTTACTTTCTTTGTCCATTTAACATCTACTTATAGCCAATGTCCTGCCTAGATCTAAATTAGTTACTTATTTTGTTTATCAAAGGAATTGCTTGTAGATATCATAAAGTGTTTGTTGAGCTCGATTAATCTGTTGCAGGTTGCTAATACTCATCCTCTAGCAGTTACAAATTGCAACATTGATATGGAGAGCCTAATTTCAGACCAAAACAGGAGCATTGCTACACTTGCAATAACTACACTTCTAAAAACTGGAAATGAATCAAGTGTAGATCGCCTGATGAAACAAATTACAAATTTCATGTCAGATATTGCAGATGAGTTCAAGATTGTTGTTGTGGAAGCTATAAGATCTTTGTGCTTGAAATTCCCCCTCAAATACCGTTCTTTGTATGTAAAAGTCCTCTTCACTTATGTTTCTGCTAGATGTTCTTTACTGAAGGCAAACATTTATTTGTTGCAATTTACTTCCTAGGATGAATTTCTTAAGCAACATTCTTCGGGAAGAAGGGGGCTTTGACTACAAGAAAGCAATTGTTGATTCAATAGTCATCCTCATCAGAGATATACCTGAAGCAAAAGAAATTGGCTTGTTTCACCTATGTGAATTCATCGAGGACTGTGAATTTACGTACCTGTCGACCCAGGTAATTATCATGTGATTTTTTGCCATGTTCGTATCCTTGAGTTGAATTAATTTTTTCCTGCTCTCTACTAGATTCTTCACTTTCTTGGGAACGAAGGCCCAAAGACATCAGACCCTAGTAGATATATTCGCTATATTTATAACCGTGTGATACTTGAAAATGCAACTGTCCGAGCTTGTGCTGTAAGCACCTTGGCAAAATTTGGTGCTATGGTAGACTCACTAAAGGTACTAGATCATGTTGTTTCTTGAAAAAGTGTTCTTCTGATTTATAATCCGACACTTATTGCTATTGGCTTTGGCTATTTTCTGCAGCCTCGTATATTTGTTCTGTTGAGGCGTTGCCTATTTGATAGTGATGATGAGGTAATTTCTGCTAATATATCTGAAGATAGAGCTTTTTTTCTTGAAATGTGGTAATTTTTGGTTCTACAAAAATCAGTAAGATTCATAAGTGAGTCCTCTTGTGTATAAATCTTTGAAGTGTTTTTTTATATATTCTCCATTCACTTTACATTTCTGATTCAAGTTACACACTTTTTGAAAATTATTCCAATTTGAAGACACTAAGATCCTATAGATAAGAATTATATGTTTATGGTTAAATTTCAGAGCTTGATTACTGGTACAATTGATGTCCAGTCTTATTTCTTGGTTATGGTTCATTGTTATTGTTACATGGCAGCCTTTATAGTCAGAGTAAATAATCTTGTTTTGTCACTCTCATCTGATGTAGGTCAGGGACAGGGCTACACTTTATCTCAATACTCTAGGAAGTGACCCTGCCACTGAAACTGATCAGGAAGTAAAGGAATTCTTATTCGGTCCTCTAGATGTGCCACTCATCAACTTCGAAACAAGTTTGCGTAATTATGTATGATCATCACTTGTAATGTTTTTGTCAAATACAATAACTATTTCTACGACTTAATTTGCCACTTTTTTAAATTCAGGTGGCATCAGACGTGCCCTTTGATATTTTTTCTGTCCCCAAGGAGATCAAATCACAACCCCTTGCCGAGAAGAAGGCTCCTGGTAAAAAGCCAACTGGCTTAACCACTGCTCCAAGTGCTCCCACTTCCGTCGTTGATGGATATGAAAAACTCCTTTCCTCCATCCCTGAGTTTTCTGGATTTGGAAAACTTTTCAAGGTTATCAATAGCTGTTATTGGGTGCTATATCTGATTATTCTTTTATTAATATCACTTATCTGCTCTGATTTCTCAGTCATCTGCACCTGTGGAGTTGACTGAAGCAGAGACTGAATATTCCGTTAATGCAGTGAAGCACATCTTTGATAGCCATGTCATATTCCAATACAACTGCACAAATACCATTGCCGAACAGTTACTCGAAATGGTCAGTAGTTGTTTAGGAAATAGTTACTCAACTAGGCTTGTAAACCTTACAATGTTCTGATTTTCCTTTACATCAGGTTACTGTTTTTGTGGATCCATCTGAAGCAGAGGAATTTTCAGAAGTTGCAACAAAGCCCTTGCGGTCCTTACCATATGCTTCGCCAGGACAGACTTTTGTTGCTTTTGAAAAACCAGAAGGTGTTCCTGCTACTGGAAAGTTCTCTAACCTTCTGAAGTTTGTGGTTAAGGAGGTTTGCCTCATCCCTCGGTTGTCTGATGTTATTATAATATGCATGTCTGAATCTCAGTAAATTGTTCATTCATGTCTGTTTATAGTTTTCATAAAATAGAAGATAATGCTCCTCCGGCTACTGCTTACCAAGTAAATGAGTTCAACGGGCTCTTTTCTTTGTTTTGGATGGTCAGGATTTCATGCTGTGTAGAATGTTATCTAAGAGTTAGCTTCAGCAACTTTTGATCTTTTTCTGCCGGTGCTTTGATGCTTATATTTATTTAGCTTGTGTCGTTGACAAATCCAACCATTCTCCTTTTATGCTGTAATCAGGTAGATCCAGCTACGGGGGAGGCAGAGGAAGAAGGCGTTGAAGATGAGTACCAGCTTGAGGATCTTGAAATTGCTGCAGCTGATTACATGCTGAAGGTGGGAGTCTCCAACTTCAAAAATGCTTGGGATGGCATGGACCCTGATAATGAGCGCATTGACGAGTATGGCCTAGGTGTGAAAGAGAGCTTGGCAGAAACTGTCAAGGCAGTCATAGATATTGTCGGCATGCAACCTTGCGAGGTTAGCCTTTCTTAAGCATGGGATTTCATTTTGCTACAGAATTAAACCAACCATGTTGAATTGTTCGCAGGGAACTGATGTCGTTCCAAACAACTCCAGATCACACACATGTTTGCTGTCAGGTATTTTTGTTGGCAATGTGAAGGTGCTTGTTAGAGTTTCATTCGGCATTGATGGGTCCAAGCAGGTTGCGATGAAGCTAGCAGTTAGATCTGAAGATCCAGAGATCAGTGAAAAGATTCATGAAATTGTTGCGGAGGGTTGAATGCTGCAAACATTGATTGGATGGATCTTTTGCCATCAAATTATATTGCCTGCGGTTCCAATCATTTTTTTCCCTATACTTGTTCTTTGTTATTTTTCATTAGAACTTATCGAATATCCCAGCGACCGTGAGGTGGCTGTCATTTTGTTTGGTAGGAACTTGTTTGTGATGAGTCTTAATTGCATGGTGGATGAAATTTATTCAATTATACCATCTACCGGATGATCAAACATAATAATCAACGCTTATTTTATGGTTGTCGGATGTGTGGAATTAACCGTGCATCCAAGGTTAGGCCTTCCATACGATATATATAAAGTTTCAATTCACTGGGTGTGCGTCTGTACTCATTTATTCGTGCTCATGTGTATATTAATTATTATATTTTTTTTAAAAAAAACCATTAATTGTTAATTGTTATACACGCGGCGTGTGCTTACTCGAGAAGTCTCACTAATTGCTAGGTACGTGAAGAAAGCGATATTATTTAAGGATACAGATGATTATTTCTAGCATATATAAAATAATGTATCAGTGATAAAAGTCTTAAAAGATTTTTTTTTCTTATTTGACTTAAATTCGGGAAAATAAATTGTCCCTTTATCTTTTCTTTAACCTATCAAGCTTGCTTGCCCGACCTTAATCTATTTTGACTAACTAATTTTTACTTGTGGAGGGACATCGTCGGTAGAGGTGAGAGATGATTGACAGGTTGGTCCGGGGTATCATGCATCAATGGAGGTGGAGGCCGGTGCCCGGATTACAATGTGATGGTAAGAAATAGAACGAGAATTAGAATTTCCCTTAGGATATATTATATTTAGAGAATTTAAAAAATTTATGATGCCAAGTTATCCATTATGAATTATCTATGTTTCTCAGTAAAAAAATTATGTAAAACTGAATCGGTCACTAATTAATAGGATTATAAAAGTTAAACATCTAAATTATAAATAAAAAAAAATGAAGGTGGAGCTGTTGTGGCTTGTGAATGGGTAAAAAATCAGTTCAAATCCTCTGTCTCTATTTCTTTCTGTTCCTGTGTCCCATTATCGATCGGACGTATCATGACATCTCTGAACTCCTAAAAAACACTTTCCTCGCTTTAAAATCCACAAGTCATTTCCTCCTTAAAACAATTTCATTTTCTATTGAATATTATCTTATACCCCTTAAATATGAAAATACGAAGAATTTTTTTTTTTTAAAAAAAAAGGAAACACTTTTAAAACCCCCATGGCTATATTTGAAATTGGTTAAAATTAAATCCAATTGGGAAAAAATATTTTTCAAATAAGCAAAAACCTGGTAGAAGTGGATTTGAAATTTATTGATGATTTTGCCCGCAATTGAAATCGGTTATATTTAATCCAATTCACTTGAACTAATGTTTATATAGATTTTACTCCTGGCTCATCCTCATATGTTCGAGCGCCCGAATGCTTATTCAGGCATCCCGATTCTCAAAAGTGAATAGAGACACCTAGGCAAGCATTTGAACACCGGACCTATGAGGGTTGTAGAGGAGTATGCAAGGTTAGGATGTGCATTGTATCATTTATCTCTCTATATATACATATGATAGGCTACCCGATGCCTCTTGTGCGACCATGAGCAACACGCTTACGTGGTGTTACCAACTCGATTTCTTTATATTATTAATTTCTTTTTATTCTCTCTCTCATTCCGCCCTCTATTCAAAACTTTGTCCTTGACTTTTAATCCCTCAACTTTCCCAAATCTAAATTTCTCTTGCTCTCACTCCTTCCGTTGCCGCCATCTTTCATTGATCTCGCTCCTACCGACAAGCAAAGTAAAGGCACTGCAAGCTAAGCAACTGCATGCTTGTTCTTGAGTTGGCTAGAAGCTCCCCAAACTGTCATCGCAAATATAGCTGACGCTGCTTTGCTTACCACCCCTCTCCATTCTTGATTATAAGTCTTTGCACTCCACTATCTATTTTTCAGCTCTGTATAATATTTTTTATTAAGATTTATACTACAATGTACAAGCCCTATTTGCTACAAGTGTAGCTGCTACTTGCACAATCCAAACAACATTTTCTTTCCATTTTTTTTTATTATATAATTTGCAGAGCACTTGCTAAACATCATTTTCCACATTTCATAACCAATGGTAAGTCATTTCATTTTAAGTTGTAATTCTCTCTAGTCCTAATATATTATTAGGAATTATATTACAATGTGAAAGCTCGACACTTGCTACAACGTGTAGTAGCTACTTGGACATTTAACTGCTACAATGTATAATAGTTACTTAGACATTTAGCTGCTATAATGTGTAGCAACTACTTGGACAGTTAGTTGCTACACATTATATCAGCTACTTGAACATTTATCTACTACAACATGTAGTAGCTACTTGGACATTTAACTGTCACACGTTGTAGCAGCTATTTAGATAGTTAGCTGCTACAACGTGTAGTAGCTACTGATAAGTCATTTCATTTAGTTGTAATTCTCTCTGATCCTAATATATTATTTACACGTGATTCTAAATAATTTATTTAATTAATATAGGAGAAAACGTATGTTATCTTTATTGGACGTCAACCGAGTGTTTATGACACTTGGATAGAAGTATCTATATAAGTTAAAAATCTAGCACTTACCTCCTTTACATCGAGAGGAAAAGAAATTTTGTATGCATCCTTAAATATAGTATCAAATTTAAACTCAGAGAGAAAACTATCGAAAATTGAAAAATTTTAAAAACTGAAAAATACATTGGAAGAGATAAGCCATAGTTAGATTTTTTTTATAAATTAGTGATGAAAAGTAGATATGGTATTTGAAGTTGTAATATTTATAGGTCTTTTGACTTTAAATCTTCCATGATGTATTAACTCTTGAACAAATTAATTATGAAGAATAGACATTTATATTTATCTTGTTGTCATTGTTTCTATTCAGTATTATAGTTCACATGTTTGACACATTTTAATGTATTATGATTCAAGTTGTATTTCGCTTTCACGTTGTAGTAGGTATCCGACAGTAGTGTAGGATCGAGACGCACTAGAGGGGTGAATAGCGCTCGTGGCTTTCACGTTCATTTTAAAACAATCGGAGAGAGAGTAAAGACAATGAAATAAAGAAAGAAACAGAAGAGTACAATGCTAACTCGACCAAGATTTACTTGGTTCGGAGTATGTGGCGACTCCTACTTCAAAGCTCACACGTGATAGTGCTTTCGTTGGGCAAATACTAATCAATCAGAAAATTACAATAGATGATTACAATTTGAACACAAGTAACTTGAATAAAAACAATACTGACAACTTGGAGGATTAGATCTTCAGTGCAGTCGTCGTCGGAGTAGATTCTGGGCATCAAGGAGGAATTTTCTAAGCAACATGAAGAAACGAAAGTTGTTCGGAATGTTGTTGTGAAGCCACTAGTCAAAACCTTCTTTTACAACCTGATCCGGCGGTTAGAACAGGGGACCCCCATTTTGAGGGGTCAATGCCACGTGGAAGTCAAAGGGCCAGGTGGCCGACCGGAGACGAATGGGCCGACCTCCCGGCCGGCCGACCGGTGAATAACCGATGGCAAAAGGGGCCCCGACAGGAGTCGGGGTTCCGGCGCTCAATTGAACAATAACGAAGGGCTGAGCGGAAGTCATGCTCAGCCGTAGACATAAGGTAACATACTGCTAGCAGTCCCCCCATAGCACCTTACCGAGGATCTCCCCAGCATACCGATGCATATGGAGGGTCGGACGTGATGTGAGTGTCGGCCGACCGGACGTGATGTGAGTGTCGGCCGGCCGGACGTGAGATGAGTGCCGGCCGGCCGGACGCCCCGGCATGGAGTAGGGAGAGAAGGGCAAGGAACATCTTATGACAGGTGTCAAGTCCTATGACTAGGCCATACTCCAAATCTGGCGGCAAGGTGTTCTGCTGTCCCATCGAAGACGTGCCTGGACTGTAGCAGTATGGTGTCAGGTAAACTTTCTGACAAACACATACCGAGGTATGGGCTAAGGACACGTATTTTCCTCGATAGGTGTGCGTGAGCTCTTTCACCGCTCTATATAAGGAGCCTTATACTTCGCCGGAGATACGCGTTCTATAATTTTGGGAGCCACTTCTTCGTTATTCGCTTGCCTGACTTGAGCGTCGGAGGGTCACCACCGGGAACCCCTTCCCGGCCTGACTTCTTTGCAGGATCGCCGGAAGTTCGCACCAGCATTCGAAGACCCACGTCAGTAACCGGAGAGCACCACGTGCCCAGCGTCCGTTGATTCAGCTTTCGGACAGGATCACAACCTATTTCGAGTGCCTGGATCCCCTTCCGGGTGTCTAGACCGTGCTGACGTGGTGTGCTCTCATCGACACTCAATCCAACAAAGGTTATCCACTTCCGGGCGCCCGAACCACCCTCAGGCGCCCGGAGCCCCGGACCATGAAGTATGCCTGACCAACCCTACCGCTCCAGCTCGACGAAAAGATAAGTTTTGGCCATCCGGGTACTTGGAGCAACTCCGAACGCCCGGACCTTGAGGGCACTTGGCCAGACACCCTGTTGCTCGGCGAAGGCATTCCGAGCGCCTGGAGCAGCTCCAGGAGCCCAGACTACCATTTTCCGTAATTCTATTTTCTGTAAAATAAGATTAGTTCAGGCAAATAATATTAAAGTGTTGGTGCGGGTAGCACTAACGGTCTAACCTAGGTTTTGATGAATGACAAATAGGTTAAGTTAGTTTTGTTGTTGTCTGACACTTTGATCGAGTGTGCAGGAGAAGTCCAGACAGGTCGACGGGCTGACCGGATGTCTGGCACGAAGTCCAGCTAGGTCGACGGGCTGACCGGATAGCTGGCGAGAAGTCCAAGCAGGTCGACGGGCTGACCGGACGCTTGGCGAGAAATCCAAGCGGGTCGACGGGCTGACCGGATGCTTGGCGAGAAGTCCAGACGGGTCGACGGGCTGACCGGACGTCTGGCAGGTAAGTGAGGTAAGTCACTGGAGGGAAGTGACTGCGAGGACGCGTTCCCGGGAAGGGAACATTAGGCGTCGATCCAGCTTAGATCCATTTCGGATATCTAAGTCGAGATCGTGACTAGATTCCGGTCTCGGAAAGACGGAATCTAAGTCATACTATTTGTGCTAATTCATACTATTATAAAATGTGCTAACTGTTGGGTTTGCAAGGTTGCAAACATAGTCCCATATTGAAAACACATGGAAAAGATCATGAGTTTATAAGAGAAAGATATCTCCATTGGAATGAGGCCTTTTGGGTAGAGCCCAAGAGCAAAATCATGAGGGCTTAGGCCCAAAGTGGACAATATCATGTCATTGTGGAGATATCTAAATTCTTTTCGATCCTACAATTGGTATCAGAGCCCGGACTGTCAGAAGGTTTAACCACCGACTGTGCACAAGAGCTATGATCTGATTGAACCATGTGAGTACAATATTGACCTCGAATAAAGAAAGTGGAGGCTCCTATGTTCGGATCAAGAGGACCAGACACCAGGCAGGAAGTCCTAGTAGGTCGGGTGGACCGAGAGGCAGGAAGTCCTAGTTGTGGCTAGGCAAGGAAGTCCTAGTAGGTCGGGTAGACCGAGGGGCAGGAAGTCCTAGTAGGTCGGGTAGGCCGAGGGGCAGGAAGACCTGGTGGGTCAAGGATCGGACGTGGGAAGCCCATGGTCCTTTGTTTGAGGGGGGGATTGTTGGGTTTGCAAGGTTGCAAACATAGTCCCATATTGAAAACACATGGAAAAGATCATGAGTTTATAAGAGAAAGATATCTCCATTGGAATGAGGCCTTTTGGGTAGAGCCCAAGAGCAAAATCATGAGGGCTTAGGCCCAAAGTGGACAATATCATGTCATTGTGGAGATATCTAAATTCTTTTCGATCCTACACTAACAATCTATTTTGCAGGATATATATTGCCTCGGACTAACTTTGTTTTGCAGAAAAAGGGAGTTTTCTGGAACAAGGTGGTCCGGGCGCCCGGAAAGCAAATTATATCCAGCCAAGTCGTCGCCACGTGGAGCATCTCGGTTTGAGCAGCTACGTCACATTCCAGGCGCCCGGAAGGAATCCAGGCGCCCGGAGCAACATATAAAAGAAGCCCCAGGCAGGAGCTTCAGAGATCAATTAACATATCTGAGAACTCCTCTACTGCTGGTCCTGCTGCTCTACGTTCTTGCGACGCCAACAAGCTCCGACAAAGTGCTCCTTCGGGTTTTAGTTAATTTCCTTGTCGGTATTTTTTTTTTCACTAGCATTTCCTGTACTTATTTTGTAACTATATTCGAATTGATAGTGATTGCCCAACGAAAGTGGTCAAGGACCACGGGCCTTCGAGTAGGAGTCGTCACAGGCTCCGAACGAAGTAAAAACAACTATGTTCATTTACTTTTCCGCTGCGTATTTTAACTCAACTTTTCGAATCGATATTCACCCCCCCCCTCTATCGAACGATCACGGTCCTACAAGTGGTATCAGAGCAGGTACCGCTCTGATTTGGTGCAACCACCAATCAGACTGGGGGTGAAACCTTTCCTTTGTTTTTTTTTATTCCTCTTAAAAAAATTTTCTAATTCTAAACTGGTATATCATTTTTTTTTGCAATTAAATCTAAATTGGTGCAACACCAATCCAGATTTGTCTACTATTTTTTTCGTTCCGCACTACTAATCCAAGACCAAGTCTTGGGATTTTTTTTGTCTCTTTTCTTTCGTCTGTGCGCAGGACTAAAATGTCTCAGACAGAAGGATTCAGCACAGTACGCCCTCCACTCTTCAACGGGGACGATTTTCCATACTGGAAAAAGAGGATGGAGGTTTACCTCAAGACAGACTTCGACCAGTGGATGAGCATTATGAGACCCTACAAAATTCCAGTAGATAACTCCGAGAATTTACTGGATCCTGAAGACTAGACAGCAGACATAAAGAAAAAGGCATCAACAGAAAATAAAGCTATCAACACTCTACAGTGCGGGTTAACAAGAGAAGAACTAAAAAGAGTCGGTCCACACAAAAACGCTAAAGAACTGTGGGACAAATTGATCGAGCTGCACGAGGGAACGAGCGACGCCAAGGTAACAAAACGAGACCTGCTTTTAAATAAAATTTTTAATATAAAAATGCAGGAAGGAGAAACGGCGAATCAGCTCCACGCGAGGATCAAGGACATCCTCAACGGGCTTCATGCGATAGGCCACCAAATGGAAAACAGAGACTTAATAAGATACGCATTAAACGCCTTTCCACGTAATAGTTTGTGGGCATCAATAGTGGATGCCTACAAAATTTCAAAAAATCTTTCTAAGTTAAAATTAGATGAGCTTTTCTGTGAATTAGAATTACATGAACAAACTAATGTTGGAGCCGAGAAAGGTATAGCTTTATTTGCAGGTTCCACCAAAGAAAAGAAAAGCAAGCCTGAATTTGAAGAAGATTCCGACCAAGACTCCGAAGACGAAGAACACCTGGTGAACTTGGTAAGAAAAATGTTCACCAAGAGAAAGAGGAGCTTCAATAAAAAGGACCTTCAAAAGATCAGCTCTCCCACAGAACAAAGGAACGTTACTTGCTTCGGCTGCAATAAAAAGGGACACTACAAGAACGAATGCCCAAAACTGAAGTTCGACAAACCGAAGCCAACCAAAAAGAAGGCACTCAAAGCAACGTGGGACGACTCCTCGAACGAATCGGAGGAAGAAGAACAGAAACATCAGAGCCACCTTGCACTGATGGCCCACGAAGCTGAAACAGAAGACGAGTCGGAAGATGAAGACGGGTCTGAACCCGAAACAAGCCACGAGTCCGTACTCGTTTCCGAAGGCCCGAATAAGGTATACTTTAATTTAAACAAAAAAAATTTTAGAATTATTTCCTGTTTAAACAATAAATTAATTAAAACAGAAAATGAAAACAAATCACTTCTTGAGGAAAATCAAAACCTCAAGGAACAAATTAAAAATTCAAATCCAACTCAAGATCTAACACTTGAGGAGGAGAATTTATCATTAAAAAATGAGATTAATAATTTAAAAGAAATGTTAGAAAAATTCACAACAAGATCAAAAAATTTAGACTTAATCCTGAATAATCAAAAAGCATGTTATAATAAAACCGGACTAGGATATAAGTCGAATTCAAATAAAACCTTCAAATCATTAATAACCCAATACAAATCAACCAATCTAGCTTGGGTTCCGAAAGCGTGTCTGACCACGCAAGTAAGACTTAATCAATATTATATACCTAAAGAAAAAATACATTATATAAAATCGAATAAACCAAACCAAAATCCAAAATACAAACCTAAATCAAATTCAAAATCTAAACACTTTAAAAATCAACAAAATTATCACCAAGTTAACCATAACTATAAAAAGAATCGACACAAACCTAAAACCAAAATTTAAAATCAATGGCCAATAATACAGGGGGAGGCTCCAGAAAAGCTGGCACCTCCAAAACTAACTTACCCGACAGGGTAACCCAAAACAAATTAACCCGGCAGGGTAATTAGGATTAGAGACCAAGTTTAACTTGAATCATGGTACCGGTGAAGTTTTTGGATGATAGTACGTTAGGGAAACTTGGGCATCGCATGTCTAGAAAGATATGGCTTCGATCTGGTGCATTTGGCCAAGTGGAACTGACCGAAGCTACCCTTAAACGAATCCTAACTAGTTAGACCAAGATTTAGTACTAAGCTCCGTGGATAGGACTATTCGGAAAACCTCGAAAGGTTGGTTACTTCTAATGACGTCCATGTGACTCACCAAGCTTAGAAGTTTATCCGAAGAATGCCTGTTTGTAGAGACCAAAACTAAACCTGAATCTAATACTAGTTAAACCAAACTCTGTAATCAAACCAATTTCATCTCACAAAATCATAGGATTCCCTGATTGATAATATAGATCGGGTGAGATGAATAAGGCTTAAATTTGCTTAATTCAAAATTAAGTTCAAAATTTTAAACTTAAAAATTAACTTAATTTCAAAATCTTAATTTTAAACTTAAAAATTAATTTCAAAATTTTAATTTTAAACTTAAAAATTAATTTCAAAATTTTAATTTTAAACTTAAAAATTAATTTCAAAATTTTTTATTTTAAACTTAAAAATTAATTTCAAATTTTTAATTTGAAACTTAAAAATTAATTTCAAAATTTTAATTTTAAACTTAAAAATTAATTTCAAAATTTTAATTTTAAACTTAAAAATTAATTTCAAAATTTTTAATTTGAAACTTAAAAATTAATTTCAAAATTTTAATTTGAAACTTAAAAATTAATTTCAAAATTTTAATTTTAAACTTAAAAATTAATTTCAAATTTTTAATTTGAAACTTAAAAATTAATTTCAAAATTTTAATTTTAAAACTTAAAAATTAATTTCAAAATTTTTAATTTGAAACTTAAAAATTGATTTCAAAATTTTATTTAAAAAAAAAAAATTCAAAATATTAATTTTAAACTTAAAAATAAATTTTAATTTTAAACTTAATTTCAAAATTTTAATTTTAAACTTAAAAATTAATTTCAAAATTTTTAATTTGAAACTTAAAAATTAATTTCAAAATTTTATTTTTAAACTCAAAAAAAATTTCAAAATATTAATTTTAAACTTAAAAATAAATTTTAATTTTAAACTTAAAAAGTAATTTCAAAATTTTAATTTTAAACTTAAAAATTAATTTCAAAATTTTAATTTGAAACTTAAAAATTAACTTCAAAATTTTAATTTAAAAAAAAAACTAATTTCAAAATTAATTTTAATGTTAAAACTTAACTTCAAAAAAAAAAAAAAGTTAAAAACCAGGGGCGGGCGCCCCTGGTATTCTCCTCCGGGGCGCCGGGAAGGAGATCCGGGCGCCCCGCCCTAAATCAACCCCGGGCGCCCGGAAGGGCTCCGGACGCCCGGAGTTCCCTATAAATAGGGGGCTGCAGGCGCCCCCAATCCTTGCCCCACAACAACTTCAACTTGCCAAGGTTCACTCCGAACCTAAGTGCGAGAGTATTTTTAATCAAATTTTCTTGCGGTGAAGACGTTGTTGCGATTCAACCGAGGTCGTCAGATCTATATCCTATCGATGGCTCCTCGGTAAATCTTCTTCCTGAAAATTTATTTGAAGTTATCTTTGAAACCTTTCTTAGAATATTTTGTTATATACAGTAGGAAACGAACAAATACTGGTGCTGGACCCTCTAATGCTAGCACTGACCCTATGTTTCCCACAGAAGAACTAAGGATTAAGTTTGAGTCAACCATTTATAAGGCCATTAGGACTGCCTGCATAGATAGATCTTTCTTTCTAGGGTCATGTCCCTCCGTTTTAGAGGTTATAAACCACTATAACTTAAGGAACCTTGTCGAATGTACCAATCCAATAAACATAAGTCTGTGTGCCGAATTTTGCAATAACCTAGTGAAAGTAGACGATCTCACCTATACCACCAGGGCAGCGGGCACTGATATCACTTTTTCCCCTACGACTATCCGAGAGTTTTTAGAATTGCGTCCATCTACTTGTTCCTTTTTGTGCTATCCTCCGAGGGATCTACCATTCGGAGATACCTACTCACATATTACTCTCGATACGATTTATTCATATTTTTTTGGGGGAGAGCGAGATCCCACTGTGACACAGTTTAGGTCGGTAGAACTTCGGGTCCAGGACTACGCTCTTTATAGGGTTTTAGTCTTTTGCATCTTACCACTGACTACTCGGGACATCGCTGTGATGCGCCCATTCCATTCATTCTTACTTTATGCCCTGAGTCATAGGTTAGATATTGATATCAGCCTACATATCTTCTCCACCATTATCTACTCGGCTGGATTCGTGACTGATAGACGAGTCCACATGCCATTTTGTCATATTTTGACAGCCTATATGTCCTCGTTGCACATTGATGTCACTAGAGGAGACATTGCCCATATGACCGAGTTCGATGTTATAGCAACACGGAACTTCTCCCTAGCTGGTGTCCAGATAGATAGGGATGACGGGACTATGTCTTGGCGGAGGGGGGCACTGCACCAGCCCGATCCAGACGCACAGGTGGACGAGTTCATGCTCGCACTATTTCCAGAGGAAGCCGCACCGGCTCCACCACCGCCCCCAGCTCGAGCACCACGTCACGCTCCCCGCACTCTAGCCGACCGTATGACCGGACTAGAGAGAGCTATGACGAGTCTCCAGCAGGAGAACTCTGATTTTCATCGGGACATACGGCGAGAGGTTGCCGAGTTACGAGCTGCCGGGGACACACGGCACACTGAGCTATTGGCGCTTCTCCGATCCTTGGGATCTGGACCACCCCCTTCATCATCTCAGTAGCTCTAGCTATGACTCACTTCTGTAGCTACACTACCTGTAAAATATTCTGGATTTATCTAGTGATATTTCAGACCTGCATTGATTATGTTCTATCTTGATAGACTAGGAATTTTAAATTTCAAAAGTGTTTTCAAAAATAATTCTTTCAAATTATAAGTTAAAATTGTGTGTTTTCAAAAATTTTCATTTTTAGATTTTCAAAAACAGTTTTGGCCTTAGACTAGTTTTGAATCCTTAGAAAGCATGTACCCATAGGACTAGTTTTTGAGCATCTCACCAACACCTTAGGTTTACCTTGCTTGTGTTTGACAAACATAAAAAGGGGTGAGATGCATAGGCCAACTGTCTGGACTTAAGATGCTTATTTCAGTGCATCAGCATAAGTCTGGACGTTAAATACAACTCAGATATTAATCAGATTAAGTTCATCAGTCAAGTCAAACACTGACTGCTTATAATCAACTTAATCTGACTAACCAAGTGAAAGCTACTATCTTCTGATAGTTAGTTAGTACCTAATTGGTTAGACAGCTGTTTAATTTTAAGTGTCAAGTTCAGGGGGAGAAATTAATTAAAAAAAAATTTTAATCTATTTTAAAACTAATTTATTCTTTGAACACTATTTTTCAAAAAAAAAAATTATCTGAGTGTTTGCAAAATTGGAAGTTTAATCCCACCTAATTTTTAAACCTGACTTAAAAAGTTGACTATTGCAAATTTAAACTTATTCAGTTTTTTAACATATGCTTGAAAATTAAACTTTCCAAATTTAGCTTTTATCAAATTAGCCTTAAAAATTTATTTTGGCAAATTTAATCTTACTTGTTTAATTTTTACTTTGTTTTGAAAAATTGAAGTTAAAAAATTTACCTTTTTGAAAAATAAATGTTACTTAAACTTGAAAAGAAAATTTGAAAATCCTGATTTAAAAAATTTTTACACGCTTAAAAAGTTAAACTTGATTAACTTTAATTTTATACTTTTCAAAATTCAACTTGTCTCCCCCAAGTCAACTTGATTTTTTTCCTCGGATTTAAAAATTGTACTTTTATCTTTGAATTTTGAACCAAACTCAGATTTTTTTTCAAGATTAACTGTATTTACTTTTTTAAAGTAACTCTACACTATAATTATTTACCCTTGCTTATTTTTTTTGATGAATGCCAAAGGAGGAGGGTTAGGTGGTTAAGTTAGATAAACCAACTTGAAAACACTAAAACTAACCTTAAAACCGATGCACCTGTTTTTTTGCGCTCTTTCTTTTTTTGCGCTCTTTCACTAACTTAACCAGGTTGTCATTCCATCAAAAAGGGGGAGATTGTTGGTGCGGGTAGCACTAACGGTCTAACCTAGGTTTTGATGAATGACAAATAGGTTAAGTTAGTTTTGTTGTTGTCTGACACTTTGATCGAGTGTGCAGGAGAAGTCCAGACAGGTCGACGGGCTGACCAGATGTCTGGCACGAAATCCAGCTAGGTCGACGGGCTGACCGGATAGCTGGCGAGAAGTCCAAGCGGGTCGACGGGCTGACCGGACGCTTGGCGAGAAGTCCAACCGGGTCGACGGGCTGACCGGACGCTTGGCGAGAAGTCCAGACGGGTTGACGGGCTGACCGGACGTCTGGCAGGTAAGTGAGGTAAGTCACTGGAGGGGAGTGACTGCGAGGACGCGTTCCCGGGAAGGGAACATTAGGCGTCGATCCGGCTTAAATCCATTTCGGATATCTAAGTCGAGATCATGACTAGATTCCGGTCTCGGAAAGACGGAATCTAAGTCATACTATTTGTGCTAATTCATACTATTATAAAATGTGCTAACAATCTATTTTGCAGGATATATATTGCCTCGGACTAACTTTGTTTTGCAGGAAAAGGGAGTTTTCTGGAACAAGGTGGTCCGGGTGCCCGGAGGGGATCCGGGCGCCCGGAAGGGATCTGGGCGCCCGGAAAGCAAATTATATCCAGCCAAGTCGTCGCCACGTGGAGCATCTCGGTTTGAGCAGCTACGTCACATTCCAGGCGCCCGGAAGGAATCCAGGCGCCCGGAGCAACATATAAAAGAAGCCCCAGGCAGGAGCTTCAGAGATCAATCAACATATCTGAGAACTCCTCTACTGCTGGTCTTGCTGCTCTATGTTCTTGCGACGCCAACAAGCTCCGACAAAGTGCTCCTTCGGGTTTTAGTTAATTTCCTTGTCGGTATTTTTTTTTCACTAGCATTTCCTGTACTTATTTTGTAACTATATTCGAATTGATAGTGATTGCCCAACGAAAGTGGTCAAGGACCACGGGCCTTCGAGTAGGAGTCGTCACAAGCTCCGAACGAAGTAAAAACAACTGTGTTCATTTACTTTTCCGCTGCATATTTTAACTCAACTTTTCGAATCGATATTCACCTCCCCCCCTCTATCGAACGATCACGGTCCTACATAAAGAATGACAAGTTTTGACAACCTTTCAACTATCCGGTCCTAACTTTGAGTTTCACTGAAACTCTAGGTCGAACCGACGCCTACTGTTTCCTCTTCAAGGAATGCATCCTCTCATAGTCCTCTTAGGAGAAATTACCTTTTGTCATACCTTTTAGACTTGTGCTTAACGTCCGAGACTTCAGAACTTTATGTTGGAAGTCCACTCCACAACCCGTCGAGTCTTCTACTTGGTGTTTATGACCCCTAGAATTTTCACCTAGAGTCCTCAACTCTAGTAGTTCGCCCAAAGTCCCCCGAACTGGGACTTCATTGTCTAACTGCAGGTAGGACTTTCTATCTGCCTAACCGCAGCTAGGATTTTTCTTTGCCTAAGATCACTTAAGAATTTCCTTCACATTTAGATCAACTTGTTAGACAACAGGACAACTTAACTTTGAACCCTTTTGTCATTATCAAAACACAGGTGCAATCGTCTGGTGCTCCCTGCACCAATAAGTAGATGCTACAGCATGAAAGCAAAATTATATTATGTAATTACCATTTTACCCTTATGGTCCTTCCAAAGTTATAACCCCTAAATTGAGCATGCAACAAATATTTCGAAAGATTCTCATTGGAAGTAGATTGGTGACTGACGATGTCTTCGTCTATCAACCTCACCATGATGACTTGTTTTCTCCGCCGAAGCTTCACCTCCATCAAAGTGTTTCGTTAAGGTTTAGTGTTTTGATTCTTTTTCTCTTGTTTATGGTTTTGATTTTGTTAGGCTTTTGATTTTTCTCATAGCTGCTACAATAGTGTTGACTAATTATAGGTCTTCGCTTTGAAAATATACTTTTATGGAATAGGTTTAAAAAAGGGTTGTAACGTTGTAGAAGCTACTCGACAGTAAGTGCTACACACATAGTTAAACCCTAATGATTGCTACAACATGGTTAAATCCTACTAATTGCCTAGGATTTAACCACGTTGTAGCAGCTACTTGACCGTAACTACTATAACGTGAACAATAACCATGTTGTAGCAACTACTAATCATGTTATAGTAGCCAGACAGCTACCAGACATTGTAATGTATCATATTACGGTTGAAAAGTAGCAACATTGTAATGACGTCAAAATGATTATCACTAAGATCTGATGTATTTATTTAACATAATTAAATGGCGATCTAGAGAACTTCAGTTTCCTGTGCATATTGTAAAGAAGTGCATTGGAAAAGCAATTACCCTCACTTCAAGATTTTTTATCATTGCTAGATATAAACAATCGGCAGATGGAGTTGATAAATGGAAGTATTTGCTTAGATCATAGTCATGCCTAAAATTGCAAATATCTGAAGCCTTATACAAAATATGTTTGACGATTAGGATGTTCAAGGCAAATGTTTCATCTTTCAAAATAAGGAGATCATAAGGAAAGATGTTTCATTGATTTTAGGACTCTCAGACCAAGACGACGAAGTTAATTTGCAACAGCATGCAGCCGCCACCCCATTCTTTCTTAAACACTTCAATAATGTGGAGTCTTCAAAGAATGAACTAGAGAACAAGATGATCAACCTCAGTAAACAAACTTCATCTGCTGAATCTGATACTCTTTTTTGCCAACTTTTAATATTATATTTCTTTGTTTGTGTTTTATTTACTACTAGCAGTATATCTATATTACAGTACCATCCACTACAACAAATATGACTTTTCGCAGTGCGTAATTATGTTATCCGCAGTGCGCATTGCATGTTGCATAACTGCAAGCTGTTGAAAGTCATAAGGCATCAACAACATGCGTTGTATGCTACGGTTAAAATCATTCGCAACGTGCACCATGTGCTGCAATTAAGGACATTCGCAGTGCGCACCATGCACTGCGATTAAGAGTAATCAACAACATTCGCAACACACACCACACGCTGTGATTAAGAGCAATCGATAACATTCACAGCGCTTGACACACATTGCGGTTACAATCGTTCAAATACCACACACAAATTACAATACCACATGCAATTATAATACAACATACATACAATTATAAAATTAAAACTATAAATCAATTATAATACACACACCATAAATACAATACTTAAGTAAAACAATCCAAACTAGTACACAAAATTCACTTAGTAACATAATTTTTCTTACAAAAAAAAGCATATGACTTTAAAATAAGTAAAATACATATTAGTCATACAAAATTATAAACTTAGCTTCCTATTGGATTCTTGAGAAAAAATATTACATCATTTGATCCACCTTCTAAAAAAAAACTCTATTAGTCCAAAATTTCTAAAAAGATCCACCAAGAAGAACATGATATACTTTTACTCTTGAATTTATGGATGCAATTCGACCTTCTACAATAGCTCCATCAACGCATCAATGAAGTAACTTATATTTAATATTATTACTGATATCTTAATTACTCACATCCTTCACTTTTGACCGTATAACAATACAATCATTAATTCTACCATCATTTCATAACCAGGGGGTATACTTATGTACAACAAAACATAATATTTCTTGATTGCGTCATAGAATTAGAAAGGGAATACAAAACAAAATTTGATCATTCATCATCTTCAAGGTAACAAGTAATTAGTATCATCGAAATGCAAACATACAAAATCATGGTAGTAGAAATCTGAATCCAGAACAGATGATATTAAAGTTGGAGAGCTTTTTATACTCATTCCAAAGAGTGATGTTTCCACCTGCATAGAACTTTGTTGAAATCAACAAACATGGAGTTGCACTGGTAAAAAGTGGAACCGTACCTCTTCAACCGTATCACTGCCATGATCACCATTAGTGGTTTGGCCATGATCACCCATTACAATGAGGAAAGTGTTCTCATATAGGGAACTGCCCTGCCCTAGATTGGTTCTTCAGCACATTAACAACTTCTTGTATAAACTAATGTTGGTATTCCCAACAAGAATATTTTAGACTATTGAGAAAAGTCAAACGTGGCATAGTTTGTAACTTATAATAAATGTGATGGCAAGGTTAAAATGCAAGGGCATGATTTCAGAAAATTTTACCTCAAGAATATTGTTATACCACTCCAACTTGTTTATCATCTATTCAGACTCAACACCAAATATGTGCCCAGCATGATCCTAAAGAAGGAAATATTATCAATAGGATATAAGTTTTCACTATGCCATGAACCTACTGTGAAATGTCTTTATACTTAGTTTACATGGATTTCAAGATGCATCCAAAAATATTAATGAATACCTAAATCAATTTTACATGGAAGATAAGGTAAAGCCAAAAAGTGGCAAATTAGAGGAAAAGATACAAATCCTATTGTAACAGTCAAGAAACTTGAGCATATTTGAACTCGATTACAATTTACAACCAAGAGAGTGATGTATCATGATCACATATCAGGCAAGACTCATTGAGCACAAGAATAGCAACTTACAACACCAAGTAAATGAGTAATGAGTACATCCCAATCTCCTTTGTACAATGATGGAATCAAATGTTCAATAACACCATTATCAACCAGCCATATATACACTAGACTAGAGATTATAAATAGAAAAAATATGTCTATAAGCAATTTCCTTCAAAATATAGATGTAAAACAAACCTATTGTATCAAGATCTTTCACGTCAAAAGAAAGGTAAGGATAAGATATATTAAAATGATCAGGAAACAGTTGAATCCATGTGTCATCATCCATCATTAGCACTCTTTTTCCATTTTTCAACAACTATTTTTCTAATTTTTTTAAAAAAATAACAAATGCTAAAAAAAAATAAAATAGAAAGCTAAGGAAAGAAGATAATTAAAGATGGAACGGATTTTTTTTGCTTACAAGCGTGTGTATGAATGAACATACTAGAAAATAAAACCTGATGCATCAGATTATCTCCCACGATTGTTGATGCTCCAAAATTATTGTCGACGTCAATGAATGACGGAAGTCCTCCAGTTGTTAATCCCTAAATATTCTCTATAAACATATTCTATAATTCAGGGAACATCATGAGAAGAGACAACAAATAGGCAAATGGCATTTGGAACATTAACTGGAAAAGATGCTACCATGTTACAACTCGTGGAAGTATATTTCTATACCAAACATGATTTATCTCAAAAAAATATTTAAGAAAGAAAAACTTAGTGCACAAAATGAAGAAGCAGCTGACATTGATTGAAAGACTCAAACACGAAAAAATAGTTATCGCATATTAATAGAATGAATTCCTCAATGCAAAATTACAAATCATGAAAACAACACTAAACTCACACTTCTTGTCAACAGTAATTGTTACAACTTCTTGTCAACCGTAGTTGTTACAACTTCTTGTCAACAGTAGTTGTTACAATGTCAGATTCACATTGTAGCAACTATTATGAGGTAACTACTACAATAATATAGTAGTTATCTCACAGTAACTACTACAACATTGAGGTAACTGTTACAACAATATAGTAACTATCCCACAGTAGCTGCTACAATATGGATCTCACGTTCACTATTCGTGAGCTTGATCATGACTCATAAGACATATTTATGTGGTGGAACCTGTAATGCAGGGCCGACAATTGGTGGTCAAGGTGTGGCCGACGCACAGGACACCACCTCTAGCAGGTCCCACTTCTATTGACAAAAAAAAAAATCGATATTTATTGAATAAAAAATTAAACCATAAACTCTAAACCTTAAAATTTTTTTAAAAAAATCGATGTATCTTTTGTTCCTCCATCTTTTCCTATTTGTCCCTAAATCCTAAATCCACTTTTGTTCACTGCCTCACCCTCGAACTTTTCATCCACGCCGATAGCCATCTAAAATCATTTTTCTAGTTCCCACATTCCCACATTGTGATTTTCAACACTATCATTGTCGCATCATTGTATTACCACCGTCACACCATCGCCCACTAATATTACACACGCGCCTAGACTTTTCAAGACTTCTATTTAGGTAGAGTTTTCTTACTTGATCCCTGTTGATTTAGTTTCGATCATGATTAAATGAAAAATGATTTTAGATTACTCTTGATCTCCTTTTATTCCGATAAAATCTCTATTTTGTTAATGAAATTAGTTTTACAGTATCAATTTCATTATTTTTTTATATGAATATAAAGACTCTTTTTTTTTTCCCAACTGTAACGGTAAGATTTCATACTCATAAAAATATCTTTTAAATTTTTTTCAAAAAATATATATGTTGCTCGGTGAGAAAAATATCTTTCATTTTTTTTTAAAAAAAATAATATATTAAATTAAAACTCTTTAGAGATATGTAACCATATAATGACTCTGTTTGTAACAGACATAACGAGTCTAATTTAGATGGGAGATATAAAAAAAATAATAACGAGTGTAATATTGAAGGATAGTTATATTATTTTATAGGAAATGTCCTTTTGATTAAATAAATAATATATAGACTATCCTTTGACGATAAAACAGAAACGTCCTTTAAATTTTGCCCTGTAAAAATTTAGAAGGCCAAGTGAAATGGCTAATACTCGATGAGTTGATGGGCTAAAATGTATTATTTTTCCTTTTTAAGAAAACCCCATTGGCCCGATCCACCTAACCCTACTTGCAACTTACTTTCAAACAAAAAACGTAGAATATTTTTTTCTCATTAGACAATTTGTTTACACTTTTGTAGCAAGTCGTGTGAGTTGATTCCGCTTCTTGACTAAGGATGCAGCTGGTTCACACTTTGGCAGCTGAGAGTCGTCCATCGACGGTGATTTGCCCGTCGACCAAATTTACTATTTTACCCATTTCTAATATAAAATTATCATGGACACCGACATTCTCTCGTGTGGTTTTCTGCTTTGTTTCTGTTCTCTGCGCCGACTCGTGATGCAAAAAGGTTGGAACCGCCAACCCAGATATTGATGTTATCGCAATTGCTGCCGCAGACCTTTGACCTCCCGACTCATGATGCAAGAATACCATGTCATAACCGGCTGATCCCGCCCGTGGGGGCTCTCTGCGCCGACTCGTGAGCGGAGAAGAAGACGACGCCCCTGCGGAAGAATCTATTCCCGATCCCATCTTCCTCTTCGTTGTCGTCGTCCAGGTAAGGCTTCCCGCTCTCTTGTTCTGTAGCCCTTCTCCCCTTTTAGTTGCTAGTCATTTTACTCGATTAGCCTGTGTGGATTTTGCTCGGTCCGGTCTTAAGTGGGGGTCTAAGGTCTGCTGCGTTTGGATAGATTTGGTGTGTTGACTCTTGATTTCTGTGGAGATCGTGTGATTTCGAGTGCAGTGGAGTCGATCCTGTGATTTCTGTCGTGATCGTGTGATTTTGCCTTTACAGGATCCGTTCCTGTTTTCGTTTGATTTATTGTTTTCCTCATCCGGTTCTTTTACCTCGATAACAACGCTTGCCGTCGGTTGTTCTATTTTGAAGTTTGTTTTCCTTGATCTTCTCTCCTGATTCATAGTTGTATCTAGAATCTGAAAATTTCGAGCAGAACTTTTGTGGCTTCTTTCTTGATCGCAGAATACATGAACGGGGTTTGATATGCTTATTTATCCATAGTTCTGAAACAATAACGACTGATGATTCTAGAGAAAAGTAGATCTTTGTGGAATGTTCACTGGAATAAACTTCAACTTATGGTTGGTTTTATTTGAAGCGAAACAATTTATCTGTCTAGAATATAGTTTTTAAAAATATTTATATTATTCTTTTTATTTTATTTGATGAGATGCAAAGATTTTTTTTCCCCCTTTGCCTGCTCGTAAAGGAGGAAGGTGAAGCTGATGAGGATGTGGGGAAAGCAGTGAAGGTGGAGGCTACGGTTAAGGAGGAAATTTAGGAAAGCATTGTACTTGCAATAAATGGATTCTCAATACATTTCCATCCTATCTTAACCTCTTTTTCCTTATTTGAGAAACATTCCGTGGGGCAAATGCTAAATGAGAAACTGTCACACTTGCTCCACAAGCTATTGCTTTCAACGCTTTAGTCATTTGTTTTTCTTTTCTGTGCTGTGCAGAACAACAAAAATAATAAACCATGAGTCTTAACTATTTGGAATAGAGGAATATGCATATGTTAATCTGTTTAGCCTGCCCTTTTGGGTTGGATACGTGGATCTTTGCATCTATATACTGAGAAGAATTCTGAACAATCTTCCGGTGATTGAATATGATCTTCATCATCGAGCAAGGGATTGTTGTTTTGTTATGCGCTAGAGAAAATGTAGAAGTTATACACTGCCAATTGATACAGATATTCTCAACAGTAGTGTGATTAATCATCTCCTCGTCAGGTTCATATTTCAGAAGAATGCGGAATTCGCATAAAGAGAAAGATGATGAGGCTATCAAAGAACAAAAGGTAGGCAGATCTAACAGATCCAATTATTGTTTTGTGCACTTATCTGCAACGTTATCATCATATTATTTGTGATATTTTTATCTGCTTATCGTCTTTTTATTTGTGATATGTATATATATTGGTTTCATGTGTCTGTTCCATCATCTTCATATACTACAAATGATGATACGATTATCTGGTTTGACAGTGATTGTATAGGTAACATATAGTTAGATATGAATACTCATGCCACAATCCAATTAGATAAGAGAATTAATACAGTAATTTATCAAGTCCAACCATACACTTAAAATGCTTAAGCCCAAGTCAATATTAGCTTACTCATTAAGTTTATGAAACATCGTGATCAATCTATTAACACACCATGTAAGATTAAACTGAGGTGTTATAGTCTCCCAGTCAATAACTGAAGTTCAATTCATACTTCAAAATCATTCTTAAGGCAGTGTATGGTCCAAAGTGTTAGACCAGTAGTACACATGCACCTCTTACACACCACACCATGTTTAAGATTAGGGCCAGTTTAATGCCAATTGTCACAACCCAAACATGAAAAAAAAAGGGCAGTCCGATGCACGAAACTCCCGCCATGTGGGGTCCCGGGGAAGGATCCATTGTACGCAGCCTTATCTTGCTTTTTGCAAGAGGCTGTTTCCAAGATTCCCGAACCCTGGAAACAGCCTCTTGCAAAAAGCAAGATAAGACTGCATACAATGGATCCTTCCCCGAACCCCGCATGGCGGTAGCTTCGTGCACCCTTTTTTTTCATGTTTGGGTTGTGACAATTGGCATTAAACTGGCCCAAACATGAAAGAATTAATATTAATTTGGCAGGTTTAACCACTAGGTCAAAAAGCTGAGTCTAGAATCTCTAGATCAAAATGTTTAACTCCAAATAATAGTTACTCAGTTATCCTCTTCATGTCGGATAACCCGATGAGGTGTGTGCTAAAACATATTTCGCAAACGTGCACAATGGAACACAAAAACAGTATAATAATTCTAAATTCTTACATCACACGCACCACATGTATACGGGGATAAACATGATCATAAAACAAAATTTTATGAAAATGAATTTAAACTGGTTATAACTGACGGATGACGTGGAGTGGAAATTGCATCAACCAAGCAACCCTATCGAAACCTTGCCTCTATTCGTGTCCACACCAAGCAATCTTTGAGACAACTTCGGAAGTCACGAATTCCGTCTTTGTGAAAGGTACTACCCAAAGTTCTGTCTTTGTGAAAGGTACTAGCCTTGGGTTTGAAGACTAAGTTTGGTGCCTAACGACATACGCAACCAATTGACACCAAACAGAAAGAGACCTTGGCGAAAGTGACACCAGAGTTGACACCTAGAATCGGCAACAATCTTTGTTGTTTGGTTGGTGTGGAGTTACTGCTGGTGGTGACCTCTTGGCTGGCAGCAAGCAATCAAGGCCAGTGACATAACCACAGCCGGCAGAGCCGGCTGTTGGGCGGCAGCGCATACGGACAGGAAGGGTAGCAGCACCTTGGGCGGCTGCGGGGGCTTCCGGTGGGGTCACAACCTCGTCAGGTGGATGGTGGTGGCCAAGAGGCCCAACGGCGGGGCTGCCGACATCAGGTTGAGTGTGACGGCGGAACAAAGGGGTTGTTGTTGGTGCAATTTGCACTAATGATCTAACTCAGTTTTTGATGAATGACAAGTGGATTAAAGTTAAGAGTATTTGTAGTCTAATTGCTTTGCCAAGTGTGCAGGAGTTGACAGGTCTGGAGGACCTGACACCAGACTGAAATCCAACTAGGTCTGCGGGACCTAACAACTAGCGGGAAAACCTAGTAGGTCAAAAGCAAGTCAAACGACTGTAGTTGGTAAGTAAAAGTTAAGCAACTGGAGGAGAGATCTAGTGAGGGCGCGTTCCCGGTTGAGTGATCAGTAGGCGTCAGTCTAGCTTAGATCCATTTGGGAAACATAAGCTGAGACCTTGACTAGATCTTGGTCTCAGTGAAACAGAATCTAATTACTATTATTATCTTATCCTGCTAACTTTGTTTTGCAGGATAGACTAACTCTTTTTTTTAAGGAAAGAGAAGGCTGCAAAAGAGTGGTCCGGGTGCTCGGAAGGGATCCGGGCACCTGGAGTTGGTTTGGGTGCCCCGACCAGTTTCAACCAGGAGGGTGCTTAGCCAGGCACCTCGGCAGTCCGGGCGTCCAGAGTTGGTCCAGGTGTTCAGATCAAAAACTTCATCTAGAAGTTGAGTTGGAGCGCGATGAATGGCCGAGCCCACGTCAACAGTCCAAGCGCCCGGAGGTGGATAAACTTTGCGGATGAAGTTTCGACAAGAGCTCGTCATGTAAACACAGTCCAGTAGCCCAAGGGGCGATCCAAGCTCTCGGACGGGGCTATAAAAGCAACCTTCGACCCGCAGGTTCAGAACAACATTTGTTACGACTTTCATATTTGTGCGCTACTCTGAAAAGGCTTCAACGACACTGAAAGGCTGCACCGAAGTTCGAAGAACGAAGACTTCTCTAAATTTGCTTTTTATTTGTCGATAATGTTATACAGCTATTCTACTTAAGTTTGTAAATCCATTACGAAGTGATAGTGATTGCCCATCGAAAGCACTCTCACATGTGGGTCTTGGAGTATTAGTTGTCGAAGGTTTTGAACTTAGTAAAACTACTTGTGTTAGCGTGTGCTTTTGTTGTCTCTCTTTTCGGCTGCGTGACTTGTTTTAAATCGCGATTTTCTATTAACGTTATTCCCCCCCCCCCCCCCCCTCTTTCTAGCATATTTACGGTCCTACAGTTGTCCCCTTTGTTTGGTTGGCGGCAAAGAGAGAAGAGGGAGAGAGAATAAAACCTAACGATTAGGTTTTAATCAAAAGAGAGTTAATTTTCTCTCCTATCTAATCTCACTTATAGATCCCTTATCAGGATAAAGGAGCAAGTTCAAAATCCGCATCCATTAACTCACAACTCATACCAATAGCCTTAAGTTTGGTTCAAGGCCAAACCAGGTTGGGTTCAAAACCAAAACCCTTGGTTCGATAACCAAATCCCCTTTTAATTAAAACCAAATCAGTTGGTTAATAATTAAACCAAAGAGGGTTCATCTTGTCTTCAAAAGATGTGGTCCATTCGCGCTTTCGTTGTGTCAAACACTTTTTTTTAGATTTGCCCTTCGTCTGTCCAACCTGACTCAATCTCTCTCATCTAAGAATCCAATTATCAAACTCGTTTAAGTCTTTCGGATAAACTCGTAGTACGTGTGCCCTAATAAGTTCTCGATTATGTTGGCCTAATTAACCATTTGATTACGAATAGTACAAGTGGCATCTAATAGTACATCATGATCCCTAATTAACCAAAAAATCAACGGTTGATTCCAGAACCACTTCTGAAACCTTTCAGCAGTTAGAATGAGTCGTGCTTCGTTCCTTTCACTCGTCTTATACTCATTTGGTTCAGGACATGATCTATGTGTCAATCCCCATTAGGCTTATTACGTCACACCTAACCCAAATAATACTTCCTCGTCATGTAAATTCAAATTATCAGACATGTGTAGTACTATATTCTTAACATGCGTTACTTTGACCAAAAACCTTGAGTAATAATCTTAACCAGTGGTCAAGTATATTGGTAGAATCGACTCTAGAGTTTCGATCTTTGGCAATATACAAACCAGACTTGATGTTTGGAAGAACGAAGTCTAGTCATGATTAGATGACTAGCAAGGGTAAGTCCTAACCGAAAGTTGGGGAAATGAGAAGCCTACTAAGTGACTAATCATAACTGAAGGTTAGGTAAGGGGAAGTCTTGATGAGTGAAGTCAGATCCTAATGAGTGAAACTAGGTGGTGGAAATCCTAGTCAGTTCTAGTGAGTGAAGCTAAGTGGTGGAAGTCCTGGTGAGTGAAGCTAGGTGGTGAAAGTTCTGATGAGTGAAGCCAAAAAATGAAAGTCCTAGTGAGTAAAGCTAGGCCCTAGTGAGTGAACCTAGGTGGTAGAAGTCCTGGTGAGTGAAGCCAGATAATGGAAGTCTTAGTGAGTGAAGCTAGATAATCCTAAGGGGAGATAACACTAGGTAATGAGAAATCTTGAAAAAGTAAACTCCAAGCATGTCACTTTCGGTCGACTGGACCAACGAATTCTTAATACTGCTAACACGGTTTTACTTTACTATTTTATATCTATTGTGCTAATTCAGTGTTACAGTTAAGTCTTAGTAGATCAGACACTAAGTAGGATTAGAAAAAGTCCAAACAGGTATAGAGAACCAGATGTTTGGGGAGGTAAGCACTGGAGGACAGAGATACAGTGAGGACGAGCCCAGTAGGGTTGTAGGTGTTGGTCTAGCTTAAATCCATTTTAGAAGTTTTAAGCTGAGATTGTGATTAGATCCTGGTCTTGATAAGATAGATCTAATTAATAATGTTGTCTTATTTTATTGTGCTAACTATGTTTTGCAGGATATATTTGTTATTTGAACTAATAGGCTTTTGCGGGAGTTAAGTACAAAAATCAGCCTCGAATGAACTGTATCCGAAGTGCCTCAGAGCTGTGGGGAGGCACCCTCACGGAGATAAAGTTTGCACTGCGAGGAGGCGCCCTGGAGTGCGCTGGAGACGCCTCGGAGGTGCATTGGAGGCACCTCAGAGCGCTTGGAGGGGCCCTTACGTGGATAAAGACCGCAGGTGTCGGAGTTGATCAAAGCCGAAGTTTACGAGATAAACTTTGAGGTCCAAGGCGTCTCGGATGAGGTTGGAGGCGCCCTCAACATCCTTTAAAAGCCATGTTCAACCCGCACAAAGAATCAATTGATATACAACGTGTTTACGTGCTTCCTCGACCATCCAGCTCCGATCATACAATACTTCTCTGCCGCATTCAAGTCTCAACGACGTGTCTCAACAATGCAAGAACGACACAACACCGCTACGTACTCAAACGAGCCTAGACTTGGGTAACGTGTTGTTTTTTTATTCTTGCGTTCTTTTTGCACATCATATTCGAAAGTTGGTAGTCTTGTTACCAACTTATTTTTTGTAAAGAAGCGCTTGATTAGTGGATTACCCATCGGAAAGGTCCGAAAGACCTGGGTCTGGGAGTAGGAGTCGCTAAATGCTCTGAACCAAGTAAAATTGATCGTGTTGATTTTGTTTTTCCAGTTTTAGTTGTTTACTTTCGCCGTGCACTTAGTTTTATAAAAAAAAATAAACGAGTTTCAAATACACGTGATTACATGATATACATCTCTTCACAAGTAGCGGCGTATCATTTATTGGCTATCCAAACACCTTTGGACACTTCGATTTATCCCCAATTATCCCATGTCCACATCTTTAAGAGATGTTTAATCAAGATGTCAAAGTATAAGACTAAGATGACTTGAAAACTCAAGTAGAAGAAAACTTGCACTCGAGCTACAGTAAGAGCTTCATTGGCATATCCATATATGTAGAGAATCATATGAAGTCTTACAGATCATTCCAATGAACTAGTTACCATAACTAGCATTCACATTTAACTCTCGACATCTCAATGTCTCTAGCCAGTGAGGAACAGGGCTGCGTGGTTCCCAAGGAGTATAACCGTGCTAGTCTCACATAATCGATGATGTCTGAACATTCATAATTACATATGTTGAGATGCTCACTAGTATCCAATCATAAGTTCTCTCATGCTATGAATCGTATTGTGGGCATTCATTAAATGAGTTTAAGATTCAATCATATATATAAAATATGTATACTCAAATAGTGAATCTTTATTTATTCAATAAATAGTATATACCATAAGGTCATTGTCTTAAGGCATCTCTTAGATATAATACTTTATCAGTGCATAAGTTTTTCATGCAAGACTGAAGTTTATTGGTCTGCAAGGTAAGATGTCGCAACTCATAAGTTGAACTTTCTTGTATTTGGTGCCAATGTTGACATTTGGATTGAATTTAATGAAGTACAGTTGGTTGGCAAATCAAGTCAATCATCACCAACTACTTCAATTACTTTTCCAACCAGAAAAATCTGTTACTTATCAACAGTGGCACAAATTTTAAATTATTACTTTTCCAGACAACTTGAAGACCACTTTCATATGAAATTGAATGCAAATGGACAATTTCAGGAAGTCATTTAAGCTGTTCTTTTCCTAATTTTCTATTCTGTTCCCAATCAAACAACAGATTAAAGATCTCCGTGCAGCAATTGGACCCTTGTCCGGGCGGGCTTCCATGTTCTGCGATGATTTATGTCTGGCGAGATACTTGGAAGCTAGGAACTGGAATGTTGATAAGGCGAAGAAAATGTTGCAAGATACACTCAAGTGGAGAGCAACTTACAAACCTGAAGAAATTCGTTGGGTGAGCTAAACTTCAGCTAGTTTGACAAATATTTGCAGAAGTACAGTTTTCTCGCTGTCTTACCGGTTATTTCAGCATGAAATTGCCAGAGAAGGTGAAACTGGGAAAGTGTATCGAGCAGATTTCCATGACCGAGATGGGCGAACTGTACTTGTACTGAGACCAGGGAAACAAGTGCGTCATTGAACATATCACTTATGTGAGCACACATTCATGTAGTTATTGTATATAACTGTGGTTGTTGCAGAACACATCGTCGCAAGACAATCAACTCAGGCATCTGGTGTATCTCCTAGAGAATGCCATCATCAACTTATCCGAGGACCAAAAGCAAATGATTTGGTTAATAGACTTTACTGGATGGTCATTGACCAACTCAGTCCCTATTCGGACTGCTCGAGAAACAGCACACATTTTGCAGAGCCACTACCCTGAGAGGCTCGGAGCTGCTTACTTGTATAACCCTCCTAGGATTTTCGAAACATTTTGGAAGGTCCGAGCCTCCTTAATTTGCCTACTCTTTGGTACTGTGATATCTAACAATTGTGTTTCTGCGCACACAGATAGTCAAATATTTCTTGGACCCCAAAACATTTCAGAAAGTGAAGTTTGTGTACCTAAAGAACGAGGAAAGTGTGACACTCTTCACAAAGAACTTTGAACCCGAGGTGCTACCTGAAGATTACGGAGGAAAGAGTAAAACGCAATACAACTACGAGGAGTTCTCCAAGTTGATGATGAAGGATGACATTAAGGCTGCTGCGATTTGGGGATTGGATGATAAGCATGCCTCCTTGTCTGGTCATCGTGTTGCACCAGAACCTGAACATTGCGCCGCACAAGCAACTTGAGTTAGACTACCTTGAAGTCTCACATCAACGTCCTAAGTATTGACATTCTACTCTGTTGATAATGTGGGCCATTAGTTAAGCGCTTATAAACTATGAAACATTGGTTCAATTAGTCTTCAAGAGATCAAATAAGGCTGGCCGGGAAGAATGCTTCGACATATCATCTTGTTTCATGTTCGAGTGATGATGTTTATCATAAATCTTGCACTGCATTAAGTTATATATGGATAAGACATTTAGATAATTCATATGCCAAGTATCCCTAGTAGGCATTTAATTTAAATCTTATTATCGTTCGATGGTCGCCGGTATGTTTCCACCAGAATGTGGTGCTTCTGCAGAAGGTGAGATGAAATGTCTCCTTTCCCTCAAAAGGGTGGTCAGTGTAGGTGGAGTCGAGCAGAGGTTAAAGACTCGTAATTGTACCTTGTGTGGAGGAGACTTATCCCTGTATTGAGCAACTATAAGCTAGTCCATCTGTGCATTTATCATCTAACTCTTCTGATGGAAATCCTTACTGTTACGTTTTCATGGGATACCCAATTAACTAGTGGGTGGTATATTTGTTATAATGGATGGACGTATGTTCTCGGAAAAAAAATCTCTTACATTCTAGAACGTGTAAACATAAGATGCTGGATTTTATGATCATCTGTGCGAGCACTTTCAGATTTACCCTCCCTGATAGGACCAAACCAATCATCTGATTCAATGTTACTTGCTTTATCACACCATCCCCTATCACAGCATTACAGCCAATAGCCAAAAAACCTGATCGATCACCCTTCTTTCAGTTGTTTTGTTGATACACAAAAATCAAGAAATGAAAAAATGTGACTATATAGTCTACCAGATGTATTTCTCTCTTGCTTAGACTATAGTGATCCAATTCCTCGCATCGTGTTACATTTACCATGAAGCTGAGTCAATACCTGTGATTTTCAGGTGGATATTGTTGTAGGGCAAGTGCTGGAAACTAGCTAGTTCTGAACAAGTGATGAATTGAAGGCTCTTGAGGAAATGTCTAGGTGCATGCATGTCATTGCTTCTTTGTAGTTTTCATTATACACACCCACAGAATATTCACATAGATTGTTCCTATTAAATTCTTTTATTATTATTATCTGATTGACATGCTTATTTGGTTTCTCCGATCCTTCACAGGCTAGAAAATCTTCTCAACTCAATTAATTAGCTTTGTGCCAAAGGCTGTATCGGGAAGGTTTGGCTTGTGTCCGTAGGCTCCCTACTTTTTTTCTGATTGGTTGTGAAATAATATCATCTGTGTTTATTTATGTGAATTATGTAATAATGACTATAATCTCCAGGGCATTCTTTTTTAATAATATTAAATGTGATAGTGTTATTCCACTCTGAAATTCTCCAGTTGTATTACAGTCATACCGATCTTAAACTAGGCATCATTTAGGGCATCTGCATTGGGAAGTTAGAAGCTCTTTGAGATATTTGTGAAATAAAAAAAGGTGAAGAAAAAACTCAAATTATTATGGATTCAAAGTTTGAGGTTTGTAATTTAAGAGTAGTGAAACTTACTCTTTTATCTTAAAATTAATAATGAGTGAGACTATAAAAAAAAAAATTGTAGGAAGGTTTTTTTTTAATAGGAAGAGTAATAAGTTCTTATATTTTTGACGTGGTATATTGAAGAATCATTCCTCTAGAATTTAAATATCCATAATCTTAGTAAATCAACATTTGCAAACGGTTCTATGGTGTAGTGGTTAGCACTCTGGACTTTGAATCCAGCGACCTGGGTTCGAATCCCGGTAGGACCTTCTTTTTGTCCCCTTCTTCCTAATTAATTTTTAAACACTGCAAAATAAAATGTCACGTGAAGATAAAGTTAGAGATGTTGCCATGGTATAAAGTTAACAAATCCGTGAATCCATAATTCTATCCTCCAGCGTCTAACGTAGTCACTGGTCTACGTGGAAACCATGTTATTCTACTCCACTAATTCTATCCTCATCCAAAACTTTTAATTAATCTATAAAAAAAAAATATAGCTAGTTTCATAAATAGCTTGGTTCGTAATGATATCACATAATTAAAAGATGTTTGACTTTGAATCGTCTGTTATGTTTAATAGCTAATAAAAACATTTTATAGCATCAGACCCGTCATTCCAGTGCTGGTTAGAATAAGGGTTCCTTCACCTTAAAATAGGCCTGATAAAAATATTTGCTATTTTAGTTTCAAAAACTTGTGTTTAATATTTAATATTTCTTTTCTATTATACCAGATCTAAAGTCTAAACCGACAAACTTTGGGGAAATGTAAATTCAACGTGTTTTAAATTAAACACTGGGGATCAGAATGAAAGCGTAGATCCATGAATTGCCAGGAGATCAGGATGCCAACAGTGACCCGACACTTGGACATCAATCGTAATCTTTAATTTAATTTACAAAACTGCCCTTCTTGTCCATACTTTCTGTTTCTGTGAATATTATATTATTATGCGGTCGTTTCTTTTGAAGGTTGGACTTTGGAGGAGTGCGTGCCGACGAAGCGGGGAGTTTACTCGTGACTTTATTCGCCACTCAGTTGGCATGATACTTTTTAGTTGTATCGTAGTATTAATGTGTAATTTTTTAAATATAATAATATTTATAAACTAAAAAAATTAAAAAAATATATTAATATATTCATACGTTAATGGTAATGTTAATGTCCTTGTCGGAACATCCGTATTCTGACTTTAGAATTTAGGATTAATAATTATTACAATATAAATATATTTAAGATGAATTTAAACTTTATATAAGGTAAAAATTCTCAAATGGAAAAGTTACTTACATGCTACAACCTATAAAAACATAAGCCGTCGATTTAAATTGGACCGTCAGATTGATCCTCTTCATTAAACAATTTAAATGAATTGAATTGAAATTTTATCAACTCAGGTTCATCGTGATCCGACTCATCTAGGCCTATGACCCACATGGATCGGCCCATAACAGACTTGGATTGGTCCGTGAATTGAGAAACTCATGTAAATTAAATTTATATCAATTTATTATCTTTTTTATTATAATTTTAAAATAAAAATAGTACTTTTCTAAGTACTGGTTTGTATTTATTTATATTTAAAATATATATTTATTGATACATTTAATTGATAAAATCTTTCCAAACTAAAACATTGAAGATATGAAATATTTTTTAATTTTTTTAAAAAAAAAATGATAGGTTCGCGGGTTGACCCGCCAAATCCGTAACCCGCCTTGAATTGGGTTGGGTTAAAAATTCCCAACCCACTAAGTTGATAGGTCAACTCATCTTGCCCCACCAAATAATTGGCTCATTATGGACCAACTCGCTCCGCTATGGGTTGATCCATCTAAGAATTTTATGAAAAATTATCATAATTTTAATGATTTAACATGAGTTTAAAATTTAAAATATATAATATTAAAAAACTATTTACTAATTTAATTAAAATTATTTAAACTTCACTAGAACTACCTTTAAAATATTTATAGAAGCTATTTTAATATATTAATATTGAAATATTCTAATCTTAAATTCAAAATCTTAAAACACGTTATAAATGTAACATCTAGATAATATAAATTTTAAATCTTAAATTCATCTTGATAATTTATTAACTAGATGAAGATCTCGCTCCTCTCTATAAAATAAATCAAATCAAGGAAGGGGTCTCTGACAATGACCTTTCGATACTCAACTTAGAAACAATAGTAAGAAGGAAAATCGAAAAAATGAGATGAATCTTATCTTTCTTCGTACCTAGTATACACTTTTATACCTTTCTTAGTGACCTTCTATCTTCTTCTGTTTAATGATATTAATTATCAACATAAGACATCTTTGTCTTGACTTCTTCGCATCAAATGATAGATGGAGTGTTGTCTTTTATTTTCTCTTCTAAGTATCTGTCTTTTCCTCTTTTATTATTTTATCGGTTCATTATTAATACATACAATGTCAATGTCATATCCCGAGGCGAATGGGTGGCCCGCTTAGCCCTCCCTCCTATCGACCAGGCTGATCGGACATTGGTTCATCCAAACGACGGATCAAATAGTGGCTCCTCCGATCGGCTACTGTAGCCACTTCTCGCTCGGGTCGGCCTAGCTTAAGCCATGGTGTTACGCCTTAACTTTGACCTACACCGTGGCAGTTGACTCGTGTCAGGTAGGCTCCTCTTTATCACCACATCACAAGCCTCCCCCTTTAATCGAAGGAGGCTGTAACTCTGACTAATTGGACAGTTGGTGCCTTAGGAGATTTTCCAAGTCCGATCGGACTGTGTTCAGTCCTTAATCGTTGATCGACCCACAAGACAACGTCATTCGGCTTCATTGGCTGTGTTGTGCCTATAGATCTATCGGGCCGTGGCTGGGGCGGATGGTGCCTAAGACGTTCAGCCCTGTGATCTGTCCTCTGTAACGCTCGGGACGATAGGAAGCACTGACCCGTCCCCTGTACCGGCCGGAACAATGGGAAACAAAACTTGGCGGCTAAACTTCCTTTCCTTGTGCATCCTTGGGCGAGCATAGTCGTGGCTAACATCATCCAAATTCTCAAAGACCGTGCAAAATCCTGATAATTATGGACAAGCACGCGACCATACCTTTTTAATTAAGTTCATTAAATGTTATCCGGTGACCGAAGGACACATGTCCCGTACTGCCCCCCGCCGCACGCTTAATGTGACAGGCAGATATCCAATTACGACACGACGTGCGCCTTTTCAAATTCAACGTTTGGATCTGCTTCTAGGTTTACGTAAATCTGGATCGGACTGCGGAGGTCGATCGGTCGTGAGGTTTATAAACCTCGCGTGCGTTACCGTCTTCCTCACTTTGAGTCTTTGTCTTCGGGCTTCCGATGATATTTCGTTTTCTTCTATTTTTTCGGTGATCTTTCCAGTAAGCTTCTTCCTTCTTCCAATCAAATTTTTTCATTGCATTTCAATCTCTGTTTTCGATGGCAAGTTCCTCTCATCCCCCCGTCGTTGTCCCTGGGCTCTAGTATACTTCCATCGAGTCCAGGTTCAACGGCGGTGAAGTTGAGAGTTTGAGAGTTGTTTACGAAATTCCGTCCGATTATCAAATTACTCTTCCTTCGACTTTTGACCATTCGAGCGAACCGCCTCCCGATTTTGTATGCTTCTTTAGGGATCAATTCACCGTCAGTCTGCGATTTCCTGTCCACCATTTATTTTCTGCCATCTGTAAATATTTTCATATTTCTCTCTACTAATTAGTCTCAAACTCTTTTAGGTTGTTGTGTGGGGTTGCTATCCTTTTATGCCTGCACGACATTCCTTTACCCCCTCGGCTCTTCAACTACTTCTATTATCCTAAATTGTCCGAGTCGTGGATCTTTCTATTTTGAGCCCAAGTGGGCTTGGTCTTCTTCCATAAGATGTCGTCCTCCAATAAGTATTGGAAGGACTATTATTTTTTCGTTCGCTTTCCAGAGCGGCCTGATTTCCCGACCGGCTAGTAGCTTGAAGTGGCGAACACCCCGATGCTCAAAAAGTACAACAGTCGACCGGACTACCTCCATATAGCTTCACACTTGGCAGGTCATAAGTACCATATCCATAAGTTGCTGCATGAGAGAATCCTCTACGTGTTCGGCTTGAGCTCAATCCGCACGAAGCTCCCGTCTAGCTTAGGTATGCTCCTCTTCTTCTCCTTAGTTGAATCTAACTGATTTTTTTCTCCTTTTTTGTAACCCACATTATGTTAAGGGCGTGTTTAGCAGGCAAGAGCAAACTAGTGGACATGGAGATCAATGTCACGGCCGTAGTCGAGCTGGAGGGTCGTTGCTTGCAACTGGTCGGCTCCCACGAGGATCCGCTCAGAGAGAGCACAGGAGCCCCAGCTCAAGGGAGCGAAGGAGTAGCCAGTCGTACAGCTGGTGGTGAAGCGATTGGCGTAGCAAATCCTCCACCAGAACAGCTTTCGGTGATTCCGGTCAACAAGGCTTCAGAATCAGCTTCTTATAGGGAGTCGTTGATAAGCTGAAAGAGGCGTCACACGAAGATTACCACCTGATCTACCACCTCCTCTACACAGACACCAAACAAGACCAACCCACGTCTTACATCCGAGCGGGGCAAAACCTCCACACCTACGCCCGAGCAAGCGATGGTCGTCTCGCATACTTCGCTTTTATCCGATCGGGCGTCGTCTTTGTCTAGCCTGCCACAAGGAACAATTTGTGCGCCATCAGTCGCTTTCATACCGCCTCCACCTCTGCCAAAGGCTCAGAAGTCTCGAATCCGATCGGTGTCGGCCTCCCAGTCGATTGGTAGAGTAACCTCAGCCCCCGCCCGCTCTGAGTGGCCGACGCCATATAACGGTGATCATTCATCTGCCCACAGATGAGTGGCTTGACTCTGACAGCGCTGAATCCCGAACCCCAGAGCACCAAATAATTATCCAGGGATTGCTCGCACAGATATGGGTCGGTGCCCGAGCTAGTGCGGCGGTTATGCCTCTAGGGGTGCTCACCGACAGTCATACCCAAATGTCCACTGGGATAAGTATTTTACTTGCATGTTACTATTTATCACCGCTCAACCCTAATAAATTCCTGCTTCCTCACAGTATTGGATAGAGAGTCTGGCCATGTGTCAAAGACTCACATTTTTGGAGCAAGAAGTTAAGCAGAAGCGCGCTCCGAGCAGCCAGGAAGCGGCTTCTCAGGTGTAGTTGGAGCAAAAGAACGCTGAGGTGGCTCAATTAAGAGTCGATCTGAGTAGGAGCTCTAAGCAGCTGGAGGCGGAGAAAAGCAGAGGCGCCGAGCAGGCTACGCAATTGGCTCGGCTTGATAAACAGGTCAACTCCTTTGAGTCCAAACTCAACTTGGCCAACACTAGGAAGTTCTAGGCCATCGAGAACTTAGAGATAAAAAATAAGGAGTTTTGGGTGCTGGTTCAAAACTTAATGGAGGTTGAGTCTGCACTAAAGGCCGAGCGGGATGAACGATCGGCCGAGCAAACCGCCGCGAAGACCCAACTTATTGCAAAAGATGGAGAGCTCGCCTTGAAAGATGAAGAGCTGGCAGCGTTAAAGGCAGAGCCGGAAGCCTCCCGATCGGCCCTGGCGACATATCAAGGGGTCGAGTCTAGTAGGTTCGAGCTCATGAAGTAGGCCTACATCCACTCGAACACCTTTAATGACAAGGTTGTTGATCGGGCACTCCGTCTATTCAACCTTGCTTTCGACGGGACGCTCGACCAACTGAAGGAAGGCAGCTACCTCCCAACCGCTCTGACAAGCAAGGTCATTAGTCGGGACAAGCTGACTAAGTCGCTGCTCGACGATGCTTTGGATTATCTGGAGTGAGTTTGCTTGAGTGAATTTTGTATTGTCCCTTATTCGCTTGTAAGTGTTATGCGAGTATTAATGGATGGTCGCCCGTTCGGCGGACCTTTTTATCTAATGTCGATCTTTCGTTCTGCGCCATTCGGCTTTTCCTTTTCATATTTTTAGATGTTCATTGCACTACTGCTCGTGGTTAGGGATGCGAACCACTTACCATGAAGCAAAATATTTCATAGTGTGGCTCCATGGTCTACCGATCGACGTCATATTATTTACTTGGATGAGCCATTTTTTATCAGTCCCGGGTTTATAGTCGCTGCTCGACTGTTGATGTAGACAAGAGTTTTAATGTCGTCGCTCAACCGTTGAATGACATAGACGAGGATTTAAGGTCATCGCTCGACCGTTGAATGGCGTACACCAGGGTTTAAAGTCACCGCTCGACCATTGATGACGACAAGGATTTAAGGTTGTCGCTGCTCGACCGTTAATGGCGACAAGGGTTTAATGTCGCCGCTCAACCGTTGATGACGATAAGGGTTTAAGATAGCTACTCGATCATTGAATGGCGTAGACGGGGGTTTAAGGTCACCGCTCGACCATTGAATAGTGTAGATGGGGGTAAAGGTCGTCGCTCAATCGTTGAATGGTGTAGATGGGGGTTTAACGTCACCGCTCTACCGTTGACGAAGATTAGGTCGCCGCTCTACCGTTGACGAACACTGGGGTTTAAGGTCGTCGCTCAACCGTTGATGACGACAATGGTTTATAATCGCCGCTCAACTTTTAACTTGGTTGATCGGCTCAAGAGTCTGACAAACTTTGGCTTTTATTCATATCTGTCCTACATCCAGAAGACATATACACAAATACATCTATATTTGCTCATGCACCTCTCACCCAGGCTTGTAGGATTAGAGATGATTCACGCTCCATGCCCGCTCGAGCCGTCTTCCGTCTTCATCCTACAAGTAGTAGGCCCTCGAGCGGAGTTTCTATATGACCTTGTAAGGTCCCACTCATGACGCCTCGAGCTTGGTGACGTCCCCGACTGACTTGATTCTCTTCCAGGCCATATCATCGACCTAGAAATACCTCGAGATCACCCTTTGGTTGTAGTTCTACCTTATCCGTTGTCGGTATGACATTAGCTAAACGACAGCTTTATCCCCTACTTCATCCACCAAGTCAAGCTCCATTAACCTTCGCTCGATGTTTCCCTCGTCGTAGAGTTGCACTCGGTCGGATTATATCCCCACCTCTACGGGGATCACCGCTTCTCCTCCGTACACCAGCTGGAATGGTGTTACGTCAGTCGCCTCTTTTGGAGTCGTGTGAAATGCCCACAAGACACTCGGGAGCTCTTCAACCTAGCTACCCCCGGCGTGGTCGAGTGGAGTTCGTAAGCCTCTAAGGATCTCCCAATTTGTGACTTTTGCTTGGCTGTTGCTTTAGGGTAGGCCACTGAGGTGAAGACATGCTGGATGTCATAGCCTTCGCACCACTCCCTGAGCTTCCGACTCGCCAACTGCCTCCCATTATTCGAGACGAGCCGGTGAGGGATGTCGAACCGATACAAGATGTTCTACCAGACGAATTTGATGACTATATGTTCACTTATCTTTGCCGATGGCTCAGCCTACACTAGGGGTGATCACTCAACCCGCCAAACCGACCAACCCGCTTATATCGACCCAAACTGAACCGAAAAAAATCCGCCGGATATAGGGCCGGATGTAGGGCCCTGATATTACATTATCCGATCTAATAGGGTCGGATAGTTTTTTATCCCAATAACCGAACCAACCCGATCCGCAATCACCCCTACTTGTAGCAACTACTGTCGATAAGTTGCTACACGTTCTAGTAGTTACTGCAGATAAGCTGTTACACGTTGTAGTAGCTACTACAGATAAGTTGCTACACATTGTAGCAACTATTGACGATTAGCTACTACAACGTGTAATGAGTAATGTCTATTATCATTTTAAAATATTTTATTTTTTATTGTTTTATATTTATATTTTATATTTCATTGGATATAAGGTCGGATATCCAAATAATTGGCAATCCGTCGGATATCTGATACATAATAACCACCGGATATAGGGCCGGATGTAGGTTCTGATATTGTATTATCTGATCTAGTAGGGTTGGATAATTTTTTATCCTAATAACTGAACCAACCCAATCCGCGATCACCCCTAGCCTACACCCACTTTGAGAAGTAGTTCACCGCGACGAGCAGGAACCTCCGCTAACCAGTCGCCATGAGAAACAGTCCCATGATGTCCATGCCTCATTGGTCAAATGGGCAAGACACCGCGGATATCTTCATCTCCTCGGCCAGTCAGCGCGGGATGTTGTGATACCTTTGGCAGGACAGACATGTGGCTACTGTCCGAGCGGCATCCTCTTGGAGAGTTAGTTAAAAATATTCGACCAAGAGAATCTTTCGAGTCAGCGAACGGTCGCCCAGATGGCTTCCACAAGAGCCAAGATGTACTTCTTGGAGTATATATTTCATGTCCTCCGAACTCACACATTTGAGTAGTAACCTTGAGAAAGATCTCTTATAAAGCTGCTCTCCGATCAGGGTGAATGACCCGACCCTCTTCTTTAATAGTCCTGTTGCCTCCTGGTCGACCAGCATGTTATCCGCTTGGAGGGATTCAATCAGCGGCATTCTCCAGTCACTCGAGAGGATCACTCCCTCCATCCAGTCGATGTGTGCCACCAATAAAACTTGTTCGATCAGCTGGCTGATCACAACTAGTGATAATGGACTAGCTAACTTAGCTAGTTTATCCGTTACTCGATTGTCCGATCGGGGGATCTTTTGGGCAGTGCTCCTCAAAGGCTTCTACATATGACTTGAGTTGGGAGCTACTAATCTTGAACGTCCCTAATAGCGGTTGGGCGCCCAAGTGAGAGTCCAAATGAATAAGGACTTTTGTGGCTCCGACATATCGTGCTGTCTGTAAGTCGGCTATCAAGGCTTCATACTTAGCGTTGTTATTGGTGGCCTGATAGTCCAGCCGAATAGAAAGTTGTATCCAATCTTCCAGCGATGAGATGAGCAGAATGTCGATCTCGCTTCCTTGTCGAGTGGATGAACCATCATCATATATTCTCCAGGTTGCTGCTGGTTCGACGTTTGGACCTCTGTGATGAAATCGGCCAAGGCTTGAGCTTTGATTGTCGTTCGGGGTTGACATTGAATATCAAACTCGCTTAGTTTGGTTGTCCATTTGATTAGCCGTCTGGATGCTTCTGGGTTGAAGAGGGTTCTTCCTAGCGTACTATTGGTAATGACAATGATCGGATGAGCGAGGAAGTACGGACAATTCTTTGAGCGGTTAACACTAGCGCATAAGTTAATTTTTCAAGACAGGTGTAGCGGGACTCTGCATCTTTCAATATATGGCTTAGAAAATATACGGGTTGTTGTTCAGAGCCATTCTGCTTAACTAATGTCAAGTCGACCGCATACTCAGTGGCCGACAGATAGATCCAGAGCGCCTCCCCAATGCTTGGCTTAGCTAACACAGGCAAGGAGTTAAGATACTCCTTGAGCTATTCTAGCGCCCGATCGCACTTCGCGCCCCACTTGAATTTTATCACTCAGCATAGCACCTTGAAGAACGGTAGACTCCGGTCAGATGACTTGGATATGAATCTAGACAGTGCGGTGATCCGTTTGGTCAGTCGTTGGACCTCCTTCAAGCTATGGGGCGGGGGCATGTCTTGTAACGCCTTCAGTTTGCTCAGATTCGCCTCGATACCCCGTTCGGTGACCATATCTCCAAGGAAGCATCCACTCTTAACGCCGAACAGACTCTTGCTCGAGTTTAGCTTTATCTCATATGTTCTCAAGGTTCGACATATTTCTTCAATATCCGCATATAGATCAATAGCTCAGATTGACTTTATTAATATGTTATCGACGTATACCTCCAAGTTGCAGTCGATCTGCTTCCGAAACACCTTATTCATTAGCCTCTGGTAGGTGGTAACATCGTTCTTTAGTCCGAACGACTTGACGTTGTAGCAAAACGTTCCATCGGTCGTGATAAAGCTAACTTTTTCCTGATCTTCCTTGGCGAGCGACACTTGGTGGTAACCTTTACGCGTCGAGCATGCAGATAAACTCACAGCCTACTGTAGAGTCCACCATCTAGTCATGAGTTTATCTGCAGTAGGCTGTGAGTTGATAATTATTGATCGAATGATCAATGCATCGTCATGAAGAATTTCCACTCCTAAATCTCTGGGGCCGAAACTGATCTCGAGTCCTTCAGCTTTCTCCTTGCTGCAACCAACAGTGTGGATCTCCAGTCACCGAGCATGAGACTTCCTTACTCGGTTAGAATCTCCGTCGGTCGGCCTACCTCTCCCCGAGCGGTGTTACTTCGATTCTCTTCCTTCCGTGCCGACGGTTTCTTCTGATCGGCAAAGACTCGGGCGGGAATTTGATTGATCCCATGTTAAGGTCGATGGTGGCGTGGTTCGGCTGTTGTCCTTTATTCTTCTCTTCGGACTGTTGATCGGTGCCTTTGTCACCGATCAGGTGATGGGGATCGATGACGATATCCTCTCGAGGAGGGCATGCTAGCTGCTAGGTCGTAGTAGTCCCAGGTGTTGTGCGTCGTCGACTAGTGAAAGAAGCAGAACATCGGCGTCCACATCTTGTCTTTTGTAGCCATCAGTCGAGCGGCCATCACATGCTACACTACATGTGTCCTGGGCTCGTGTGGTGGGGCTCCTGATCGAGGCCCCTTGGGGGGTTGATGATTGCTTAGCTGTCGCCGTTCAGAAGCTCCTGCAGACTAGCCGGGCATCTCCTTCTTCCTTGCCGCTTGGGCTTCTTCCACGTTGATGTATTCGTTGACTTTCTTTTATAGATGACCAAAGTCCCTCGACAACCTTTTAATGAGCGACCAGAATAACTCTCTTTCGATGAGCCCTTGGATGAAGGCGTTCGCCAATACGTCCGAGGAGACCGCCAGGATATCCATCGCCACTTGATTGAAACGCTAGATATAAGCCCTCATTGCCTCTCGGGGCCCCTGCTTCAGCGAGAATAGATTCACACTCATCTTCTGGTGGCGGTGACTGCTAGCGAAGTGATGCAGGAAGGCCGCTCGGAAGTCTTTGAAACTTTGGATGGAGCTGCTTGGTAATCGTTTAAACCAACGTTGCACTGATCCAGCTAGCGTGGTGAGGAAGACTCGACAATTTACCCTATTCGTGTACTAGTGAAGTGTGATCGTGTTGTCAAACTTGGCCAAATGGTTGTCGGGATCGGTTGCTCCATTATATTCCCCGATCGTCAGTGAGGTATAATACTTCGGCATAGGATTACTTAGAATCCCTTCTGAAAACTGCTGATTGATCTACTCGGGTGAATCATCTTCTCTGAGTGCATTCCTTTTCCTGGTGTCTCGAGCGGGTGCCTCATTCGAGAAAGATCCCCAATCTCTATCCGCTTGGTCCCTTTCTTCTATTGGAGTCCATAACAGTGTTCGGTGATATGAAATCGGCGCATTAGGAACCTCCCTATAGGTGTTGATTGGCTTTTTGTTCGGTTATCGAGTGAAAATTTGTTCCGCTCGGTCTCCTCTCTCATCCTGGCGACCTGCCGCTGAGGCTGCAGGCTCCTGTGCTTAGCGTTCAGCCAGTGCCTGTTAGTGCTTGGCCAGTGCCTGTTGTTGCTGTTGCTCCATTATCTTTGCCGCTCGGACTTGTATCAGTGTGTCAAGCTCTTCTTGTGTGAGTGTCACCGTTGTGAATCGTCCAACGTCTTCCATCTTCTCGTTCAGATGCAGGTAATTTTCCCACAAACGACGTTAAAATGATCCTGTCCGAAAGCGTGAAGCTGGAAAGTCGGGGAAGTAACAGCTCTGCTGACTGATGAAGATCTCGCTTCTCTATGCAAAACAAACCAAACCATGGAAGGGGTCCTTGATGATGACCCTTCGACGCTCAAGTTAGAAACAATAGTAGGAAAAGCAATCGAAAAAATAGAGATATAGATGAATCTTGTCTTTCTTCATACCTAGTATATTCTTTTATACCTTTCTTAGTGACTCTCTATCTTTCTCTATTTAATGATATTAATTATCGACAGAAACATCTTTGTCTTGACTTTTTCGCATTCAATGATAGATAGAATGTTTTTAATTCCTTTTGTTTTCTCTCCTCTTTATTAAGTATATTTCTTTTCCTCTTTTATTATTTTATCGATTCATTATTAATACGTACAATGCTAATGTCATATTCCGAGCCGAATGAGTGACCTGCTCAGCCCTCTCTCCGACCGACCGGGTTGATCGGACATTGATTCATCTAGACGGCCGATCGAATAAAGATTCCTCCGATCGATTATTGTAATCATTTTCCGATCGGATTAATCTAGATTGATCATCTTAATTTTAACTTACACTATGATAATTAACTCGTGTAATATAAATTCCTCTTTATCGTCGTATTCCATCTTAAATATATATACTAGATAATTATCGATAAAGGTTACACGCGGAGATATCTTCGTCATCGTCATTAGTAGTAGTAATAGCATTAGCACATCTGTATCTTGACGTACTCCACACAAGATCGGAGCAACGTCAAAAGGTTGAAAACGACAGAGGCGAACCGCTCACTGTGCTTCTTTATTAGGTTCAATGGATGTCCTGTTGTTGCCCATCAATGTCTTCGTCAGCCAAAGCAAATAGCATGTGTTTACCACAAGTCAACTCCCTGCCAAAGTAAAGTTATTTTTGATTCCTGACAAATACATTTTTAATATTACCAGAAGCCCAGGACCGGTGAACCAATAATACAAAGGAGGTATTTTAAGCTAATGCTTTCGACAGAGATACCGTCCAATCAAAGAGGGGCCCGCCCCGTCAGGCGTCAATGGTCACGTCGGTAGGGACGGTTGATTTGAACTGTGTTGGTTTCGTAAATACAAGGAAACGTGTTTCCCATTTTGGTAATTGCATCATTTATGGAATTTATTCCCGATTGAGCTCTGCTACAAATGCCGCCGATCGAGCCTCCCTCATCCCTCGCTCGCTCTGCCGCTCTGCTTCCTTTCCGGCTACTTCCTCTTTGGATTGCTCCCGGACTTTTCTTGCTCCCCTCGCTGGCTCGATCGTTGCCTGTTCGACCAATCTCGCAGCCTTCCCCGAATTGAAACCACCGCGTCGTTCCGTTGCCATCTTTTGATCATTCGAGGACTGTGGTGGGTTCTAGGGTTTTGTTCGTGTGCTTTTGGTCGATGAGGTTGAACGGAGAAGTCTCGTGCATCCGACATGAGGAGGAGGAGGAGGAGGAAGCCGAAGAGAGGGTTCCCCTTACGTTGCTCGCGCCTCCGCCGTCGCAGAAGCTTGTCGTGGGGTACGCTCTGACGTCGAAGAAGGTCAAGAGTTTTTTGCAGCCTAAGCTGGAAGGATTGGCGAGGTGAGTTCTCCACGCCAGAAATTGGTGTTTGAGACTTCGGGGGTTTTCGTCTGATCAGCCGGGTCACTGCTAGTGAAGGTGGTGGGACACTGGATTTGTGATGAGTCTATCGAGTATCAAATGGACTTTCGTTTTAGATTCTAAAGATACAACTATGCGCTTGTTTCTATTGAATTTAAAATGAGAGCGATCGTGAGTTAAAGATTCTCCATCTTTTCTGTTTCCGAATTCTTATGTTTTTTTCTTCATTTTTATTTAGCGTGCTTATCTTTTTTAATAAAAAGCTAGTTTCCGATTGATTCTCTGTTCCTTTATTAGTTTATTTTCTTTATATATATATTTACTGTTGACTTCTAATATATTTACTTATTTAGTCGATGTTCTTATCGAATCCGACTGCTGGTTAAGAGGATAATTGGGGAAGTTCATAAATCACCAGCGTCCTTTTCCAAAGAAAACTGGCATTGATTCTTGCAAGCTTTCACAGCAGGACTCCATTTGCCTTATTTTCAACAGTAGCTTGATTCATGCATTTATCTAAGCTGGTATGTCTGACGTGGTGATATCCGGAATCTTTGGTTCCCTAAATCAGAAGATTCTCCTGCGCATGCAATGCAGCTCAGCCATTTGTCTCAGAAAACGGTCAAAAGGACATCATCATTTCATTGAGGAACTCTTGAGCCTTGAGAAGAATAGTATCATATTACTATATTGTCAACTATTGGTTTTTGAGAAAACATAGAATAGAATGCTTATATTTTTTTTAATGGCGTGGACTATGCTACCAACGAACTCTGACGTTTCCTTCTGTTATTGACTTTTAAAACGCTTTATTTGCTGACATTTATGTCTACCCTGGTTCGTTCCATAAAAAAATGTCGAGCAAGAAAATATCAGTTTATTTATCAAAGCCAGATATCTCAGGACTCTGAAAAGTTGAAAAAAAAAATAATCTGAGGAGATTTTCTGATATGTGATGCAGGAAGAAGGGAATTATATTTGTTGCCATTGACCACTGCCAACCACTTGGAAATCAAGGTCCTTTTGACATTGTTCTCCACAAGGTTAGGCGTCTCCCATGGACAACAATTTCAATCATTTTAAATTTTAACAGGCAACGACTATTTCCATCTTAGGGATTGAAGTTGTTGAATGCTAGATATTGTTGTGTGGTGACTAATTGGTATTTGTGAAAATATGTGAACAAACTAATGGTCCTGACTCTTTTGTATTGATTTTCCACATGGTGGGACCGGAGCTGATAATCTTCTGTTTTTAATATTTGTGTAGTTGACTGGAAAAGAGTGGCAACAACTCCTAGAGGTTAGTAGTCACCTTCTAAGTTTCAGAACTTCTCTATAATCAGTAATCAGTATACTATCACTTGATCAATTCAGCTATTCAGAAGGGTACATAGATTCTGCACCATGCTAGAACTTAATTTATTCATCAAAATTGAAGTATTGCTCAATGGTAAACCTAAAAGGTTTGCCCATCTCTTGAATTACTTACAAAATTTGCTCTCTCTCCATCTGATTAATTGTAGCAAAAAGATGATTACGCTCATCTCAGGTGCCCCTCACAGTCCGTTCCCAAATTATGTGAAGGGAGGTAAATCACGAGGTCAGCTTATAGCCGACCGCCAAATTGGCTAGGGGGTACTCTCCATCTGATTAATGATTGTGAGGTTGGTGGTGGATGCTACACTAGGAAATTGTACTTCATCTTCATAAAAACTATATCATCTTTTAATTTATAGGTGACCTAATTTGTGGTGCATCTAGAATCTAATTATTGAACTAAGATCCGACCTTTGTGGAAAGAGTTTTGGAAAGCCATCTTTTTAGTGTCTGTACTCTTGTAGTTCTGGTATACGGATGGCTCCATGGCTAAGATCCATCTGATACAAGTAGCAATACCCTCAATTATACTCTAGTTTTGCAATGATTCAAGATTCTTTTGTCTAAGTTGTGCATTTCTCTTTTGCAGAGTTTTGGTCTTGTATCCCAAACATATTGACCTGAACCTTTCACAGAAATTTACTTGAATATTTTACATTTACAACTATAATAAATTGTTACTGTTGGTGGAGAAAAAAAACTCCCATTGAGATTTTGTCTATGTCCCAATTTTAATTGCTGAAGTTTTCATAATTTGTGTCCTACACGCTTGGCAATTGACTCTCTGAAAATACCCTTGGTGATTATGTTATGCATCTTCTCTCTTTGAGAATAATTGTCAACTTTCGTCTTTTGAATTTGTGGTGTCAAAAAAATTATATTTTTTTTACTTCTTGATTCTATTAATCTTTGAAGGATTACTGGGAAAAACATCCAGAGGTTACTGTACTTGATCCACCAGCTGCAATAAAACATTTGCGTAATCGCCAATCGATGCTCCAGGATGTGGCTGATCTGAATCTGTCGGATTGCTATGGTAATTCTGCTATGCATCATGCTAAAACTAAGTTGCATGGTCACAAAAATATTATTTTGGATCAAATTAACAACTTCCCATATTCCATGTCCTTCATGAGAGTAATTTGAAACATTTATACTCTGCTTCAATACATTTCTGTTCATTAGCTGTTCAGTCATTTATTTAATTCTCTATACTCTGGTTTGCTTACCATCTTCTTGAAATTATTGCCCATTATTCACCATGAAGTATTCTCATGTATAAAACAATCTTCCAATTGTGAAGACTCAAAAATGATAGAACTATAATGGTATCTTGTTTGAATAATAATTGTAGGCAAAGTTGGCATTCCTAGGCAACTTATCATCACAAAAGATCCTTCATCAATTCCAGATGCTGTTAACAAGGCTGGGCTAAGTCTACCATTAGGTAAACTCTCTGGTACCTTTTTTCACTATCTTAGCAATCATCCTTTATGCACAAAAATGTTTGCAATTGATGTTGGAAGGAAGGAATGGGATTCCTTGATGTTCAATAGCAATGCCACTTTATCCCATCTAGTGTTATATTGTTTTAAAAAACCAGCATGGGTTAGCAATGTGACATATCTCATAAAGATGATTCAAAATGAAGAATTGACACAATAAAGTAGCATTTGAACGATTTTCTTAAAAATGGATATTTCTCTTAGCCGTAATTAGATGGATAGGACTGTATATAGAAGGCAATGGGACCTTATATCTAGTCCAAGAAGAAACACTGTCTCCTTAGTTTAATAGGAAGTTAAAATTTGCTCTATTAGATGTTTGATGTCAGTCTCTGATTGTCTACTTCTGATGTAAGCATATACCATGTTTAAGATTAGTAAATTGATTTGGATGCTCTAGGTATCAAATGAATGAAACTTTCATTTAACAATGGGCTTCGTACCGTTGACCTTGAGACAATTTAGTCCCTGAAATGAACAATAAACATAAATTCCATCTTGTACAATCTTTTTGCCATCCTTGGGTGTGACTTCACTCTCAGTGCATGTCTCTAATTCTCTAGTAAACCTTGCTGCATGACTTCAAAATGATGTAACTCTTTTTTTAGCAATTGTTGTCCATCCATGCAAATTTGAGTAAGGACAATTTAACCTTTTGTGATGTGTAGTGAATTAGGAACATTTGGACAGCTAACTTGCATGTCTACTTTTTAACTTGGGCTGTATCTTCTTCGTTGTGTTATGGTGTTTGTTTTTGCAGTTGTCAAACCTTTAGTAGCCGATGGAAGTGCAAAATCACATGAACTATCACTTGCCTATGACGAAGTTTCCTTGTCAAAACTTGACCCTCCTTTGGTTCTCCAAGAATTTGTTAACCATGGTAATTTGTTTTTGACTCTCAATTTGCCAGGCTTCCATTTTCAATTCACTCAATTTATTTTCCCACTGTTATAGGTGGGGTCCTCTTTAAGGTCTATATCGTTGGGGAGACAATAAAGGTCGTTCGTCGGTTTTCCCTTCCTGATGTTAATAAGTGTGAACCATTAAACAACACTGGTGTCTTTCAGTTTCCAAGAGTTTCTTGTGCTGCTGCATCTGCAGATGACGCAGAATTGGACCCTGGTGTTGCTGGTAAGATTAATTCAACCATTTAATGTGTGATTAATTTTCAATTGACTAATAGTATGTAGTACAATGCGATGGAGATGATTTGTTTCTATACTACTGCTGTGTAGAACTTCCTCCAAGACCTTTGCTTGAGAACCTATGTAGGGAGCTCCGTCATAGACTGGTGAGAGGATTTGCTATTTGTATGCATTATCCAATTAATTAGTAGATTTGTATAAGTTTCCCTTTGTGTTTATTGCCTGTAGGGTCTTCGATTATTCAATATAGATATAATTAGAGAGCATGGAACTAAAGGCCGATTTTATGTCATTGATATCAATTATTTTCCTGGTAAGTATATCCTACTTATTTTGGTTTTTCTCTAACATTGGTAGTTTGGTCTTTCCTTTTACTGGTTCAGTTGTAGAGATCAGCAAATATGATATGCTTGTCTTGTAAATGGTTAGTTTGAAAATCTTGGCCTTGTGTGGTTAAAACTTGTGTATTGTTTGATTTTATATTTCCATCTTTGTTACGATCATTTTTTTTCTTCTTATTTTTGTGAGAATCGAGCATCTTCTGTGTAAAATAAAACTTTTTGTGTGCAATGACATCAAAAAGTCGGCAAATATTTTAAAATTTTCTTTTCAATTTCCTTCTTTTTTGTGGAAATGAAAATTTGAATCAGAATATTTTGAAAATAAAATAGTTCAAGAGAAGTAGGTATTTTTAGAGTCTCTTTTATAAGAACAAAGATCTAGAACTACCTTTAGTCCTGTAGGTGTTCACTATTTGTTTTGTCTTTTTTGGTTCCTGACCTGAGCATATAAAGTCAAAAAGAAAAAAAAATAATAAACCCAGCTACCCTGAGTGACCGACCCGGTCCTATTAAATTTTTCCATCGGCCATCTAAAATCGGAAAACACTTGTGACGAACAGCCTAGAAGTCCAATATACCTTGATTGCGCGTCCCATTTGGAGAAATTTTTTTTTGCAAATGTCTCATACTTGAGGATCAAATCGCGGATGTCTGGGTGACAACTTGAATATCCTGCCACTGCACCATATCCTCGGAGGCTGGATAAAGTCAAAAAGAGTGCATAGACAAGGTGGCTATTGGACGATAATCTATTTTTCTATTCCTTCCGGCTTAAATTAGTAGAGTCATTAATTTCAGGGGAAAATCTGAACTTATAATCGATAATTTTTTATTTATATACGTGTTTTGTGTATTTCCATTTGGAATAAAATAATGGATGGATATATGTTTTAGATTAGTGGTTAAGTTGAATATTACACTTGTCCTTGCCATTTTCTATTATCCTCTGTTGGATCAAGGTTTCTGTATGTGGTGTTTCTTTAAGTCTATGGTGTCTAAATATAACCATTGAACTAGAATTTGTATGTCAAAACGATAGAGTTTGAAATAGTTTCTATCATTATTTTGCCATATTTTGCCCAACCACAAAACAGCTGCATCTTTGGAATACCCGTATCAATTAGTTGATAATCCAACCTTTTCTTAACTCCCCCTTTTTATTGTTTTTCTTCTTGTCAGTGAATTATTTCCATTGTGCAAACTTTGCAGGCTATAGTAAAATGTCTGGCTATGAACACATATTCACTGATTTCCTCCTCAGCCTGGTACAAAGCAAGCTCAAAAGGTGACTTCCTAGCTGTTAACTAAATATAGTGACTTTCAATAACGTTTCACGGCACGAGAGGGGCTAAACCACAACTGAAATCTCAGTGCACATACACAATTTCGAACCTTAGCAAATGGCACTGCACAAACAAGTGCTGCTTTCTTCTACTGCCCGTTACTAACGAGTCTTTCATATAGTCAAACACGTGCTGTCTTCTTGTATGTCCTGTGTTTGTAACATCCTTCATTGTTTAGTGGATGGCCAAATCTAATTGTCTTGGCGGTGTGAGGAATGTAATCGTCGTAAGTTTAGCAATCGCCATAAGTTTAGTGACTTTGTAGGCTGCTAATGTTCTGTATACGCGTTCTTCTTCTGGCTCATTGATACGAGACTTGTGGGAGTTTTTGCTTATTTAATTAAGTTTGGGAAGGATAAACCATGGGATATGAAGCAACAAGTTGGGTCTTACTCTCTCTGCCTTAGCAAAGCCACTGTATTTTAACCAGATTGATACTGCTTATATGATTTAGTGCATGGTTGATTTATTAGTTGATTGGTTTACTTTTTCTTCACCTAATCTAAGGACAAACTGTGGGGTGTAATATTTTTTTTTCCTTTTCTTTTGCTACAAAAGTATATGGTTGATTTAAATAATAACAACATTTCAATAAGAGGCTGACGCAACTAGTCTAATTTGTTTATATTTTATTATAAAATTTCATCCCTAGGACCACACCAGGACAAACTTTGCTCCATTTGCTATTCTTGCATAATAATTATAATTAATCAGTCTTTAATCACCCAGCGCATTTGTGGAGTCATGAGACATGCCTGTTATAAAATAAAGGATTAGTTAGCTTTTTTCCTTTTTTATATTTAAAATTTGAACACCATGACCTGTTCTCCAACTAATCTTGCATTGATTAGGAAACATGTTCTTTTTAAAAAATATATATATTAGTGATTTTTTTGAATTTAAGAAAAACTAATTGTTTTGATTCTGTGGGGGAGGTTTGGGATTGTGGCAAATTAAATACCAAACCTTGCCCGCCATCTCAAGGTGTCCCTTGAATTCCTTGTACTACTCAAACAAGGATTCTTGCAATCTCTGCAAGATTTTAGAACTTGGGTTGTTTTTTCTATTATTACCATTTTTATTATTGTTTTTCAAGGATCTCATTTCTTAAGGCAAAGGAACAGCTTTGCCTTCCAACTTTGCATTTATTTACAAGAGGAACTTTGTTCGCGGGCTCTTTGCAATTTAAGAGTGTATGAGGTCCTTTTATTTTGTGTAAAATAGCCGTAAAATAGTATGTGTAATTTTTAAGATGTTTGTAGTTTTTATTTTTTATTATTTATTATTTATGTTGATGAGAGTGACGGTTGCAAGGGACATAGGCATAATAACCCTCCGAGTTTGGTTGAGTTGGTTATCACACGTGGAGTCCTAAAATGAAGGGTTGATTTTCGATGAAGTTGAGAGAAATATGATATATTCAGTGTCTTGGTTTATTTTCTACAAATAGCTATGGAATTAACTGTGTGAGACATTGGAAATTTACATAATGGATTTGGTGTCCCTTTCATTGGGCAATAAGTGATAGAATTTTATTTTTATGTACTAGTCACTATTTTAAAGGTTAATAGTAATTTACTTTTTTCGTGTTAATCTTAAGATAAATTGGTGAAAGCGCTGGGACAAGTATATTCGTTTTTATGTCACAAAGTGATAGAATTTCGTTGGTCCTTTAATTTCTCTCTTTGAACTGGATGAACCGCTTTTGACAAAGCATAATTAAATGTAGCAGTTGATGATATATTAATAACAATGACCGTTTGTTTGACCGTTGAACGAGCCAACCACTAGCGAATTATGCATTTTTAACAATTAAGGCTCGTTAAAAGATAAATAATAACATTTTGACATTTCCAACCCCCAATTATTCTGACTTAATTTTACCTTTCAAACTGAAGAAAAAAAAAAGAGAAATCATTTGAATTAGAAAATTTGATCATCAAGTTTATTCAACTAATATCCATCTAAATTCTACCTCAAGCAAATCGTAATCATATTTATATTATTTTAAATAATATAAATGATATGAGACACGGTCTGATTTGAAGTCTTCAAACGAAATAAAGTTAAGATAAAATGGTTAAATAATAAATTACAGGGGTCAAAATGAAATAATCTGACGTCCGGATCCAATTATCCATATCCCCTGATGATGGTACTTTCGTAATATCAGTCTGGTGTAGTGGCTTTCACAACGTAAATTAGTGCAAAATATTTGTTTTAAAATTTTATTTTTGTGTTTTTTATTAAAAAAAATAAAATTTGTTCCGTTAAAAAAAATCAGTGCAGCGGCGCGTCGGCGACCCTTTCTTTCTTCCTCTTTCTCTCTCGTTTCGCATTAGACTTCTCGCCTCTCCGTGCTTCCGGCTACGGTCTCCATCGCCTCCCTGACGAGTCGCCTACCCAGGTGGCTCCTGGATCTGCCGGTGTTGGCCGCTGAATGCGAGATCTCTTGCCTCGGCCGGCGTCTGCACTTGACAAGGAGGCGAGGAGGGGAACGAGCTAGCTCCTTTTGGCCAGATTGGGTAGGCAGAGTCAAACCTCTCTCGGTGGCGGGACCTTCATCCCCTAGAGAGGCGAATGGAACAAAATATTGAATCTCATTTTAGAGCGCGATAGATGGGGGTAAAGCGTCACTTCTTCTTAGGGGATCGTCGCGAATCGCATTTTCCTTGCCGGTTCTTATTTCGGTGGTCAGAATGTTTATTTATTTATTTATTTATTTATTTATTTATTATTTTTATTTTTCAGGGTTTTTGTTGTTGCGGGTGCGAAGATTTTCTGTGCAAGCGTGATGTTTCATGATCGTAATTTTTAGGGGAGTGGGAAGCTTGGTGAGGGCTGCTCGTGGTTTAGGGTTTACTGCTTTTATGGATAGATCTCATAGTAGAGTAATTCCAAGTCATTTGAGGATCGAGAGTGTGGAGGCTGTCATCTTGGATTTACTAGAACCTCTCCTGACGAGGGGAGCTTAATATCTTCCTCTCTTCTATGTCCTAGATTACCCTAAAATTGTGAAGCGCGAGCAAAATGATGTTATGCCGACCTAGTGCAAGCAATGCTATTATACTGAGTTTTACTCAGATCACGGTACTTTTGTCTCTTTAATTTCATCATTGGTTGCTATTTCATGATGCAATGTTGTCACTTTTTAATGTTGTGGTGTACGAAACTCTTAGCAGAATTCAGTAAAGATTGAAAATTTTGGTTTCTTTTGTTCTTTCTAGATATTTTTCCTTCTGGTGAGTTTTGGAAGAACTAGTGCAGAATCCCATAATAATTATCCATATCTTCGGCAAAATTTGGAAACTGTGGAGGGAGATGCTTATCTCATGCACTCATGCATCCATGATGAGATACTTCATCAGAGGCGCCGCCCTGGTCGAAAAGAGTACTCAGTTACTCCACAAGTTTACCATGAACATAGTTTCTCAAGATCACAACATAGTGGTAGAAGAGCTTTGCTTCAGGTGTCTAAACCACCTACATTACAAAAGGATTCAAAACAGCCTATCAGGATATATTTAAATTATGATGCTGTGGGTCATTCTTATGATAGGGATTGCTTAAATGTTGGAGATCTTGTGAAGGTAATCTGTTAAAGTAAAATAAATCGCTCAATTATGGACAATGAGTTCCTGTATTTTATAAGCATGAACCATTCTCTGGTCTTGGTGTTATTTCAGCTTGGTGAACCTTCTACAACATCAGTTCCAAGAAGCTCTGTGTGCACCCCTAATGGAGATAGGCCAGTATTTGCAGATTGTTGGTACAACTGCACATTGGAAGATATTTCAGGGGAAGATAAGAAGCAGCGTCTTAAGAAGGTATGGATTATAGCATATTGGTTCTTAGTCTGTATTAAACAAAATGCACATCATTGGTATGTTGTTTGTACTCATTTGAGATGCCTAGATCTTTGTCTGTTGCTAAGTTTGATAGGGTGAATTACTTGACTTCTTTGTTCTGATGTTTACTGTCTCCACCATGCTATTTCTATTCCTTTTCCATTCATAATTTTTTTAAAAAATAATTCCTTTATAAATGCTGATCAGGCACTAGGACAAACAGCAGAGTGGTTCAGAAGAGCTTTAGCAGTCGAACCTGTTAAGGGGAACTTGAGATTAAGTGGATATTCTGCATGTGGGCAGGATGGCGGTGTGCAACTTCCACATGAATATGTTGAAGGTGCCCTCATTTCTGGATTGTTTTCGGCTCTGCTATAGATTGTTACTCCATCATTCAAATCTTTTGTTTTCTGCTATATAATTGCTCTATAGATTGTTATTCCAGTACTCAAATATTTTATCTTTTTCTATATAATTTCTCTAGAGATTGTTACTCCAGTACTCAAATCTTTTATTTTTTGCTATAATTTCTCTACGCCATGCAGATGGTGTTGCTGGCACAGACCTAGTTCTCTTGGTAACAACTAGACCCACAACTGGCAACACTCTTGCATGGGCAGTGGCATGTGAGCGAGATCAATGGGGGCGTGCTATTGCTGGTGCTTTTTTCTACCATATTTGCTGGAAGTTAATGAAAGTTTACCTGCTATTACTGCCATATATACCAATTAAGTTTATCCTTCAATGATTTGTAGGTCATGTAAATGTCGCTCCTCGTCATTTAACAGCTGAGGCTGAAACATTGCTTTCAGCCACATTGATACACGAGGTTAGTAAATGCTTTACAATTCTGCTACTTCTATTACTGCCTTCTTTCATTATGCTTGGTGGCAACTGAAGGACATTTTTCTTCAAAGGTGATGCATGTTTTAGGTTTTGACCCTCATGCCTTTGCACATTTCCATGATGAACGAAAGAGAAGGCGTAGCCAGGTATCAATTTGCAGTTTGTCATCACAACTTATTCCTCCTGTTACCTTATACATAGCTTCTGACTACTTTTTTTTTTTTTGTCTCTGTAACTATCCTTTCAGGTCACTGTGCAAGTTATGGATGAGAAGCTTGGTCGTGCGGTTACACGTATTGCCCTGCCCCGAGTTGTTATGCATGCTAGATACCATTATGGGGTAAGTTGCACCAAACTGTTATATTCATTATGTATTTGGACTATGATAATTAGTTTAGCATTGAAACTTGAGATTGCATTTTTTATTGGCTTGATGCTTATTATTGTTTGGTAGGCATTTTCTGAAAATTTTACTGGCTTAGAGTTAGAAGATGGAGGTGGTCGTGGTACATCAGGTAATTTCTTTTGAATAAAAAAAACATCTAGTTAAATTGCCATATTGAAAGTTCAACTAATTTCCTTTCCATTATGACTAACTGATGTGTGTTTCATGATCAGGTTCTCATTGGGAGAAAAGACTTTTGATGAATGAAATTATGACAGGATCCGTCGATACAAGATCTGTGGTTTCAGAAATGACCTTGGCTTTATTAGAGGATAGTGGATGGTACCAGGCTAATTATAGCATAGCTGAGCGCCTTGATTGGGGTAGGAATCAAGGAACTGAGTTTATTACGTCTCCTTGCAATCATTGGAAGGGGGCATACCAATGTAACACAACTCAGTTGTCTGGCTGTACATACAACAGGGAGGCTGAAGGATATTGTCCTATTGTAAGTTATAATGGAGATTTGCCTAAATGGGCTCAATATTTTCCACAAGCTAATAAAGGTAAGCTTGGATTCTAGTTAGTGTCTGATCGTTAAAGTTGAAACACAGCCTCTTTGTATCTTCATTTCATTCCCAGAATATAACTTCTCTTTAAGTCTGCACATTTTGTCGTGACAATATTCATATTTATCTGGGTTCTATACCACTATCATTGTTGTCATATTTGTTGTTCCAAGGTCTTCCATTTTGACATGGCACTTTGGCATTAGCTATTACATATTGCAAAACCTGTAGCAATTTCTCTCTACCTTCTGTTTTTCTCGGTCAATTTTTAAGCTTTGTGAGCAATGATCAGCTCAATGATTTGACATAGAAAGTTGGTTTTGGCGTGTTGACCGCGTTCAATTCGCAGAACTTGTGGTGTTTTCCAGTGTTAGAGGAATAACCAAGAATTGTATAAGCTGAGTTATTCTGTAGATCAAGTGTGTAATATTTAGAATAGGGAAGGGACTTTAAATACAACAATAAGGAATGATTGATGAATGGTTCAAAGGTAAAAATAGGCAAATAATCCATTTCTTCTCTAGCCTGAAATGGATTTCCTTCTTCATTTTTTAATAGATTCAACAAAAAAAAAAGAAAAAGATATTGAATGAACTATAATTGTCTATCCTTGAGTATGATTTGCTTTAGTGCACCCAGGCTCATAATCTATAGTTTATGATAACAACTAAAATCATTCTTTGTTACCTTCATATGGGGTATAGATATGAGCTTTTGTCTGATTGAATTTCTTATAATATTTACTCATATTCAGGTGGTCAATCATCATTGGCAGACTATTGCACATATTTTGTTGCCTATTCTGACGGTTCTTGCACAGACACTAGTAGTGCACGTGCTCCTGATAGAATGTTGGGCGAGGCTCGAGGAAGTAACTCAAGGTGAGACTAAAATTTAGCACTAACTTCAATAGAATAATAACAAGGTTTGTGGAACAAACAAAACCCATACATGAAGCAATTTGAAGACAAACTTAAGGCAAAATTAAGTTCTTGATCTTATTCTAACATGCTAATTGTCCGTGAAGGTGCATGGCTTCATCATTGGTACGCACAGGCTTTGTTAGGGGATCTATGACTCAGGGAAATGGTTGTTATCAACATAGATGTGCAAATAACACACTAGAGGTAATTGGCATTCATGTTAAATCCTTTTGTTGGATTTCATGAATATTAGCAAGATAGCATTATTATTCTCTTTGATTCAAGGTGTAACGTTTATCAGTTTGAAGCCCATGATAAATATATAGCCTTTTTGGCATATTATGTTGTTTTGCCTTGTTCAATCATAGTATTGTTTTGAGTTGGATTATTCCTTAGCAATTCTGCAGAAGCTTCTTTTTCTGTATAAAAGTAAAAGGATAAAGTGGCTAAACCATGGTGGGTGGTCATTTATCTATTTCTTCCTTTCTGGTAAAGTTATTCTGAATCTAGCTGAATCAGTTTTTATATTGACATGGACAAATTTGAATCATTTTCTTGCTCTGATGATATTTCATCATAAAACCAGCTTTAGTGTTGCAATTTCGTATTTCTTTCCTTCTCATATCCCTCTTTTAATTCTTTGTGCAATAAATTTAATCTAATTTGTGGACTTTGCTTACAGATGGCTTAGCAATCTGTTGTAGATTAGATCTTAATTTTATCTTATATCTATTATATAGGTTGCTGTGGATGGTATTTGGAAGGCATGCCTACAGGCTGGTGGTCCTGTTCAGTTCCAAGGATTTAGTGGTAAGTTCTCGGTCATTTAAAAAACACTTAATATGAGATATATGCAGACCTTCCTCTCATATAAGCGTTTGATGCTGCAGGTGAGTTGATATGCCCACCCTATCATGAGTTGTGCCGTGGCGTACCTATGTCTGTAAACAGCCCATGTCCTGGTTATTGTAGTTTTAATGGTGATTGCATTAATGGGCAGTGCCATTGCTTTCTTGGTTTTCATGGCGAGAATTGCGGTGAAAGTGAGTTAACATGATTTAGCAGCTTAATTATTTTTAATCTATTTGTGGTGTCTTTACTTAATGACATTTATCCTTCATCAGCAACATAATCATTGCCAAATACTTTGGGCTTGGATTTGTAGTAAGGAAAAGTTTCTTGTTAGTAATTATCGAGGAATGTTTGTCTTTCCACAGGATCATGTCCAGGAAACTGTAGTGGACATGGTACCTGCCATCCAAATGGGATCTGTGAATGCGAAAATGGTCAGACTGGCATCGATTGCTCTACTGGTACTTTATGGAATCCCCTCTTCATATTCACTTCCGATATACTTAATTTATTTTTCTATTTCTGCACATTAGTAATGTAACGCCATCTTGTCAAACAAAACGATGTGCTAAATTGCTCATCCGAATTTTGCAGCTGTATGTGATGAGCAGTGCAGTCGCCATGGAGGAGTATGCGACAATGGTGTGTGTGAATTCCGCTGCTCTGATTACGCCGGCTATACTTGCCAGAATAGCTCATCGTTGCTGCCTAGCCTTTCTCTCTGTGGTGACGTACTAGTTCAGGATGTATTTGGGCAACACTGTGCACCAAGTGAGCTGAGCATACTGCAGCAGCTGGAAGCTGCCGTTGTAATGCCAAACTACAACCGCTTGATGCCCAGCATTCACTCACTCTTTAGCATCCTTGACAACAGCTACTGTGCTGCAGCAGCCAAGCGACTCGCCTGCTGGGTATGTTTTTTGTGCCTAATTATTTTCTTATTTCTTTCAATTGTATATTGGTTGTTTATAACCTTACGTGCAGTTTAGCAAGTTCTTACATGGATTCCCTAGCTTTTATCAAGTATTGCTTCAAAACTCTTCTATTTGTGTTCTTCTCATAACTTTCGTTAGATTTTTGGAATTCAGTTCGACTTTACATTGTGCATTTATGAGTTGTTTGTTCGAATCATCGATTTGACATCACTTTACCAGCTGAGTACAACCGGTTCCAATCTTTACTCATTTTGTGTCGTAGATTTCTATCCAACGTTGCGATAAGGATGGAGATAATAGGCTTCGGGTGTGCCACTCTGCATGCCAGTCCTACAATGAAGCATGCGGAGCAGCACTCGACTGCTTGGACCAGACTCTGTTTAGCAGCGAGGAAAGTGAGGGCCAGTGCACCGGTTTTGGTGATACAGTGCCATGGTGGATTCGTCGCTTTGGGAATCTCTACTTGCAAAGACGACGAAAACTTTAAAGTTCTAGTTATTGGTTTTTGGTGTCTGCTGTTTACTCTTTTCATCAGTGTATTTGTTTTAGGATCCATCATTGCCTATGTTTTGCATGGCAAGGTTAATCGATTAGGGTTGTAATTTCACCCAAACAAAATGGAATCAATTAGGACTCATGGGTGTGTCTATGACTTAGTCGGGTTAAAACAATACTGGGGCTTGTTCGAAGAATTAAGCCCCGATCACCTTGAAAATGTTTTAAGGATTGTTGAGTTAACATGTGAGGGAAGGGGGGAAATTTATAATTGTATTTATTGTGCCCCCTGTTTCTAATTAATTGTACTTTGATAATGATTTTCTTGTCTTTTTATTACTGTGATAATTTGATAAATGCATTGGTTTATTTAGGACAAACTTACTGACAACAAATTTCATTTCCTTTATTGTCAGATTTTAATAAAAATTCGACCTTTTAGGTTTTTTATGTTTTTTGGTTTTATATCTTCAAATTTTAGACAAAGAAAAAAAAATGGTAAACAATAATATTTATTTTTGTTTTTTTACTTTATAAATAAAAGCTTGAGGATGCATTATCCAGAGCCCCATCGGTTTGGATGTTCTAAAAAAAGATAAAAGAAATTCAAATTTTGATTTTGGGGTGAGTCAAATGGAGAAATAACACCTGGCTACGTAACTACGCGTTAGCCGACGGTTTGGCCATTTCAGTAGGGAGATCGGTCGACCTTGGTCTCCTCAGTGTTCCCACTCGCCACATCGTCCGCTATAAATACCCAGTCTGCTACTTGAACCGGTTGTCGGAGCCTTTGCACCTAGAGAAGGCGAGGGCGCCTCTGCTTCCAGCTTTTACTCCGTCAGGATTCGAGCTCTCGGTAATACGAACTTTCTCTCAATCTTCTTTTTTCATCTTAATTTTCAGATCCACTTCGTTTGCTTCGGATCTTAGTAATTTGTTCTTGACCATCTATCGTTTAGGGCGTTTTTCTGGAGACTGTCAAACAGAGATTTGCAACACGAGTTTGCTTCTTCCAGCAATGGCAACTGCGGCCTCTTCAAGCCCACGTCTGCGCCGTTCTCTTTCCAGATCGCCGATCTCTTTCTCTTTCTTGCTTCAGCAGTGAGCAGTGACGGTAATCTCTCCTACCCGTCCTCCATGCCTTCGGAATACTCCTTCCACTTCTCCCCTCTGCTACCTGCTTCTGGCTCCGCGTCTATCTTCCTTTCTCAGATCTCCATTGGCAATCAGCCAGCGAGTGTCGCTTCTACCTTTCCGCAGATGATCGAGCGCTAGCTACGACATCTGCTTCTCTCCTCCGCGATGCCGCCGACGAGGTGGAATGCCTCCTCCTGGAGAACGCCTAAATCCGTACTGCTTCCGACGGAGAGCTCTGTCCCGTCATCAGTGGATCCATCACCAGATCCACACGAGTGCCCTCGCAAAGGATAGTGAAGCCGGAGGAGAAGCTGGTCTCGCGACCCAATAACATCTCGATCCGGTCGAGCGGTACATGAGGTTGAATCAGAACGGGAGATCCGGTTCATCTTCGAACCGGAAGTCCACAAGTGACAAGTGCCCTCTTCTCGCCTCCAAGCCTCCCATACTTTCCTCTGTGAGTATGATTAACTATTCCCTGTTGACTAAAAAAACTAACTGCTCAAAAAAATTGCCTATGCTATTTGCTTCTCACTGATACATTTCCCATCATATGCTGGTAGTTTTATCTACTATGTCATGATTTGATTTTTTTTTTTTTCGTTTTCTCGTACTGTTATCTACTATGTCGCATGGAATCATCACATCAAACAGCCTCTTTAGAACTGATCCCACAAGGGAGATAAATATAGATAGATACACAGTTAAAAACGCATAATCGAGACGTTAACTTCAGAAAATGACACTCCAAAGATCCCTGAACCTTTGCCCTCAACTGTACTATCCGGGGACTGTTATCTACTATGTCATGATTGTAAACAACATGAATATGCCATCTTCATCTACAAGCTAATTATTTCTCATTAATTTCTTTAATTTTGTATTGTTACTATTTTACATTGAGTGGTTGCACAATATGTACATGAAGAAAATATATAGCATATTAATTTAATGTACTACGTTGCCCAACAAGCTGTGCGCCGACGGCGAGCCTTGTTCGCTCAACCACGGATCCTGCACCGACATCGGAGACTCCACGTTGACTTCGTCGACCATGCTCTTCACAAGCACCAGCCTCCGGGTCTTGCACGACGCCTGTGACGTCCTCTCCGCCATGCTGCTCGCTGGCGAAGAGCAGAACGACGAGGCCGTCGACAGGAACGTGAGGTCCTCCGTAGGGGCCCACCCGCTGAGCTTGATCTGCTCCAGCTCGTCCACCACCTCCGTCATCGACGGCCGCATGTCCCGGTGGAAGGCCAGGCACCGGAACGCCAGTTCCGCCACCTTGTGCACCGAGGCCAGCGTCCATGCGTCGCGGTGCGGCTCCAGGAACGGGTCCAAGATTTCGTCGACACGGCCGCGGCGGATGCGGTCGACGGCGAGCGCCGCCAGGTTGACCTCGCTCTGCGGCCGCCCCAAGTCGACGGCCTTCATCCCGGTGATGATCTCCATGAGCACGACGCCGAAGCTGTAGACGTCGCTCTTGTCGGAGAGGTGGCAGTTCTGGTGGTACTGCGGGTCGACGTAGCCCGGCGTCCCCTGCGGTGCGGTGGAGATGTGGGAGTGGAATGTGGCGGAATCGGCGAGGCCCATGCGGGAGAGGCCGAAGTCGGCGACCTTGGAATGGAAAGCACTGTCGAGGAGGATGTTGCTGGACTTGATGTCACGGTGGAAGATGGGGGGACGGACGGCGGAATGGAGGTAGGCGATGGCCTTGGCGGTGTCGACGGCGATGTCAAGGCGGACGGTCCAGGGGAGGGGGGAACCGCGCTCGCGCTGCAGGTGCTGCGCCAGCGTGCCGCAGGCCATGTACTCGTACACCAGGATGAGCCCCTCGTGACTCTGCTCCACGCAGCAGCCGAGGAGGATAACCAGGTTGGGGTGGCTCACCGATGACAGCAGCTTGATCTCGTTCATGACCTGCTCAACGGTGTCGCCGTCTCGGTTCTTGATGCGCTTGACGGCGACCTGGCGTCCAGTGCTGCCGAGATAGCCGGAGTAAACGGTGCCGTAGGCGCCGGTGCCGAGGATGCGGTCAGGGGAGAAGCCGTCGGTGGCCTTCTCTATGTCCTTGTAGGAGTAAAGCGGGACGGTGCGGGAAGCCTCCGAGAAGAGGCGGCGCATGCTCTCGTGCTTCCGCGTCAGGGAAGTGCGCCGCCGGAGCCAGCAGCAGACGAGGACAAGAGCCGCCGTCGTGGAAGCTCCAGCAATTCCTGAAATTAACGCGAGTTGCATCAATATAATCTAACACAATCAGTAACACAATACTACATAAGCTAGCAGAAACAAGGAAAATTACCACCAACAAGAGTGCGATATTTGCCGGTAGATCCACCACAGTCCCCTGTCACAAACTTTGTAGGATTGCACTTTTGATTGGAATTGGACACTGAAACAGTAGAATTATCCATGTTTACACTCGGAAAATAAAGATAATTCTTCTTTGTATCACGGACTCGCAATCAAAATTTGATCTTAGTTCTTAGTTATTACAACAAATTTGCTGCAAATGGTTAAATAAAGCATGAACAACTATCAATTGAAATTGCAGAATCAAAATGGAGACATCAGTTCCCACGACCTCAAGTATGTATTTTTCTGCCTGGAAAGGTTATTGAAGCAAATAAACACCTCTGCTTAGTGCTTAGCAAATGCTTATTAAGGCATTTTGGCAATAACAGAAGTCGAGATGGGAGAAGATTGATTAACAATGCAAAGTCCGATCAGCAAAAGCTATTAGTAGAATTGTAAATTACTGGCATGCATACACACACATGTTTTGGAGCAAGCATTATCCATGATTTTTTTTTTTGTTCCTTTTTTGTTTATACTTTAAAGCAATCAGATGCGAGAACAGAAGAAGGATCATGCAAGAACAGAAGAAGGTTCATATCGTAGAGAAAATAGAGAGAAGAGAAGAAAGAACCACCTCGTTGACAACCTTTGCCTTCGACAAACCCGTCCCCTTGAAATCCCTCACGGCACCTGCACCGGCAGGCCGACGAGCTGGGCCCCTGAACCCGTACCGACTCGATACTCGCGTCCGGTGAGCAGAGGCAAGGCCCCGGCAGCCACCACGCCAGCTCCGCCGTGTTGAACTCGACCGACATCACCGGCGATCCGTATGTGACCCCGGAGACGAAGAACACGCCGCAGCTGGAGGCGTTGACATCCTTCATGATGTCGTGGGTGGCGTTGAGGAAGCAGGTGGTGTTTTCGTACCTGCCGCATGAATCGTCGATGAGCACGGACTCAGCGCGGCAGCTTCCCCCCGAGTCCCACCGCGTGCAGTTGCGAAGCAGGAGAGCGGTCCGGTTGGTCAAGGCGAAGTTTGGGCCTATCAGGCTCCCGGCGGCCGACACGGAGCGGCTGCAGGAACGCGGTACGTCGACCCAGATAGCATCCTGGGTAAGGTTGCGACCGGCGAATTCACCGATGAGGAAGGGGGAAGCCGCGGAATCAGAGCAGTTCAAGCGAATCGAGCATCCGTCAGAGAAGCCGAAAGGGTAGGGGGCTGTGTAGCTGCCACAGGATTGGTTGCAACCTTCAGCGGAGGATAAGCCCAAGAGCCCGAAGAAGAAGAGGAGGACGGCGAACAAGCTAGGCATGCTTGAAGAAGAAACCGAACTCGCTGTGGCATTTAGTCAAACACCTTCCCTGCAAACCATCACAGAGTTCGAGCTAGGGTTGCTCCGCTTGGCGAATCAAAAAATCGCATCCGACGAACAGTGAGAGGAATCTAACAGGAGGCGTGGACTTGGATTGGGAACCTACGACTTCAGGATCAATCGGCCTCTCAATTATGGCGAGATTTTTCTCTGTGGAAGAATGCCAACGAAATCTCCTCCGCAGCCACTTTCAATTTATCTTATTCTCCTGTTAAATTAATTAACAAGACCGGATTGTTTGGTTCGACCGGAGATAATAATTGCCATTATCTAATTTATATTGATTAATTTTTAGAATGATGGATTTAATTTTATAAAATTTTCTTATTTATTGTTCTTGAATAAATTTAATATTTGATTTGATAAAAATTTATTTATATTTATTGATTAAATTAGTAAATTTAAATAATTTATTAAATTAAATAAATAAATTTGGACATATTCAGTTTATTAAAATTTATGAATAATATTCATGAATAATATATATAAATTATGTTCATTAATAAAAAATTTATCAATATATTAAATAAATTTTAAAAAATTTAAATTAAATAATCAAATAAATTTAAATTTAGAGTTTGATAATATCTAAATTTAAATTGAAAGTTGAATAATATTTAAATAAATCAAGTTCAAATGGATCTAAATTATTTTAAAAATTTAGTTCATTTTAGATTCAATTTTGAAATTTATCTTGATTTGACTTATTTACGACCTACCAACAACCATTGATCCATGAAGGTGGATTGGATCTAACAGTTGGATTCGATCGTTAGATGCGCATCTGAGAAAATACGCCCTGTGGAAAAACTTTTGTTTGACTTTCGGTTGAACTGGTTTTTCAAAAGTATCAATCAATTCAACCGGCGAAAGTTATAAGTAGCATCAAGTAATATAATTTTTATTAGTTTTTAAATTTGCTAATCATCCTACGGAATTTAATTTATAATATTATTTAATTATATTATTAGTATATTATATTATATTGACTCGAGTAAGGATGTAATTAGGTAAATTCGCCGTGTACAAGTGAAATTGTATATTTGTTAACTATTTTTCTAATTCGATGAATTCAAATTCTGCAATTAATTGACAGAAAATAGTATTCAAATTTCAAATAAATAAATTCTATAAACATAAATAAGTGGCACAAGAAACGGAGAAATTGTGCAATGTACATATAATTAATTATTTTTTAGAAGGGACTAAACTTGGAGAATTCTTGTTGATTTATAATTTGAATTTGTTCGAAGAAAGTTCACATAACAATAAACAACCAAAAATTACGTAAAGTAGAGAAGAAAAAAGTATTGACTTTATCCTCTTTTCTTGTTTTTGTCTATTTTATTTCCACCCATGCCGTGGAATTAGAGCGGCAGAGCCTACCCATTCAGCTGCAACTCCAGAAGACACGCATCCAGGCGAGTGAATTGAGTGGTCAAGTTTGGCATGCCAATTGATGATAAATTTGCATTGATCAACTCATGGACTTTTCTTCAACGTTGATTGTCTGGCTCCGGGTTTATTGGTAGTGCGGGTCTATTGGTAGTGGAAGACGTTTAGTTATTTTTGTATATTCTTGGTTCATTTTGTATTTATGATATATTTATAAGATTTTTTTTCTAAATAAAATACATAACTAAATAACGTTGGATTACTAGGTTATTCATCACAAGTACTTTTTGATTTATTTTGATGACCAATAAAAAAATTTTATTAGTTCGAATTGATCTCTCTAAGTTTGATATTATTGACTGCTCTGACATATTTGTGAGGTTTTAATTTTATGCTATTCCAATGTTTGAATGGGATGAGTAAATATTCATTAATAGAAGAGGAAGAGAGGAGAAAGAAGAAAAATAAGAAGGAAATTAAAGTATTTAGGGTGCGTTTGGTTCGTGCGTTTTTTATTTTTATTTTTTGAAAACGTGAGTTTTTAAAAAATTATGTTTGGTTTTTATTTTCTATGTCTATTTTCTAAAAAAATAGATAGTATTTTCTGAAAAAATAGAGAATGTCTAAAAGTTGTAGGATCGTTGCGCTAAAGGGGAGGGGTGAATAACGTTCGTGGCTTTTACGTTCGTTTAAAAACAATCAAGTAAGACGCAACGGAATAGAGATAGAAAAGAAAAGACAATAAAGCAATTGCTAACACGTTTCGAAATAGAGATAGAAAAGAAAAGACAATAAAGCAATCGCTAACATGTTTCTTTTACTTGGTTCAGAGCTTGTGATAACTTCTACTCCAAGGCCCGCACGTGAGAGTGCTTTCATTGGGCAATCACTATCAATTCGAAATAATACAAGTAAAAATTTACAACTTTTTGAAGAATTGAAATAAAATATACCGATGATCTACAGATTTGAAGAACTAAACCTTCAGTCGTCGGAGCAGCATTTGGGCGTCGTGGAAGTGTTTTCTAAGCAGCACGTAAGAGCATAAGTCATTTGGAATGTTGTGTTTTAGGTGTTGGTCAAATGTTATTTTTATAGGATATTCCGGGTGCCTGGATCCCTTCCGGGTGCCTAGACCGTGACATAGGGTCGTCCAATCAGCGTGCTCCTAATGACAATAATGGAAATAATCTCTAATTGATTTCAATCAATTAGGATTTATTATATTTGACATACAATCAAAATCGATATGAATCAAATAGGAAAAAAAAATTTAAGTCTATTATATTACTATGTTTATAATTATTATGATTGTATGTCTTATTTAATCTTTCCATTATTGTTTTGGACAATTTGTATAATAAGCCTATTGGTTTTAGTAATAAGATTATTAACAAATTTTATATTATTTTATTTTATCTACCTATTGATTTCTACATGGTATCAGAGTCATGATCCTTCCTTTTTCTTTATCTTCCCTCAAAATTTAGCTTCTTCCTTCTTTAATTCCTCTTCCAGCACCAGATTTCTACAACATTAGTCAATAACAACATGTACATCTTGGAGCACAACAGCAACTTGGAGCAGCCCAAAGATCAACGTGCTCCAGCAACATCTTGCAGTCTCATTGCCAACATTCTTTCTTGCCAGTTTTGTGCGACAACCTCGAGAACTTTGACAATTACAATAACAATTTTTTTCTACTAGTTCAGTTTTCGATTCTCTGCATTAAAAGAAAAAAAATTGGATTTTGGTTGGCGTATCTGTTCACTTTCATATTTTGCTCTTAAGATTTCTATTCGGTTGGATTAAAAAAAAGTGAGAAAGAAAGTGAGAGAATAAAAAAATCGAGAAAAAAGAAAAGTGAGAAAAAAATCGAGAAAAAAAAATGTCTTCTCTCGAGTCTACTGAAATCTCTTCACCGTCACAAAATACCTCTTTTTCAATTCCTATGGTTCCTTCTTTCTCTGTAAAACTTGATCATGATAATTATTTACTATGAAAATTATAATTTCTTCTTTTACTTTGTGTTCATAATTTACTTGGTCATGTTGATGGTAGTTTATCCCCAACTCAAATAGATGATTCATCCTATACTATTTGATTTAAGAAGGATCGATTAATATTGACTTGGTTAATTTCATCAATTACTGAATCTATACTTCCTATGCTCGTTGGGCTTAACAATTCGCGCCAGGTTTGGGAAGCTCTTGATCATTCTTTTGCATCTCACTCTCAAGCACGAGTTCTCCAGCTTCATTTGCAATTACAGTCTGTACGACGAGGAGATGCCTCCATCAATGACTACATACAATCAGTCAAGACTATTGCTAATAACCTAGCTACAATTGGACATCCAGTCTCTGATCCATAATTATTAATGCATGTTCTTGCATATTTAGATCCTCAATATGATAGCTTGTTCCCAGTGTGACGACTCGCATGGATCAAGTGTCACTTAAAATGCTTCATGGTATGTTATCCTCTCATGAAAGGCTTCTACAAATACAATCTCAAAGGATGTCAGGTTCTCTATCTTTATCGGCACACATGATTAGCAAGGCTCCACAACTTGATCAACATAATCAGCCTCCTCTCTAATATGGTCACCAAAATCAGTTTGGAGGTTTTAGAGGCGGGGGTTGAGGTCGAGGACGTTGTCAGATTTGCTTCAATTAGGGTCATTATGCTCAAAATTATTATAAAAGATATGATTCAATTTTTCGAGGACGACATGTATCATCAAGTCGACCCTCTCCCTTATCTTGGCAATCTAGTACTCAATCATCTAATTTTGGAGTATTTTCACTCTCCATTTCTCCTAATGCAACGTCATCAGTTCCTGAAACCCCAGGATGACATCCGGATCCTAGAGCAACTCATTATGTTACACCGGAGTATAATATTCTCATAGAAGTTTTACCTTATCATAGACCCGACATGATACAAATAGGAAATAGCTCAGGTTTGCAAATTGCTCCCATTGGAAACTCATCCTTTCATTCATATGGTCGTACTTTTCGCATGCGCAACACTCTTCATGTTTCTTCTATTACTAAAAATTTACTTTCTGTCTGTCAGTTTGCTCTTGATAATAATGTGTTCTTTGAATTTCATTCTCATCATTGTCTTGTGAAGGATCCCACAATAGGAAATATTCTACTCCGAGAAAAATATTAAAGATGATCTTTATCATCTTCAGCCCACTTATACTAATGCGTTTGTTGGAGAATACACTGATAAATTCTCTTGGCACGCACGTCTTGGTCATCCGTCTCTACATATTGTTCAGAATATCATTAACCAATATGGTTTACCAATTTCTTTAGCCTCCTCTTCTTATTTATGTGAAGCTTGCATGAAAGCAAAATCTCATAAATTACCTTTTGTGTCTTCTTCTTGCACTTCTAGTTTCCCTTTAGAAATTATTCACTTTGATGTGTGGGGTCCTGCTCCTATTCTATCTAATCAAGATTTTCTTTATTATGTCATTTGTATCGACAATTTTAGCAAGTTTATTTGGATTTTTCCTATGAAAAGAAAATCTGATCTCTTTAATATGTTTTGTCGCTTTCAAAAATAAGTTGAGCGATATTTTGATCGTAAAATCCTCTCCCTTCGTTCTGATTGGGGTAGAGAGTATCAAGCGCTTCATCGTCATCTTACTTCCTCTAGCATCATCCATCGAGTCTCTTGTCTCCACACTCTTGAACAAAATGGATCCGCCGAGAAAAAAATCATCATGTGGTTGAAACTGTCTTAGCTCTTTTTAATCATGCTTCCGTTCCACATAAATTCTGGGATGATGCCGTCCAAATCAGTCTACATTATCAGTCATTTACCTACTCCACTACTTCAAAATAAGTGTCCCTTGAAAAGACTTTATAATTGTCTTTCAGATTACTCCTTTTTTTATCTTTAGTTGTGTATGTTATCCTTGACTACGACCTTACTCTAAGCACAAGTTAAACCCTCGCTCTTTACAATGTGTTTTCCTTGGTTATAGTGATTTGCATCATGGGTACTGTTGCCTCCATATTTCGACCGGTCGGATATATATTTTTGACATGTTACTTTTGATGAATCTCTGTTTCCATTTGCAGTTGCTACCTTAAATCCTCCTTCAAATAATCAAGGCAACTATCTAATATCACCAAGCAATATATTAGAAGCCCCACATATTGTTTCATCAGGACATATTAAAAGTACAAGGGGGGATGATATATTGGGTCTTGCTCCATCTCCACAAGTTCCTATAAACTCGACGACTAGTGATGATCCACTCTCTAGTTATGATTCTCATCCGTCTAACCACTCATCTCCGAGTAGCTCTAATGATGATATTCTTCGACGGATGCTTCCTCTAAGCGATATTTAAGCATGATGTCAACCAATTTCCACTCGTTATCCTCTTCCATGTGCTCTTATTACTTCTTCAAATTTTGTTGAACCTTCTAGTTTTACACAGGCAGTCAAAGATCCAAATTGACGTGCTGCGATAGCTACAGAATTTGATGCTCTTATTCGTAATGCAACCTAGAACTTAGTCCCTCGTACCCCATCTATGAATATTGTGAGCTCTAAATGGGTTTACCGAATTAAGTATCGTGCAGATGATTCTATTGAACGTTACAAAACTCGTCTTGTTGTGAAATACTTTAATCAACAGTAAGGTATTGACTTCAATGATACTTTTAGTCCAGTCTTCAAAATTACAACTATCATATTGCTACTATCTATAGGTGTAAGCTACAATTGGCTAATACGTCAATTAGATGTTTCCAATGCTTTCCTTCATGAACACCTTAAAGAAACTGTTTATATGGAGCAACCTCCTGGATTCATCCACCCCCAACTTTCAACACATGTGTGTCAACTTCAGAAGTCTATATATAGTCTTCGACAAACACCTAGTGCATGATTTCATCGTCTATCCACCTGGCTTCATACTCAGGGATTTTCTGACTCAAAAACAGACTCTTCCCTATTATACAAATGTAATGAGGATTTTTCAATATTTGTTCTGATTTATGTGGATGATATATTAATAACTGGTAGTGATCAAAATGACATTACTACTTTACTACATCTTCTCTATCAAGAGTTTTCTATTTTGGATCTTGACAATGCTCGTTTTTTCCTTGACATAGAGTTTCTCTCACATTTTGAAGGTTGTCTTCTCTCTCAGAGCAAATACATTACTGGGCTCCTACAATGAGTTAAAATGGATAGTGTACGTCCTATCTCCACACCAATCATTGAGGGTGGTTTTACTGTACCTTCATCCTCCTCTTCGATGTCTGACCCCCAGATCTACCCTAGTATTGTTGGTGCCCTACAATATATCACAATCACACAACCCGATATTGCTTTCGCTGTGAATCGTGTCTGTAAATTTATCCATGCTCCTACTGAACATCATTGGGAAGGTGTTAAGAGAATTCTTCGATATCTCAAAGGCACTATTCAACATGGTCTTCTTTTATATCGTCAGTCTTCACGAGAGTTGATTGCTTACAGTGATGCAGATTGGACTAGATCTCCCGAAGATAGACGTTCTACTAGTGGATATGCTATATTTCTTGTGCGAAATCTTGTTTTCTAGCTTTCAAAGAATCAACCTACAGTCTCTCGCTCAAGTACTAAAGCTTAATATAAAGCTATCGCTAACACAACATTAGAAATTATTTGGCTAGAATATCTTCTTTCAAAATTACACTTTTTCCCAACTGCTACGCCTAAAATATGGTGTGATAATATTGGAGCAACTTATCTTGCGGCAAATCTTGTTTTTCATGCTCGTACCAAGCATGTAGAGATTGATTTTCATTTTATTCGCGAGCGTGTGACGATTCAACAACTTTCGGTTTCTTATATCTCTACGGAATATCAAATTGCTGATATATTTACCAAGTCATTATCTAGACAATGTTTCACCAAGTTAGCATTCAAACTCAACGTTCAGACACTCCCGTTAAGTTTGTCGGGGGTAATGACAATAATGAAAATAATCTCTAATTGATTTCAATCAATTGAGATTTATTATATTTGACACAAAATCAAGATCGATATGAATCAAATAGGAAAATAATATTTTCAAGTCTATTATATTACTATGTTTATAATTATTATAATTGTATGTCTTATTTAATCTTTCCATTATTATTTTAGATAATTTGTATAAATAAGTCTATTGGCTTTAGTAATAAGATTATCAAAAAACTTTATATTATTTTCTTTCCTCTACCTATTGATTTCTACGATTCCAACATGGCGAAGAGATGAAATTTAGCGTTCCGGGAGCCCGGACTAGCTTCGGCTGCTCGGACAGCGAAAGTGCCTACCCAGGCTCCTCGCCCAGACGAAAGCTTCCCTGCCAGGTATCCCGGACACCTGGACCAGCTCTGGAGCTCTTGGCGCCTGCACCAACTTTTTTCAGCCGCTTCGTTTCTACAAAATAAAGTTAGTTCAGGCAATAAACAGTATATAGAATATGAATTTGACAGCCTCCGACTTTCCGATTCTGACTTTGAGTTTCGCTGAAACTCTAGGTCGAACTGACGCCTACTGTTCCTTATTTGGGGAACACATTCTCACCTCCTCCTCTCAGGAGACTTTATCCTTTGTCAGAGCTGTCCTCCAGACTGTCTAAATTTTTGCTTAGCATTCGAGACTTCATGTCTCCATGCTGAACATCCGCTTCACAACTCGTCCAAACTTCCGCCTGGTCCGCGACTACCATGATTTTCACCTAAAGTCCCCGACTCTAGGATTTCACCTAAAGTACTTGACCCGCCAAGACTTCATCCAGTCCCTCGGATCAAGACTTCGTGCCTAACCGCAGCTAGGACTTTCCATTACGTAGAGTTACCTCCCCCTAGGATTTTTCACATACCTATAATCCACTAGTACTTTTGCCTAAGAACAATTGGGACTTTCCTGCAAGATTAATCACACTTGTTAGACAACAAGTAACTTTAACTTTGAACTTTTTGTCATAATCAAAACTTAAGTTCGATCGTTTGATGCTCATTACACCAACAAAAGTCATTTTTTATTTTCTAAAAAATATATATTTTTCAGAAAACAAAAATGGAAAATAAAAATCAAACATCATTTTCATAAACATGTGCATTTTTTTAAAAATATTTTTTTTATTTTTTTTAAAATGTACGTTTTCTAAATAATCGATATGTCCATTGAAAAAATAATAAATTCAGTTAATTTTATTAATTATTCCTAGGCGATGACTGATTGATCTCATAGAGTTCTATATAAATTTTCTATTATTTAGTTATGCTTTTCATTTATAAAATTTTTTTTATAAATATATCATAAGTTAGAGATGAAGTCGTAAATATCTGAATGTCCGTGACACTCCGGGACAACTTAAACATGATCATTAGAACTACATCAGGGAGGATAGATTTTTATACTTCATCTATTTTAAATATTTATATTGCAATGAGAAGTGGACAAAGCTTTGGATAAGAGGATTAAATGCATCCACACCTTTCACTTTCCATCTCAATCTCGTGCGACGTCACGTCTCGTAACTTTATATTGTCTTTCGTTTTCAGTAGTTGACTCAACGCGGAGTCTTTATGCCAGATATAACTTTATTCTATTCTTCTCGGCCCCCTTCTGTATTTATTTGCTTTTTAAATTACATTTTCTACGAAATAAAATAAGAAAAAAACCCTTTTCAACAAATGGGCCAGGTTTATATTTTTGGACATCACAAGGCCCAAAATGGTCTCAGCATCCTTTCCAAATCCAGAAATGGGAGATGATTTGTGCCGTATTAGATAATTAACATTTTTATTTTAAGTTTATTTCCACTTTTTTTTTAAAAAAAAATCAAATGGACCTGCGCAAATAAATAATTCAGATGACAAACAAAATATACTAGTAAACCTGTTAATAAACAGCCAAAATAATAGTCTTCCAATCACTCTTATTATTTCAATAGTGTAATGAAAAATTTAAAATATTAGATTATTGAGCTGCTCAGCATTTATGTTTTTTGAATTTATTTTAATAGACAATGAAAATTTTGTATGAGTCGGCCATCTTCGATGTTAGTTGATTGGAAAATTTGAATATTTAGATTTATAAAATAAATCTGTTGCAGTTGATGAATTAGGTAAGTTTGGGTTGATCAAATAGGATAAATTGGACCGATAGAACGTGGTAAGTGGGTCTGATGAACGACCAAGTCGGATAATGCCGACAAAATATTTTTATAGAGCGACAAAATGGCTTTTTTTGGAAATTTGGATAACAAAAATAGTAGCGATGGTTTAAAAGCCATCCGCAACGCCGCGTTAAAGTCGCATTATAATTGTACTATAGCTTTAACACGATGTTGTAGATGACCGTGTTAAAGTTCAACGCTTGAACATGTTTGGTGTTCTGAACGCGTTCAAGCTGCATGGGGTGGCCCAGGGTTAGTCCACCCCATGTTATATATATAATTTTTTAATTTTATTTATTAAAAAGTTTATAAATTTTAAAATTAAAAAGGTAAGGGCTATTTAATTAAAAAGATAACGGATAATTAAAAAGGTAACGGGAATGGAATGTATAGAAGACGGCTAATTTTTTAATGGTCGATTTCTTCCCTGACATGTTAGGTAGCCTTGATTGTATGCATTGGAAATGGAAAAATTGTCCAATTACTTAGAAGGGTCAATTTACAAGGAGGCATGAGTCACCAACAATCGTACTTGAAGCGGTCGCGTCTCATGACTTGTGGATATAACATGCATTTTTTTGGGTCGTCGGTTCACGGAACGATATTAACGTGTTATATGAATCTCCCATATTCAACAACGTTTTGCAAGGAAATATGTCGGAGATTAATTTCATGGTGAACGACATTACATATATGAAGGGCTATTATCTAACAGATGGAATATATCCCGAGTGAGCTATTTTTGTTAAGGCTTTTCCTTGCCCGGAGGATCCCAAGAGGAAGTTGTTTAAGGAAAGACAGGAGTCTGTAAGAAAATATGTTGAACGGACATTTGGGGTGCTCCAATCTCGATGAACAATTGTCAGATGTCCAGCTCGTTATTGGTATAGGATAAAGTTAAAACAAATCATGCTAGCATGCATTATTTTGCATAATATGATTGTTGAGGATGAGGGAGGTCACGTGACAAATTGGTACAACGATGAAGGTGACGAACCCACACAACCTATCCATGACTCAAACCGAGGATTTCAGGATTATCTTCGAACAAATTCTGAGCTACGTGACACTCAAGTTCATCACCAACTTCACACCGACTTAGTTGAGCATATCTGGGGGCAATACAACAACAATTCGTGAATTAGTATTTCATATATTATTTTTAATTTCATAATTGTATGATTTATTTAAGTGATTGTTACATTTTAATTTCATAATTACATGGTAATTTAAAATAAATTTTGTTTTCCCAGCTTTGTAAATTTAGCCGCTAAGTTGTAATTTCATTTTCCCAACTTTATAATTTTAGGTGCTCAGTTGTAATTTTATTTTCCCAACTTTATAATTTCGTTTTTCTAACATTGTAATTTCGTTTCCTCACAACCATTTATTTTATTTAATAAATATATTTAAAAAATTAATATTCTTTTTGAAAAATAATAAATTTATATTTTTAAAAGTAATATTCCTATTAAAAAATAATAATAATTTAAATATTTTAAAACATATTTAAAATATATTTATTTAATATAATATAATTTTAAGATGATTGAATAGATCGTGAGATAATGGATAAAATTATAGTATAATGAGATGAGATGACAGTGAGTCTTATGTTTTTTGATGAGATGATGGATGTTATAATATTATAGTATTATGGATGCCTAAGTGGATTTACTCTTGTAAAAACACCGAGATTAAAGCTGACCTCCAACCGTTTATTTCATTTCTGATCTTTTTATCACCATTCGAAAAAGCAGCCACCCACTCCCCTTGTAGCATAAAATTTAGAATATTTAATAGCGAAGTATTTAATATGTGACCTGGTAGATATTTAATTTATGAAATATTTGATTATAAAATTTATTATTTAAGATATTTAAGGGATGAAATATTTAATTGATATTTAGGATATTTAGTCTTCATAGAATGCTCAATTGAATAGAAGATAACATATTTATTACAATAATGGATCAATATTTTTAATGAGCTCCTGCACTCGGGAAAATAATCTTTTCTCACCATCTAATTATTTGATGATCAATTGTGAATTGATCTTATAGTTTATCTCTCTTCATGATAGACATATAAAATGATTGATTCATAAAATTGAAAATGATGGATCATAAATTTATGTGTCTATCCTTAAACTTTTTATTAAGATTTTTTTTTCAGTATCATTACTGTTTTAAAAATCATATCATGAATATTTTTATTATAATCATCTAAAGCTAAATCTTAAATTGGTTGAATACTTTTTATAGTAATACATATTATAACATCTACTATTTCATAATTGCCATAAAATGAATAAGATTAATTTAATATAGTAATTATAAAATAATAGCGGCTAAAATATAAATAATTTTAAAGAGTAATTATAGACAACGGAAATAAATATTAGGAAAAAATTCAGACATATAAATTCACGGTCCATTATTTTTATTTGTATAGATCCATTATTTTATATGTTTATCCTTGACTATTTCTTAAATTTTTTCTCTGTAAATTATTTTCCAATTTTCAATTTTAAAACAGGTATAAAATCATTGTTGCTATAATTGAAAACAGGTATAAAATCATTGTTGCTATAATTGAAAACAGGTATAAAATCATTGTTGCTATAATATAGGTATAATCTCTATAAAATTATAATTACTACTGATTTTAAATGGAAAATAATAATAAAATCAATATATCATAGAACAGGCAGATAATTGTACTTATTTGCCTGAGGGAGACGCCCTTATAATAGGAAGACCTAGCCCCAAGGCGTCCTTATTTTTTGAACTTTTAGAGGGGCAAAGGGGAATTCCTCATTATTTATCCTTTTTTTTTAATCTCTTCCTCTCCCTTTTACTAATGAGGACTCGATCTGTCTCTTCCGCCGCCGGTTGCTGATGGACGACTCTAGCCCCCTCGTCGCCGGCGCCGCCACTTACCTCGTTCCTTTCCGGTAAGGACCTTTTTAGGAATCGGTCTTTGTTCCCAGTTTCTCTCTAACTTTAATCTCGTTTTCGATTTGTATGAGTAGGTGGTGGAAGGAGGCGCAAGAGTCGTCCTTGGAAGCAGCGGCCGAAGGGACGGAAGGGATCCGCTACGAGGCGGTGCCCTCCTCATCTTTGTCGATCTCAGTCGAGTCCGATCTCGTCTTCGAGCTACGTCGCGACGGCGGCAGCGACTCGAAACGGCCGGCAGCGGAAGACGAGGGGTTTTCTTGCAGATGCTACGCGTTGATTCGAAGAGATGTGTGCTCGATGGCTGTCAGATGGTGAGCATCTCCCCGCAACGTAGCAGGGTATCTTGATTCTGGTCAAGTGATTGAAGCAGTTTCATTTTAACACCAGTCCCAACAAATATACTTGGATACCTTGTGATGTATTTGCTTCCTCAACGCACAAATAAATTTTGCGCGATTGTTTGCTTTCATTGCTTAGTCTTCATTTCTGCATGGATTTTTCAATAGGCATAATGATACGATTCTGAACACGGAGAACTATCTAGATGCTTCAGATGATATATGCCCTCTGACACTTAGGATCTCTGCTTCCCAGGACACAAGTACTATAACAATTAAGATACGCAAGGAGGTTTGTGATGTTACGCTCTTCTTTTTCAAATATTGCTGCATGCTCGTATTGAGTTTATTTTGTTTGTTTTTGAAACTAGATCCATACTGTAATAAGTCTGTTTTGCATATGGTCGGAGTGGTTATCATATTTGCAAATCAACTTTTAGTTTGCATAACCATTGATAATCAATTGATCCTAACATGCTCTAAAAAGAAGACAATTGAGGGTGATGGTGAGAATGTTGCTTGTGTCATTATGCCTTTAACTGAATTACAGTGACCACTGATAGAGTGATAGGGTTTCCATGTAATTCACTGTCATAAATCTGTCTGGCATCGTAGGCTTGAACACATTTTTTATTTTTTCCAGGACAATGTTACTGAGAGTTACATTAAGGCGAGCACACTTTTTTCGGATGATTCTGAGCTGGTGGGTTACTGATAACTACTAGTATCATTCTGGCTTGAAAATTTTGTGCCTCAGAAGTTTGCCTCATTTACTTCATTTTCATTTGAGCTAGGTTTATATTTGGGATTTTTCCAAGCAAATAGATCATGCCATAATGAATCTGCAGAATATAGAGTTTTTGGATGGGCAACACCAATCCGAGAATGAGGTAATCAATATTACTTTTCAGCTTAGTACTTTAAAATAGGTCCTTTCCATGCTGTGTCTAGGCACTTGTAAATAATTGTTACATAAACCTGGACAGAATTGATAGTTCAGAAACTCAGGAATGCCCCTTGGTTGCTTAAATCTAAATGATCATCATTTCTTTTTTTTTTCTTTTCAAAATTTCATATGATTAAATTATGAGTTTTGTTTTTATATTAGATTATATATCATATATTTATATTTTTGAGACATTTGGTCCAATCAATAGGACCATTATTTTGAATTTGGTCTACAGCTTGATTGGTTTGTTGTCTGGTTGTCTTATGCTAACTATGGGGAAATGTTTTATTCTTCAAACCCTAAACGTTTAGTTCACATTTTTTCCTTATAACAAAGAGATTAGGAGGACTTTGCACAATTTCTTTTCATACTACTGAACTTTTGTGTTAGAAAATCCATATTCACTAGTTAAACTACTTACCTGAAGTTCTGGAGGATATACCATTGATTCACCTATATGGTGAGTGTTTGTCAATGAAAATTGTATTTATTCTTGTTAAATTATAACTTTTAGCTATCTTTTTTTTTTTAAATACAATATTATGTATTAGAATTCATCTTTTTTTTTCCTTTATTATTTTCCGCACTCGGTTTTTCTTAATTCATTCTCCACTTTTTAACAAAGTGTAATTCCATCCTTCCAAAAGCATTGGATATTGTCCTTTTCCAAATGTTGGAAAATATTGATTTTCTAAAATTTCATTTATGGGACACAATAAATAATCCTTAAGAAGTTATTTTCTGTGAGCACAGTTTGATACAGTATAATTGATGGGATTATGGTAATTCATGTTTGTTTTAAATGGGTACTGATCTTCATTCAGTTTCTTTCCCCCTCCTGCGGAAACAAATATAAAAATAGTTTACGTAGTTGAGCTAGTTGCAATCAACATCAACTGTGATTAACTGAACTGGTTATTGTTTATCATCCATATATTCTGTATGTGCAAGAGACATGTAGAAAATGCTTCACTTGTAGCAATTTTTGAAACTGTTTCAACTGACATGATTTGAAAATTCTAAATATGAATTTACACATGCTTAGGCATTTTTCTCATACACGAGAATATAATAGAGATTGACTATAAATGAGTTTATTGATACAACATATTGAAGCTGGAAGGTTTGTATGAAACCAGAATAAGCAAATTTAACCTGGACTATTGGAGTGTAACAAGTTCAAGTATTCTATCCATTTCACACCAACAATAATGACGAAGAGTAACACACTCTAGCTAGTAATATGAACTAATTGTATGTTAGAATTTATGTGAGGAAATCTTAGTTCTGTTATTTTTTATTTGTGATTTTGCAGATTCTTCTAGAGGTTCAATTATACGCTTCATCAGAAGCCGTAACTTCTGAACATGAAACCAGAAAGTATTACCCAACAGTTCCTATATCCCAAATGGCAAGTTCTTCCTATGGTGGTGATTTGTTTATGAGCAATGGAAGCATAGAAACTATGGATTTTGATCTTCACACAAATGTTAGCTCCATCAGAACAAGTACTTCAGGTCTGACAGGATTGGAGAATCTTGGAAATACATGTTTTATGAATAGTGCTATCCAGTGCTTAGCCCACACACCGGAGCTTGTTCGCTATTTCCATGGAAACTACGCTAGAGAAATAAACCGTGAGAATCCACTAGGGATGAATGTAGGTTGAAATTCTTTGATGGATCTTGACTTTCTTAATGTAATATCTTCATGCAATTTTCAAAGCAGTCTTTCTTATTTTAACTCGTTGGCCTTGCTGAAAAGCAGTATATTGTACCTATAAAAAATTCTGTGGTTTGCAAGAAATGAAAGAAAGTCTTCAGGGAGAAGCTTCTTTTTAACAATTGTTCCCTTCAATAGGGATATCATGTGTATCTTTTTTGTTGGATAAAGCATATTCTAGGCAAATTTAATAATAGCTTAGTATTCGCCAAATCCAAATTAAAATGCATAGAATGATTTTTCTCAAATAAGGATCTATGTTAAAGTGATCAGAAAGTAATGGAGTTTTATTAGCAATGACTACCCTAGTCATGGACCAAATTCATATAATGCAAGCAGTAACTGTTGATATCGTTTTTGTTAATCATATCCACATATTGCTAGTTCATATATTTCATCATAGAACTCTTATAAAATTGCACGAATTTTTTCACCATCTATTTTTTTTTTCATCAAAACTTTTGAGATGCAGATAAAAGGAAATCCATCCTTCACTTTTTCACTGAGATTTACTGGATTAGAACTATGCATCCTCAGTTTTTATTCCTTTTCCACCCAACAGAATAAGATTGTTATTTGAAGTAAAAAAATTCCGGTACTGAGAACTGCATTTATCTGAGACTCATAAAATGTTTCACATTTTGACAGGGTGAACTTGCTTTAGCATTTGGCCTACTTTTGAGGAAGCTATGGGCTCCAGGGAGAACACCAATTGCTCCAAATGTTTTTAAATCAAAGCTTTCTTCTTTTGCCCCACAATTCTATGGCTTTAGCCAACATGATTGTCAAGTAAGTAGTATTTTGTATGCTGAATCTCTTGTTTTATATGCTAAAACTAGTTTTTTACTGTCCAAAATATTACTCAAGTCTTTCTTAAGTGTTGAAGCTACATTTATTCTGAAGCATGAACTGACTTATTTGGTTCATAGGAACTTCTGGCCTTTCTATTAGATGGGCTCCATGAAGACCTAAATCGCATCAAACAGAAGCCCTATGTTGAAGTTAAGGATGCATCTGGTCGTCCAGATGAAGAAGTAGCGGAAGAGTACTGGACAAACCACTTAGCTCGCAATGACTCCATTATAGTGGACATCTGTCATGTTAGTGACCTTTTCTTTTAGGTTCTTGAATTCTATACTTATATCGCATTTTGATGCTGGAGTTCTCTCCTTGCTTACCACACAATCTCTAGCTTTGTGAGATTTAATGATGGGAACATCTATTGTGCCATTACTAATGCATGGCATTGGTAGTTGCAATTTGGTGCAAACAGCTTTTGAATTTATTGCCTCCATACTTTTTCTGATTCAAAGTTCCCATGAAATTAACTGGAGCATACTCACAATGCATGCTCATTTCATATTTCATATTCATAAGAAGCACATATTTGATATTTTATCATTGGTATGATTTGTTCCAGTTTAGGGAATCTCATCCTGAGTTATTGCTCTTTTGCAGGGTCAATACAGATCAACTTTAGTGTGTCCTGTGTGCAATAAGTTGTCCGTTACATTTGATCCATTCATCTATCTGTCTCTTCCCTTACCGTCCACAAAAATGCGTACAATGACTGTTACTGTCTTCAGTACTGATGGTCACAGCAGACCAACCCCTTACACTGTGAATGTGCCAAAATCTGGGAACTGCAGTGATCTAATACAATCTTTAAGTATTGCTTGTTCATTAAAGCAGGATGAGAGTTTATTGGTTGCTGAGGTATGTTATACTTTATTTTCATGATCTTACATGCCTTACTACAAAAGGAAAAAAAAATCCCTTAGTACTTATCCCCTTTTTTTCCATTTGACTCATGTGCTAATTGAAACATTGTGCAGGTTTTCTGCAATCGAATAATTCGTTTCCTAGAGGATCCATCTGATTCAGTTTCTTTAATTAGAGATGGAGATCAGCTTGCAGCATACAGGCTCTCAAAAGAACTTGAAGAATTCCCACTGATTGTGTTTATGCATCAAACCAAAGACGAGTAAGGGTGACATGATGAATATATTTAGTATTTCATTTCTTTTAGCCATAATGTTGGAGAATGCCATAGTCTCTTCTGGATTCCCAGGTCTTCAAAGGAGTTGAGGTTGAAAGAGGATGTATAAATCATTAGATATGTTATTAAGATGCGGTTATAGTCTAGTGTCCAAAAGTATTTATTGCCATAGCTACCATGTTTTTTTGCATTATGGAAATGTATAAGCTAATTGCATTTATACTTTAGAGATAACCTGTTGGTTGCATTATAGCAGTTCTTAATTGCCAAATGTATTTTCATTGCAGGGGATACATCTTAGTTACATTATTTGACATGTATTGTTAAAATTGATGTTGTAGATACCAAGCCTGGATTAAAAAGGTGGAGGGTTATTAAGCTTTTACATCAATCATAAAACAATGGATCTCAGTCTATATTGTTGTGTTATAAGATCTCAGTTCATGTAGCTGTATAAATCCATTTTCTGCAACTATTTGATATTTATTTTCATAACTTTGTGCTTTAAAACTTTTTTCTCCAGGCACTATTTCACTGGCAGATGGAAGGCATTTGGTATCCCTCTGGTTACTAGGCTACCAGGTTTGAGCACAGGACCTCTTGTCCGCGACTTGTTCTTGAAGCTACTTGGCCCATTTCTAAGTCCTAAAGAATCAACTTTGGATGTTGATAAAGATAGTATTTATGATGAGGATGGGATTACTAATATAGACTGTGACTCCATTCTCCCTGATTTTGAAGACAATGCTACAGTTAAAGAAAAGCATTTCCATGATGGATTTCAGTTTTACTTGACAGATGAGAACAGTCAAGTAATGCTCTCAGAGATAGAGATGAATGGGCCAATTTGCCTAATGGAGTTACAAAGTAAACTGTTTGTGCTTGTCAGTTGGCATGAGAAACAAATGACACATTACAATGTGAGCCTTCTTAATACCTTACCCGAGGTTTACAAGTTTGGACTTTTAGCTAAACAGCCGCAGGAGTCGGTCTCCCTGTATTCATGCCTTAAAGCATTTTTGAAGGAGGAACCACTAGGGCCAGAAGACATGTGGTGAGTTTACTTATTCTATCCATTGCCTTTTCAAGTACATTAATAACAAGCTGGTAGAAACTGATGTCTATTAGAAGTACGTTCATATGTTTTCATTGATAACAACTTAAAACGAACTGTTCAAATATGTTAGGTGGTCACTTATGCCATCAACACAAGTACACCTTGGTTATGAAGAAAAAGTTGTCCCATTGCCTTTAATCTGAATATTTATGATAAATATGTACCAAGACATTTAATTTGCAAATGGGTAGTTTCATTTTTAATGTAATTTCAAGGTTTTTAAATTTGTCCTTCAAAGTTCATTTTGTTTGAATTCATCTCCTATAGTTTACAAAATTATCTCAAACTAACAAAAATACCCTTGTCAGTGGTTGTCTTTCAGTTAACCTTAAGGTTTATTCATAGAGTAACTCAGACATCATATTTTTAATTACCTTTAGGCAACTATTTTCAAGATTCAAATATTTACCATTTTGTAGAAAAATGTGATTTTGATAACTTGATTTGTTTATTTATGTATTTATATACTTGAAAAGACTAGAATCTCCATAAATAAATGTCAATATTGTCGACTTGGACATGAGTAAATTGAAAGAATTTTTTTGAACTAATCTTCATCATCACCATGCCATGTTAGTGCCAACTGTGGCTATGTAGCTTATATCACTCCCTTGAGCTCTACCAAAAGCTATGTCATTATTATTATTCAAACAAGTTTAGCTCTTCTTTAATGCATAAAATCATAATAACATTAGTTCTTGATGAAATAACAAAAAACTAATACTACTTTGGTATGCATGCTTCACTTGAAAGGAAGTGCTTCTGCTTCAGTTTCTAAAACTGTCATTTTTGTAAATATTTGATCGTATACCCATTTAAAAGATATAGTACATTAAGATAAATCTGTTTGCAAATTATATTTATCTTATTAATTGGATTGCAAAGTGTTGTCACAGAATCATTTGATTCTATTTTGGCAAAATGATCCACATTATCTAATGGCCACTTTCTTTGCAGGTATTGCCCAAGCTGCAAAAAGCATCGGCAAGCTTCCAAGAAGTTGGACCTTTGGAGGTTACCAGAAGTTCTTATCATTCATCTAAAAAGGTTTTCATATGACATATTTTCCAATAACAAGCTGGAGATGTTTGTGGACTTCCCAATTCATGACTTGGATTTATCAGGCTATCTTGCTTGTAATTCAAAAGAGCCGTCCAAATATCGATTATATGCAATCAACAACCATTACGGGAACATGGGAGGTGGTCATTACACTGCATATGTTTATGTAAGTTGCATATTTATTGAATCTACACTTTAAATTCTTCTCCTCTCTGTTTCTCTAGATGCCTTCTGTCCTTAAGCAACATGTTATTGGAAAACAAACTAGAATTAGTGTCAAGGAAACCTGGTACGGATTCAAAACTTGGTTTTCCTTTCTAATTGTAGCACAATGAGTTGAATGGATGTTAGTATGCCTTAAGCTCAAAATTAGCTTGGCAATAGGTCGCTTTTAATTTTGTTGAATAGTATTGTCATTTATCTGTCACACTTTCAACTCCAACTAATTGAAGACTTAACATCTAGTTTTTTGGTTCAAATAATACAGTAATCAAATGCAGTTACATCAATGAGATGCTTGTCTGAAAACTACATTTACATCTTTCTTTAAAGTAACTTATTGTGACTCTATCTTATTTTCCCCACCTAAATGTAAATACAAGATTCAGTCTATCTTATTTGTTGGAAGTTCACTTTGTTTTTATCTTGATGCTGATACCGAATTTTTCACTGTAGCATGAAACTGAAGATCGTTGGTTCGACTTTGATGATCAGTTTGTTCTTCCCATATCGGAGGACAACATAAAATCATCTGCAGCTTATGTTCTCTTCTACGAGAGGATTAGACCCAGAAGCTTGGGTACCTAAGCTAGACTGGTGTGGTACAGTGGACAGTAGAGCAGAATCATGGTCAGGGCACACTTTTCATCGATACTTATCGTCCATTATTTGGGTGACGTAGACACATGCTTGCCGAAAGGGACTTAAGGCAGTGAACACAGAGACATCATGAAGACATGAAGTAATCTTAAGCAGTTACAAAATTCAGAAGAGCGGAAACGGTTGGACACCATCAGTACGTGCAAGTGAGAAAAATTCTTCCCACCTTTTGGAGATTTTTCGTGAAAGATTCACAAGTATATTCTTTTCCCTTAGATGATTCTACTTGTCAATACAGATGTAAAGTTGCATTCTAGGGCTTATTGGAGGAAGAGAAATATTATTGGATATCTTTGTTTTTTTTATTTTTCTTAAAATATGGTAGCCTTCTATTTTAAATGCTAATGTAAATTGCAATTAACACATTTACCATCTCATTAGTTGATATAAAGATGGCCTAGTATAATTGAATTATACAAGTGTTGATTTGATGATTTCACTCTCGAAAAGGTAAAAAGAAAAAGAAAAAAAAATCAGCACTTCATTCTACAACACAAACTTCCTCAGCCCCAAAATTCAATCTGCATGCCCAATCCTCTAACAGAATTTAGCGGCATTGCCTTTTCCTAGAGTTCCCTGTAGCCACCAGCTTCGTCAGTAGAGCCTTCAGTCTCCTAGCGCCTGCACCAGGCTTGAGAACACCATAGCTCAATCCACCATCAACAGAGGCAGAGCAAGCGCCTCCATTATCATCCAAGCACCAACCTCCCTTGCTGAACACTCCCTTCCTCCGTCGGAGGAGCTCGCGGTCGATCTTATCAAGCACCGGATCGTTCTTCTTGAACTTCCTCGCGAACGGCACACTGCTCAGGATCATCCTCCTATAGTCCTTGAGGCCCAAGGTCATGGGGTGCTGCGTCGGGGGGTTGTCCCACAAGATGTAGTGCAGGTCGTGGCTCACCGCCGTGTTTCGGAACTCCTTGGAGTTGCATATCACCGTCTGGAAGTAGCCCTCCGGCGAGGAGATGAAGTTGGTGTAGTAAAGGAGGAGGTTCCTCGGAAGGTTGTCCCAGCTCAGGATGCAGTACTCGGCAAAAGACCTGGAGAGTATAGTCCAAGCAGAACCTGATCAAACAGCATCATTGTTATTCAGAAATCAGTAGAGATATGATCATGCGAGCAACAACAATTGCCGTGTACTAGTGTCTATATCGGTACCTGTGTAGAGCTTGAAGGCAGTGGGAAGGCCTCTTTGGTTCGCAGACCAAATGATGCCCGATTTGTTGTGGCTATGCAGTGCAGAATCTATAATGATAGGCCTTGCTCTCTTCTTTCTGCGAGAAAAGTTGAGTTCTATGAATCATAAAAGAATCAAAGATTGGATTTTTATGTGTCCATTGAAGTGCTCTTACATCTTCCAGCCCAAGTGGCTGGTGTGTTCTATGAAGTTGAGATCTCTAGGCAAGGTAGAGAATGCCACAATTAGATCTGTAGAAATGGGTTAGATTGCCACTAGAGATTTCTCAGTTTTGGGCAAAACCTAATTTTGACAGTTTTACCGTCTTGGGTGATCAGGGGGTAGTCGGCGGCGCTGAGGTTGATGAACCAGTCCCAGTGGCCGAGGCGGAGGAGGATGGCCATGGCGTGGAGCGTGGTGGAGAGCATGGTGGGGCCGCGGTAGGTGACCGGATTCGACTTGCCGACGATCCATACGTTGCCGAATCGCGAAAAAGCTTCGGTTTTGGCGACGAACTCGGCGAGCTGGGCGTGCTCCTTCGGCGGCGCGTGGAGGTCCAGATGGAGGAGGTAGCGGTTCCCTGGGTGGTAGATTGCCAGGAGAAGGCGCTCAAGGCGAGAAACGTCGCCGGGTGATGCAGAGATGAGGTAGGCAAAGGCGACCGGGTAGGATTTCGGGGCGCCGCGCAGGTGCTCAGATTTGTAGAAGAAGGTGGCGGATTTGGAAAGGACCAAGGGGATGATGAGGAGTGAGAGGAGAAGGCAGGCGAGAGCGAAGGGCACCATGAAGTATTTGATCGCCATGGCGAAGGCGAAGAAAAGGAGGAGGTGCTTTTGTTGTCCGATAAGATCTCAATACAAAGTTGCAATCTTTTCAATGTCCGGTGAGAAATTATGACACCAGAACGCTGGATTTCACAAGGAATCTCGGAAAAACTCGAAGAGCGAAGGAGATCATGAAGATTTTGGTGTCCATTCTGCAGAACAACCACAGAAAAAGTGAAGATTTTGCCAGCAGAAGAATCGGAGCACCAAGTTTCTGTCTTTTTTGTGTCAGCGAGAAGAAGATGAGCTGAAGAAGAGCAGATTCACTGAGAACCTCACAAAAACTGGAGGACGAAGGCGACCATCAAGGCTTCGATGCTCATCTCTGGAAGAACAGAAAGGATGAAATCGCAATCTTTTCGGTTCCAGTGAGAAAGATTAGGTTGGGAGTTGGGAAAGAGAAGATCCATGAACTCACTTTCCCAAAAGAAGGTGAGGTGGTAGGAGAAATGTAGTTGTCAATGTGTTGGTTGTTACTTCATTCATGATATGATTGCAATCTGAACAGTGAGGAGGAGGAAGAGGATGGAAAGTAAAAAACGAATGAAGAAGATGATGATGGATTGAGATCTAGCTCTTGACTTGGAAGTGAGGTCTGCTTACCAAGGTACTCATGTGAGGAGCTCTGCTCTGTTCTGAGGCAGCTGAGCTTCTCAAAGACGGCTATGGTGTCAGAATTTACTTCATCTAACTTCCATGTTTATTGTCACTTATATCCTGACATAAATATTCTTTTAATGCAGGGTTCAGTTTTGCAAAATTTTGACACAGATTCATTTGCCCTTCAATGCTGTCATTTGTCAGTTATTCGCGCGAGTCACGTTTTTTCAGTTCCTCAGGTACTTCAGATCGAATTCAATTTTGATAAATTTTTTTAATGGGCTATTAATCGAACACTATTTGATTTACCAGCTAAAAAAAAATAGGAGTCTAAGGCATAGTTCACTTGTGTCAATGAAGAATTACATGGTGTCCTGTTTTTAGTAATGAATGCTTTCTTTGATACTGAAATAAATCAGTAAATTAAGATCTTGTTGTTTTCCCCGTTATTATTAATATTATTTAAGTTTTGAATCAGTACTTTTTTTTTATTTTAAAATCCTGAGAATGTGTTTCCTGTTAAAGAAAAGAGAAAAAGGAGGTCATTTCATCTTTCTAAGATTTTGTCCGTTGACTGTAACATAAACTCAACCCTTATAAAGCGAGAAATAGAAAATATTTGTTGTTCTTGGCAAGCTTTAGGCTGAGGAGGTCACATCCAGTACATTCAATTCTTGATAGATCTGATTGATTTACTTATAAAAAGGAGAAAAAACACTAAAAATCATCCTCTTGTTTCTTCAATTCCCAGGGTCGATCGTATGCCCCATGCCCTGCTGCTAAGGTGCAACGAAGATGTTAGGGTAATCTTTCAAATATCCATAGTTTAATTTTTAATTATGATACATGATAAAATATTTTTCTAATTTAAGATGTTGAGTTGCTTCCATCACTTGAGCTTTTATATTTATTTTGATGATAGATGAAATTTTTTTATATTAAATCAATCATGGATATCATAGTTTATAAAATCACAATCCTAGAATAAATCAATTCTGAATCATGTATAATTATTTTTTCAATAAAATTGGATAGGATTGATGAAAGTTTTAAGAGATCCTAATTTTTAATTCGAATTGAACGATGAGACCTACAATATATTAAATTAAAACTCATTTATAAATATATAATTAATTAGTTTCAAGATTTATCCTTAACTATCTAGTTTTAAATTAAAAATTATCGTTTAAAGTTTTTTTTGGACGTCCGAAAGATTTTTAATTTTTTAAACTTTTGTAATGTTAGAGTTTTGAGATTATTTAGATATTTGTTTAGTTATTTTAAGTTAGTTTTTTATTAATAATATTTTTTCTTTTTTTCTCTAAAATATCAAGTTTTATTAAAGATTATTATGTAATCCTGCCTCGAAGTTGAGGAGATGGCAGTCGAGAAATAACGTTAAGGTGGTTTTTCGTCTTTACTGATGATCCTATGCTCCTGTAACCACAAGTCGTTAGTGTAAAGCCGGGAGGGAGTTTTCGACGACGGTTCTCCGACGTCCAAATCACACACCGACCAGTAAGGAAAAGGAAGTGATGAATAGTGGCTTCCAGAGATGTATTCTGCCTACCTCCACGGAGGACGATCTCCCTTCTTATATAGAGCTTTGATAGGTAGATTGTACGCTTCCCGAGTGGACACGCTTCCCCCAAAAGCTAGCCTCGAGGAGGTGTCCCTAACATATATCTTACCATAGTGGGACGAGCATATCTCTGCAGAGGTGACGGAAGCTTCTCCCATACGATTCTATGTCTTGCCGTTCGATTTTCTGTCCATCTACGCCGATCGTCGGACCTTTGCCTTTGTACGCTGCCAGCTCGGCCATCTCTCGCCGAACTCTCCAGGTCGATCGGGGGTGGAGAGCTTTCCGATCGGCTGACCACTTAGTTGACTCCCACTGACCTTGACGCCTACCGAAGCCCTAACCTTCCCTGGAGGTGGACCCTCTCGAGTCATCACCGGATCATTATCAATAGAAATTATATATTATTTTATTTTATTATATAAAAATATGAATATTACTAAGTGTATTAGAATAATAGTTATATATATAATTATTAATTTATTTATATATAAATAAAATTATTAAATATTTTTTTAATTATTAATTACGTATCATAAAATTTTAAAATTTTTTAATAGAATCGAATCCGATATCGGATTCTTAATAACAAATTGCTTATGCATATTCAACATTAGGATCTTAATTGAAATCTCCGGATTTAATATCCGATATCTAAATTTAAAAAAAAAAATCCCACATTCGAATTAGGTAAACAGTGGAGTGGCGACGCGTTGTATATTGATTGCGGTTCTTTATCTGTCTCGTGTGTCGTGTCGGTCGACCCCACGTCACTTTTTTTTCTTTCTTCCTTATTTTTATCCCTCTCTCCATCGATCTAGGGTTTTGACCACGGCAACCCTCCGCGTACTCGCGCGACCCCGCCGCAATTGCCGTCTCAGCACGTTCCCTTCCCTTCTAACGCCCCGCTCGCCTCCGATTTCCATGACTTCGTCTTGATTCTTGGGCTCTCACAGGCCTATGGCGGCTCGACAACCGCGGAAAGCCTGCGCCGCCGCGGACACGATCGAGGAGATTGGATCCCGCGTCGGTGTCCGAGAGGAGGCCGCATCATCCTCCAGGGAGGAAGCGACCACCGATGTCTCCGGAAACTCCTGGGAGGTGTCGTTGCTGGAGCGGCAGCTGCCCGACAGGGCGGCAGATGGCTTGTACGTGTTCCATAACACATTTCATCTGCTGCCGAGGGGGATTGGGCGGCTCGGTGCGCTCAAAACGCTCAAGTTATTTAGTAATGATATTGAAGTGCTGCCGCCTGAGGTTGACGACTTGGTGAAACTCGAGCGGCTGCAGCTGAAGGTCTCTTCGCCGGAAATTTCTGGCCTCTCGTTACAAAAGCTTAAATCTTTGACTGAACTGGAGTTGTCCAAGACCCCACCTAGGTTGTCTGCTTCTTCTATCTTGTCAGAGATTTCTGGTCTTAAGTGCCTAACGAGGCTCTCCATTTGCCATTTCTCTATCAGGTAAATGAAGCTATCTTTTTGTGTCCCATATTGCTATTTATCATCAAGTCTTTATTCTCTTTCCTTGAAATAAATCAATTCTTAATTTTTGGATGAAAAATGACATTTTTAGCATTTCCCCTTACATTTTGGGTCAACATTTTAGTGGTTACTCTTCCATTGTCACGACCATAGGATTTAAATGTCACAGTTGCGAAAGTTTTGGCCTGTGCTGACATTTACTTGTAAATTAGGATGATCTGATTACATGTACTATGAATGAAGATGGGATTTGATTACTAGGTAAATTAGGATGATCTGATTACTGGGTTATGGGAAGGTTAACAATGTGATATAGGAGGTGGGGTTTGTAGTCCTACTCCATGAGATTTTAAATCCCATCAACTCCAATCTTTAACAGTAACCAGAAATGTGCAATTTATGCTTTCAATAAAATCCCATGGCATGGAAATAACATAATACAAAACAAGGCATAATAGAAAACCAAAAATAACTAACTTAAGCACTGTTTTTAGAGAGAGAGAGAGTATATGGTGCCCTCATTGTTATATCTCTGGACGCCCCAAATGAAATTTAATTTCTTTTGATTTTCTTAGATACTTAAATTTTATTTTTTGAAGTTCTTTCTCGAATTAAGTGCTTATAATTATATATTACTCTTAGTTTAAACTTTTTTCTATGTACGAAATTTGTGTTTATACTCACTTTTTCTATTCAGATATCTTCCTCCAGAAGTTAGCAATCTGAAAAAGCTGCAGGAGCTTGATATTTCATTTAATAAGCTGAAGAACTTACCTGATGTTATAGCTGAGCTGGGTTCTCTTAAATCCCTGAACATTGCTAACAATAAGCTGGTTGACCCTCCACCATGTATTTCTTTGATGAGTAGCCTTGAAAGGCTGGATTTGTCTAACAATAAGCTAACGTCGTTGACTTCTCTCAGACTTTCTTCTATGCTCACCCTTCAACATTTAAATCTTCAGGTACATACGCCACTCTTTTAAAGTAGATCTATCTTTTTTACTTTCTCATATTTTTTAAACACAGCCTTTGTTTGAATTCTGACAAATGCATAATTTTGTAGTTAGTTTGTCTTCCTTTATCAAATCAATGAATTTTAATATTCTATGCTCCTTGTGAAGTGTAATTTTTTTTTTGAAAGATCTTAGATAAGATAGATAATCTGTATTTTCTTTGTCACTTATAAGAAGCTGGGATTTTTGGGTCTCCTTAAACTTAGTTGTAACTATCTTACTTTAATTGTTTTACTACAGGCAATTTGCATAGTTCATGGTTTTGGTCTGTTATCAACGTTGTTCTGGTTAGAGATCTTCACTAGTTCATTGGATGATATATTGAGTTGTACCGTGTGGTACAAAACAGCACAAAGTGTTATATACAGTTCAAAACTATTAGTACGTATTCAATGAATATATTCTTGCCCATTATTTAAACACCCAGCAGCATCTATTGAGATTTACAATGTCGGTTTTGCATTCCAAAACAATGCTGGAGTTTTCTAATATTTATTATTGTACATTTCAAGCTGAGAATCACCTTGATGCCAACTGAATATTTTGCTTGGATAAACACAAAATACTTGAAGGAATTCATCTATTAGTGAATTTGGAGGGTAAAGATAATCTGCTTCACACCTTATGTACATTGAGTTCATTTTAAATGATTTCATTTTAACTTCTGATACGCTTGCATGTTACATAATTGTTATTTTTAGCTTATAATTTGTTGCTTATTTTCTTTCTTTTTTGTGTCTCGAAAGCACAATAATCTTCCCTATGGTTTTGCAATACCATATTGGATAAGGTGCAAGTTTGAAGGAAATATTCAAGGTAACACCAAATTTCAAATCTCCAAGTCTTCAAATGCAAGTGAGCTATATGATCCTGCTATTCACAGGGCTCATTCGAGTCGATATTGCAATGGTAATACTTGCTTCTTTGTCTTAATGATATCTATACCATCATTAGTATGCATCCAAATAAGGTTCACTTAAATTTCCTTCTTGAAGTCAGGTTGCCATAGTACATCTTCATGTTCACATCTGGAACTGTCAAACAGCATCAGATGCCATGTTGCTAGAAGAATGAAAAGAAGGGGATGGAATCGCCACATATACATTCAACAAAGGGGTCGTCAGGAAAGATTGAACTACAGCAGAAAGTGCAAAGGGGAAGATCCCAATCGCAGTATGAATCTCAAGATGGTTGAAGAACCTGACATTTCTTCATTTATTGAGCCAGTAACAGCTGTTGTGTTTGAAGAATCTGCAAAAGAGGATGTTCCCAATTGCAGTATGAGTCTCAAGATGGTTGAAGAACCTGACATTTCTTCATTTATTGAACCAGTAACAACTGTTGTGTTCGAAGAATCTGAGAAGGAGGATGCTTTTCACAACAACGATGCTAGTGCAATAAATAGTGACGGATGCTGCCTTGCCAAAGAGAGTGAGAGCAATGAGGTTGGTTTGCTTGAGAGTCACCCTGAAGAACAATCATCATGTGCCACCTACAACTCTATTTGCTTGAACAAAGACAATGAAATTGAATCTGAAAGAGAGGACAATGAATTTTCCTTCCATCCCATCTCTTCATTTGATGTGTCGGATGAGCAGTCCTCTTGCGAGACATCTAACGTCACATCAAAATCTAAAAGGCATTCTGAGAAGGACCTTGATAATCCTAAACCCAGGAAATTTCGTAAACCTGTTGAAGACTGCTCAGACTTATCTTGCAAGTATAGCATTCAATCATACTGCAGCATTGATGATTTCATACCGGATGGTTTCTACGATGCAGGACGTGATCGTCCCTTCAAGTCCCTGCTAGATTTTGAACAGAGCCTCTGTCTAGATTCACGTGAGGTTATACTTTTGGATAGGTGGGTGATAACAAAATGTCATATTTAGTTGATTTTTTACTCCATAGTCATTGTTTTTTTTTCTCAGTTGTAACTTTTCATGGTTTACATGAAAATGATTCAGCCTATCTATTTTGCTCATTTAGAGAGAAAGACGAAGATCTGGATGCGATTGTTTTCTCTGCACAGTTGCTGATGTCTAGATTGAAAAGACCAAGCTTAAGTGGAAGGGAAGACAACATTGTTGATGATTTGCATAGAGCATCAATTCTTGCTCTCTTCGTGTCAGATTGTTTTGGCGGAAGTGAAAGAAGTGGTTCCATCCTGAAGATGCGTAGATCTCTTCTTGGTTTACGCAAACAACAGCCTTTTATCTGTACTTGTTCTGCTGGGTACAACTTCGAGAAGACCAGACCGTTGGAGAATAAGCGTGACACTGAGTTTAATGTCTGTTTTTCTGAGTTGTGTGATAACTCACTACAAGTTATCAAAAAATCACGGAATTCTAACATTGTGCCCATTGGTGCATTGCGTTTTGGTGTTTGTAGGCACAGGGCTGTGCTAATGAAGGTATGCTTTTCTTTCGTTTTCCCTTCTCATTTTTATTAATTTCTGCTACAATTGTCCAATCATTTTTTTCCTGCAGTATCTCTGTGACCGAGTAGATCCTCCAATTCCTTGTGAACTTGTACGAGGATATCTTGATTTCATGCCCCATGCTTGGAATACTGTTTGTGTAAGAAGAGGTAATGCATGTGTGCGAATGGTTGTTGATGCTTGCTATCCAACTGACATTAGAGAAGAAACTGATTTAGAGTACTTTTGCAGGTGATTTCTTGTTTCTTTATCATCATTCCCACTTTTACCTGCTTTTAAGTTATATGCATTATTAGTTTAATTTGAGATGTAGTTCATGTATTACTTACCCTTTCTAAATTGTATAGCTTCTAAAGAAGCAGGAATTGTAGTTATAAATTGATTCCATTTAGTACTTGCTCCAGAGTACAAGGCTTAAGATTGATCCTATACTTGCTTTTAAATTTAAAACCCAGATCAGTGAAGCCATCACTTCATAGTTTTTTTATGCTCAAGAGGAATACATAAATATGTTTAAAGACTAGAATAGAATAAGGAAAAACAAAACAAGAAATCTGGTGCCACAAGCTAAGTCTTCTAATTTTGATACCTGATTTGTCCATTTTGTGACTTCTCTGAAACCCCAATTGGCCATGTGCCTTGCTTCGTTTGTAAAAACAGTGGAAAATGTCTCCTTACATGAAAGTTTATGTTGGAGGGGAGAAGAGTTCTAAATAGGGAATCTTTCAGTTAGTCTAGTGTGATGTGGCAAGTGATTTTTCTTCCTTTCTTTTTTCCTCATCTTTGTGGCATGCTTTTTTCCTACTATCTTCTTTCTCAGGTGATTTCTATACCTTCTCTAACCCTCTGTTTGGATGGGGTGAGGCAAGATTCATTAATGGAAGGGGAAGGGAGGGGAAGGGAGGGAAAGTAATATATTTATTTTACCCTTGTTTGGAAGAGAGGGAAGGTTCATTTGAGAGAAAAGGGATGGAAATAAAGGTTAAATATATAAATTTACAAAAATATCCTCTTATTTTTTTAATAAATCTGTATGTGAAAAAATAAATATGGATAAAATTGGAATAATTTCTCCTTCCCCTTCCTTACACTCCAAATTGGGGTGTAAGAAATTTCGCTGATTCCCGAGCATGCAAGGGGAAGCTTTACCCTTCTCTCCCCTTCCCCTTCGTGACTCACTCTCTCCCAAACAAGTGTAAAAATTCTTTTTACCCATGTTTACCTTTCCCTCCCCTTTACTCACCTCCTCCCAAACAGAGGGTAAAGGGAAAAAACAGAGAATACACTATCATTTAATGGTATCTTGTGATCCTATGGATAGCTACTATCTCTTAACAATGTGCAATTATCTTTGGAAATATTACTGTTCAATGATGGCTTGTGCTCAACCCTTGACTCTGACATTGAAAATTCAAAACTATTAAAACTATATGTATTTTCTATTAGGTTTGTGTAACTATATTCTCTGAACATTTATTTGATACAAATATTTTGTGTATTTCTGTTCAGATATGTTCCTCTTAGTCGATTTCTAGTACCTCTTGAAACTGGGAATTCTACCGTCCCTACGTTGTCTATTCCTTTCTCACTCAACTATCAAATCAAAAGTACATCCAAGTCTGTCATCCATTGCAAATTTGGGGCACTTGATGCTGCCATAAAGGTGATTACATAAAGAGCTGCTAGTGTATTTGTGCACATCTTATCTTACCATATCCATGGATTACAAAAACATGTGACTTAACTTCCTCAACTGCACAGGTTCGATATTTGATAGCGGAGCAGACATTCATTGAGGAAATTAGGGCCTTTGAGCACATGCTCCTGGGGGAAGTAAGGATTTTAGGCGCTTTGAGAAATCATAAGCATATAGTGCATATTTATGGTCATCAACTTTCTTGTAAGTGGCTTCCAGCAGAAGATGGGAACAAAGATCATAAATTGTTGCAATCTATGATTATTATGGAGCATGTGAATGGTGGTTCTTTAAAGGTGGATAGGTGTTGAATGCTTGCTTCTATCTTGCATATGTAAGGCACGTTTAACTCCTGATTGTGTTTTTTGCAGAATTATTTAGATCAATTGAGGGAGAAGGGCCGGAAGCATGCTCCTGCTGACATTGCTTTGTGTATTGCTAGGGATGTTGCCTGTGCACTGGTAGAAGTGCATTCTAAGCAAATTATTCACAGGGACATAAAAAGTGAAAACATTTTAGTTGATTTTGTATCCCGGGCTGACACAGTGCTTGTTGTCAAGCTTTGCGATTTCGACAGATCAGTTCCACTTCATTCCACTGCACATACATGTTGCATTGCTCACCTTGGCATACATCCACCTAATGTTTGCGTGGGTACACCTCGGTGGATGGCTCCAGAGGTGGTCCAAGCTATGCATCAGAAACATTCATATGGTCTGGTAAGATTATTTCTGTTCCCTTCATCTCATGTACTAATTTCACTCTTAAGTTACTGCTATACTCTAGATTAATTGAATGCACTTTATGATTGTCTGAGATCATGCTGTGGTTTTGAAGCAGGATATCAAGTAATGTTTGAGCCACAGGATCACAATTCATGTTGGTCTAGTTTTTGTCATGTTATTAAAATGTCTGCCTGATTTTCTATTTTGTTCTTCCAGTTGATCACATGTTTTCTTTAGTCGTTATTCAAACATGATTGGTTTGATCAATTAGGAAAGCTGCAAGTAATATCATCGAGAAGCTGTACCATTTGAACATGTGCTTGCCATACATTTCCCTTTTGCATGACACATTGTTTTGACTTCTCTTGTTTGATAGTTTGTAGTTTAAATCTTTGGTGTTACAGGAGTAATCTTTGTCCTTTCTGCAGGAAGTTGATATATGGTCATATGGATGCCTTTTGTTAGAGCTCCTTACCCTTGAACTACCTTACCAAGGACTATCTGAGTCAGAGCTATATAAACTGTTGCAAGTAAGCTCCTTAGCTTTGCACCTTTAGTGGCACTTATTTATGTTTTACTTATTATTTCTTTTGCTGGTACCAACATAAGATCTGTATCCGATGGTGACATTTCAATCATGCTGAATGATACCCAATCTTCACTTGATGAGCTCAGCTTAAATTTAAAAGCAACACCGAAGCTCTTTATGGAATATCTTACACTGTAATTTAACTTCTATATTCGATCAACAGATGCAACAGCGCCCAATGCTCACACCCGAATTAGAAGCATTAGCAGGAGTATCCCAAGATGAACCAACAGCACAATCCAAGACAACTGTCTTCTCCTCCAATGCAGAGTTCAAAATACTAAAGTGTTTGGTCGACCTTTTCTTTCAGTGCACCCATGGCGATCCTTCCCACCGACCGTCTGCCAAGCACATCTATGATTCTCTTCTAACCATTTCTTCTCAGCTGGAAACTGCAGACCATGACACTGGACAGTGACTGATCCATGATCACAAGGAGTTTGCGACACTAAACTTTACATTACATGCCCCCAACATGAACTGTTGTCCGATCCATCTAAGTTAGTTCAGCAATACACCAGTTTATTCTTGGATCAGTCGAGCTTACCTCTCTTGTAACATTATCAACATTGCGCACAAGTTGCAAGATGTTTAATCTGGGGCCCATTTTTTAATTTAAAATGAGTTAGATGTGCTTTAAGATTAATAATTATGATTGAAATATGTAACCATGCTAGGCAGGGGATGTATAATGTTTAACTGAACTCATCCCAGTTCCAAGAAATGTGCTTGTTGATTAAAATTGATGTTTGTTTGTTTTTTACATGTATTGTATTACAGTTGAACAGTCAATTGCGAGCTACTGTATAATTAATTCTGCAAGTACAGAATTTATGAGTCTAGAAACTTTAAAGCATCTAAATTTTTTTACTCTTAGTTGAGCCTTGTTTTTCTTTCTTATACTATGTTGAATGTAAAATTATCTCATTTTTACAGTAAAAATGACTTTTGAATTTTATTTTATTTTTATAATTATATGGAATTTGAAAAGCTTAAAACAAAATTATAAATATTTTTTTAGATGGTAAAATCTGTTTGAGTTCAGTGATGAAAATTTTAAGGTTCTCAATTAAAATGATTGCAAGAAATAGAACCAACTTCAGTAGTTAAAGTTTGCTCCTACCGTGGAGTATAGTTGGTACTTATATGTGATGTTGTAATAGATATATGTGATGTTATAATAGATAATGGGACCAGAAGAGGTCCTGTTTATTTATTGGTTGAATGAATTGATCCTACTAATGAATGAACAGAAGACCATGGTCCAGGGATTTTGGATCAGAGGATTCCTGCCTTGCTTTTTAACGTGTGTGAAGTGTATCGCGTAATCCATGCTTTCTTAATATAAATGCATGAATATCAGATACTAGCCACGCATTATTTTCCTATCAACTTGATTGCAGCAATTAGCTACTAATCACTTTAAAAACTCTTCATTATTAATTTCACATTAATTGTATTTGATACTAATTAAGCATTGTGTGGTACAGTGGTTACACCCAATTTACACATTCACTAAGCCAGAGAGCCTCAATCATAGTTTCTATTTGATTAATTGGATATTTTATACCATATATCTAACAAAAGCTCTTGATTAATAGAGTCATAATTCATGTTAGCGTTATATTATCTAGAAATATGCTAGGCATATTATAATTTTGACATTAACAGAAAAAGATTTAAAATAAAAAAATAAGCAAAATTTACAAGATTAAAAATGGTAGTCAGCAAAACTGTTCTATTTGTCCTAATAAAAGAAAAAGTTCCAAATGCCAAAGAAGATATTCCATCGACAGGGAAATTATCTTGAGAGAGACAGTCACCTGATCTTGCCTGGTTATGTTTGGGAAATGTTCTTATAATCTTTAAATTGCATAATAGTTTAGATAGTAGAGTGAGCCAAAGTGCTGTCTTAATCAATCAACTCCTGAGCTACTTAATTTGATTACTCTTCTGAGAAATTTAAATTTTGCACAATCCAAATCTTTCCAATAAATTAAAATTTTCACAATAAAATTTTATAAACTTGCAAATCTAATTTACAGAAGTTTTGTAAAATCTAAATTTTTATTAAGAATATTTAGAGTTTTAAATCATCTGTTGCTTTTTATGGTTTTGGCAATGACACGCCAATATCCCTACTTTCACTACCTTCTCCTATATATATTTCAGTTCTTCTTAGCTCTTCTTCCTCATCCTTCCTGCAAATTAAAACCCTATTTATTCTTTGTTTTCATTTTGTTTTCTTTGATTAATTTTTCTTTGATTACTTGTAATTAGTTGGCGTTTTATTGACTAATTCATTTGGTGCACCGCAAGGAGATGAAGCTGCCAGCATGATCTGATCGTCTCTTCATTAAGAAGAAGACGATCGATTAGCTTGAAGTTAATGATCAGATCATCTGGCAGTTTCATCTGCTAATGGAAGCACACAAGCAAACCACAAACCTGCTTCATTAGGGTTCATCAAGAAGGGAGAGAATGAGGAGGTAAGTTACTCTGATTAATTATTACTTTTAATATTGGTTAAGTTCATTTCTTTTTCAGATGATATGTTCTTGATCTCTTTTCTCATAATGTGAATTGGTGTGCTGATAGTTTAATTGTTGAATTTCAAGTAGTATATCTTATGATTTAAACCTTTTTAATCTCGAGATGAAATAACAATTTTGAATAATATCCTTTACTTCACATCCTGCATTTGTTTCATTTTAATCATCTTTCCATATCCAATACCATTTTAAAACATTAAATAAATATAACATATAAAACAAAAGTAAAAAACAAATGCTTACAAATGATCAAATTCAAAGGCACTTGATTGCCCAATTCACAATCTAACAAACAAACAAGTAAACAATAGAGAGTAACCTCTTACTATGAGCTGCCAACCCTTTAATTATCTAAAGAGATCTGTTTATCACATCCAAAATTAACGTCCATCCAATTCATGTCTTGATTTGGCACGAACAATTGCACGCGGGGGGCCATCGGATCACTGTCAGATCTCGATCGCATATCGGCCTGACTTGAAGCCATACACAACATGAATGAAGACTCCATCTCCATGCATGGACATGGTAAGTGTTGAAAAAGAGGCAAAATCTCATCAGGGAAACCAGAATAGTTGAATGTAGCCATTTAAAGAGTTAATTATCCATGGTTGATTACATCCTACCTTGTCATAAACTACACACAAGGTTTGATATTCCTAAATAGAGCAAAACTAGAAGTTGTTCATCAACGCATTTTTGTTTAATTCAAACTAATAGCTGAAAAAATTCACTGATTTAGTAGAACATATGTGAAAAAGCATTACAGATGGAATTAAATAACATGATCACTACCTATTCTTTGGAGGGTTTGTTAATCAGGAACCTGTAGATGTGGGTGGTGACTCCACCATCGGCAATGGTGCTCATAATGAGGGCGTCTAGCTCCTAGTCTTTTTGAATGGCTAGCTGAAGGTGGTGCAGTGTGATCCTCTTCACCTTGATGTCCTTGTATTCCCTGCGGGCTCCAGCACTTCTGCTTCAAAGCACTCCATTCACTTGAATGCTCGACTTCAGCTGCTGGTGGATATGACTCGCAGGAAACTGCATAAACCATGGTAGATGTTACTTCAACAACTGCTGACTGAAAACAAACAAGTTTTAAGCTTTTCCTAGAAGCATATATAAGATAAATAAATTTCATGTGCCCATATGGTAAAAATAGTGAGCATATCAAGCCGTTTTAGATTTTCAGTTGTTGACTTCGTAGATAAGAAACATAGTTGATCAAAGAAAGAAAGTGAACATGCAGAGATTGACCAAATTTAGTTACAAGCAAGAGAGATTGCTTCATTTGAAAAGTTGTTGCAATAAAAAATAAAAAAATAATGCAATCTACATTAAAAATACTTCAAGAGATCATACTGATATATACACATATATATTGTGTCAATACCATTTAAATCCTTTAACGTTGCCTATAGTCTTAGGGCCACCCTTTTCCCTCGGAATTGATTTGAAATGTACTCAATCTCTCTTATTACCACATCTACAGGTCTGCTTTTAACAGTCATGTACGCAGAAGCCTATCATCTACCAGGATTTCTCAAAATTTCCATCACTACTGTGTCATGTTCTTCCTAATTGTTCCTCTACAACTGCCCAACGCTTTAGTCCACAAAATTATAAACTTTTCTTGTCGATATAAAAGCAGATACAAATAGCACAAACGTCAAAGCATCACTTTTTTCACCCACCTAGTGTTTATTCTATAAACCACAGATTAAAATAGCGGAATCAGTTCACTGAATGATAATTGGAATACACAAGATTTCCATTAGAACAGATGGGCAGATTGAAATCAACCGTAGAAGGAAATTTAAAAGCAATACGTAGAACATACTAGTAATTGGCAATCGGTGTGATGCAGTTGTTACATAAGCAGCACATTGAGTACATGATTTTGGTCGCTTTTGAAACACTGATTTTCTAAAAAACATTATATAGTCTGTAATAATTATTTTTGTCACATTCAATGTTGCAGAAAGTAGGTTGAGCAGGGAAGTAGTGGCATGTACGAATAAGTTTAAATCTCATAGTCACATTGAACTATTGTTATTATACTGGTCGAATGAAATACTCTCGCACTAAAAAAAATTGTTGCAAGGAGGCTACTATCACTCCAGAAGATTATCAACTATTGGTCTTAACATGAAGAGCATGTTTGGAGAGAAAAGCTGGCATTATAGAACATCAAATCGATAGGACAACGGACTCCACTTCCACTCATGCGCACTCAGACGCAAACAACAAAAGATAGATTAACTGTTGTTACCTGTAACTCGGCACGCACAGACCCAGAGACCAGTTTCTTATCGTCCTTGTTGTCACCGTTGTGGCGAGAAGCCCTTTTCCCCTTACCTCCCCACCATTTATGAAATCCATACTCCCATAAACCAGATCAGAACATCAGAGCATCAGAGCAGCAGACAAAAATCCAGCAGAACACCCCAAATCGAGCACCGAATACGGAGGAAGGGAAAGAGATGGTAGAGGAGATCAGGTGCGAAAGAGATCCGGAGCAAATCGAGGATTCGAGGGGAGGGAAATGGAAGTCGTACGGTTCCTGGTTTCCTTGTCCCAAGAGTGAGCGTAATGGGCCGTCACTGCAGCGAGCGCATTGGGCTGGACCATAACGGCCCAATCAGTTGGGCTAAATTTTCAACGAATAGTTTTTTTTCTGCAATGGTAAAAACATAGTATCTTAGCAAAAGGCTTCGAAAATTTCAACAAATATTACACATATTTGTTGTGGTAAAAAACAATGAATACGTCAATCCGTCCCAAGGTAAATCATGAATGATTACTATCTTTTGAAATAGTGATTAATATATAAGGAAGATATTTACCTCAGTTTTGCTGAGATTCGAACCCCAGACCTCATTATAACAATACCTCACTAATCACTAGACACATCCGAGAAAATACAAAATAAATATTTCATATATTTGTGACCTTCGTATCACTTATCATCTTTAGTATAATATATGGACGATGTTTGAAAATTCAATAGTAAATTAATATAATAGATTCTTTTTTTATAAAATATTAATTTAATTTTTTATATTAAATATTAAACTATTAAAAATAGATACTATCTTAGCTGCTTGAGGTGTTACTAATCCAAGATGTGATAAGAGAAAACAAAATTACAAACTATTCCAATTGTAATCCTTTTTTAATTAATGATCTATTTTTGCTCTTAATTGTATAGGTTACGTAGCAAATAACAAAGTGTTCTAACGAATAGATTAATTAGAAGCCACTAATTAATTACTAATTTAATGAATGGTTTCTACTTTTGGGACTTGGACCGGGAACTCATGGATCTCGTCGGCCCATGGGTTCTTCGTCTTCTCCTTCGCCGGCTCGACGGTGCGCAGCGCCCGCCACACCGCGCTGTTGCACTTGAACCCCGACCCGAACGCGATCTGCCACGTCCGGTCCCCCTTCCTCATCCTCCCCTTCGCCTCCGTGTACGCCAGCTCGTACCACAGCGAGCTGCTCGAAGTGTTCCCGAACCTGTACAGCGTCATCCTCGACGCCTCCATGTGCCCCTCCGTCAGCCCCAGCCTCTTCTCCAGCTCGTCCAGCACCGCCCTCCCGCCGGCGTGCACGCAGAAGTGCTCGAACGCGAGCTTGAAGTCGGGGATGTACGGCCGGACGCTGCGCCATCGGAATGCCCGCCGCGCCACCAACATCAGGAAGAAGAGCAGCTGCTCGGAGAGCGGCAGCACCAGCGGGCCCAGCGTGGTGATGTTGGACTTCAGTGCCTCGCCGGCGACAGCCATCAGGTCCTTGGACAGCGACACCCCTACCTTCCCCTCGGAGTCCTCCTCCTGGAACACGCACCCGTAGCTGCCGTCGTCCGCGCCCTTGTGGGTGCGCACCGTGTGGATCAGCTGGTACTTGGCCCTCCACCGGGCAGACCTCCGGTTGGTAAGCAGCACGGCGGCGCAGCCCAACCGGAAGAGGCAGTTGGGCACCAACATTGACCGGTTGTTCCCGAAGTACCAGTTGAGAGTGATGTTCTCCGTGCTCACCACCAACGCGTTCACGTTCCAATGCACCTGTAAAGCACGGAAAAACAGAGGAGTGATAAATTGAAACAGAGTACGCGTGAATCAGCGGAGGGAAACCTGGAGGAGTTGCTTGGCGAGGTCTATGGAGATGAGGCCGGCGCTGCATCCCATTCCGCCGAGGTTGAAGCTCTGGATGTTTCCCCGGAGCTTGTAGTGGTTGACGATCATGGCGGCGAGGGAAGGGGTGGGGTTGAAAAGGCTGCAGTTGACGATGAGTATGTCGATGTCCTTGGGCTCCACGCCGGTCTTCTCCAGTAGCTCGTCGACGGCGCCGAACATGACCATCTCCGCCTCCTTCCTCGCCTCCGCCATGCACAGGTCGGGCGGCGTCTTGTGCAGCGCCTCGGGGAAGTAGGTCGACTGCCCCAGCCCGGACCGCTCCAGGATCCGCTTCTGGAACGCGAGGTTATCGGCGGTGAAGATGCCGGTGCGCATCGAGTGCTCCACGAAGAACTCTCGGCTGCACTTGAGCGCCGGTGCGGGCTTGAAGCAAGCGAAGTCGAGGAGGTACACGGGACGCGGCTGCTTCATGAGGTAGAGCGCGGCGAGGAAGGCGGCGGCTGAGGAGCAGACGAAAACGGCCACGAGGTGGAGGCGGAGGGCATCCCTGATATGGAGGAGCTCGTCACCGCTGAGGCGGGTGGCGGCTGTGCCGAGGAGGGGGATGAGGATCAGGTGCAGGGCGTGGGAGATCAGGTAGTGGTAGAAGAGCTTCAGCTGCTTCAAGTCGATGAAGGAACGGAGGAATCTTGGAAGAGGATCATTGTTAGAGCTCGCCGCCCTACTGGTAGCGTCCGCCATTGCCGACGGAGGAAGAGGAGGGTAGCGCGTTGCAATGGGGATTAATGGCAAGGTAGGGCATGCCAATGCCGTAGCCTAACTCGCCTTATTAATAGAAAACAATTAAATTAATTAAGCTCTATAATTAAATTTATCTCAAATTAATAATAATAATATAGATAATAAACTAACCGAGACGATTATAAAAAAAGAAATTCGCGTAATGTGCTATATTAAATGACTATATTTTAGTATTTTACAACAATTAAGTATATAATTACACAGCAAAATCGTTTGCTATAGTAAAAAAGAATTTTTAACGGATATAAATATTTTATTAGATGTCTCATCGGTTATCTATTATTTCTGGCACTTATGAAACTCACATTCATGCTTATAAATATTAAAATATTTAATCTAAATAGGAAAAAATAACATATAAGGATATTCACATCAATTTTACTATCCAAAATATATGGATATAATTTAAGATAAAAAAAATAATTTATTAAATTTAAATATTATAATTTTAAAAATAGACAGAATAGTTAATATAAAGATTTTATAATTACCTTATCTAAAATTTAGAATAAAATTTTTAAATACTTTAAATTAAATTTTTAAATATATAATTTAGATGCATAATTAGATATTTTAAGTAAAAAAATTTTAACTACCCTATCTCAAATTTAAATTTAAATTTAAATGCATAATTTAGTGCTCTAAGTATCTAAATCGGATTGCACGATCTTGTTGTTTATAAGTTGGGTGGCACGTCTTATTTAAATGCTAGAGATATAAAATTGAGAGATGCCACGTGGTCAATGAATGTTTAAATGGATCATCACATGCCATATTTAAAAATTAATTAAGGCTAAAATGGGTCGTTTCGAAATGTTTAAAATAATACGGATAAAAAAACAAGGCGTCAATCACATTCCTTTAAATTATGATTCAACTCCACGACATGTTATGCAAGGCGTCCAGTAAATTAATCAAGCACTCGCTATTCGAATCTCAGTTAAGATGCACTTGAAATAAAAAACATATGAGACACTGACTCGCGTCTTCGAATTCACTCCCACAAATTAAGAGTGAAAGTCATTCACCTGATGAGTCTTTTGAAGAGCATCCTTCCATCGAAATGGATAAAGATGAAGGAAATGAAAGTTGCTAAGCTGGATAATTATCCATTTAAAATTCTAAGAAAACTGAACTCTAGCTACTTGTTTGAGTAAGGCCTGAAAAGAATGAACAAATAGATTCTAGTCATTCATTGTTATAGTTTAGGTACTTCAGTTATTATGTCTCATCTATTCGACTGAATAGAATAGCCTTTGCAATTAGCATTTGGTTATTGCAAGCTCTAAAACAATTTCACCTTACCTTTCTGGATCTCGCAAGTACTCAAACTAAAATTTGATGTGATGGAGCAATAACCAAAGCTCCTTGAGATGGTAAGATTAATATCGACAAATCCAAACTTTTTGTTTGCCATTAAATTAAAAGAACGTGCAAGATTTGGTTCGCTTATAATAAGTTAACAGATGCACCAAATATTAATGTCAAGCATGCAACATCTCAACGAATTTTACCTGCTCTATCACTGACTTCTTTTTCTCTTTCAGCTGCCCCCATTTCACTAATAATTCGCCAATTTGTAGCACCATATGCTTCTTTTAGTGTCTTGAACGAGTTTGATTTCACAAGCTCAAGCACTAGATTTCTGTTTTCAGCAGTGATGAATGTAGATACACAATTCGACCACATGTATTAGCAATTAAACTTAATTGCAAAGGCCTGGATAAATCAGTTCAGATGCAAATGGATATGAAAGCAAGACAACCACTTTGAAAATACCTGTTTAAGTTCTATTTTGGTACCAATTGCTAGTTAGGAGAGCCTTGGCGCGCATTTTTGAATTTCTTTTGGATGTTTATGGATCAGTTTCTGATTTTGCCGTCTTGTGTGTATTATAATTCATGAATAGCACCATCCGATCCGAATGATATAGACAACTTTTTTATTCTTTTACGAATGATATAGAAAAGTAAATATTTATGATATTTTACCATGCACAATACAATCTTATCTTTTTTATCTTTCCTCTTTCTTGTTTGATATACACATTTATCATAGTTTTATATAGAACATTTATTAATTTTTAAGTACATGACCTGCCTAGCTCTCAACCTATTTAGATTGCCTGAACCACTTAGATTGCCTAGCTTGACTAACTTGATAGGGCCGTCTAAGCCAACTAGAGATACAACATAACAGAATTGGTCTTGGTCTGATTGGAGCAATTGAGAATAACTAGAGAAACTTATTTTTGAAATAGAATACTTGCTGAATAAGACCGGTAATTCAAAGTGATGTAGTAGTTTATATCGATTGGCATTTGATGCAAAGACATCAAACTTCCACAATGCCAATATCAATCAATCTTTATCTAAATTTCGCAGTGAATGCAAATTCTAACAGAAAGAATTTGAAACTATTCTTGATTTATTATACAGGCATTTGGTAGATGTACCTATAAAGAAATTAATCTACCAAGTTTTACATTTTTGAGATATGCTTTCGGAATATATGACATTTAGGCCTATTTCTGCCTTACATGCGCTACCGGCAGTTATCTCTATTAACCTGAACTTGCCTGTTTTGATTTATCTCGGGCATCTTATCTGCATGTTATCTTGGCATATCTTCTGCACCAACAGAAGTTAATGGATAATGATCGATGAAATAAACCTAGAAAGAAAATAGAAAGCCTCTATATGTAATTATTTACCTTGATTAAAAAAAATGGATATGTGGTGTAATTTTTATAATTAAAAAAATGATTTATACGTCATTTTTTAGATATATGATATATTTTATGAATTTAAAAGGATACATACATTAATTTTTAGTATATGCTGTAATTTTATGAATGAAAAGGGGTATATACATCATTTTCTTTCCATCCGCTGCTTTCGTAAAAATTTTTTTGATTGATTTTAACTTTAAAATTATCGGTTGATGGATTACGTTTCTTTTCCCTCTTAGAGCATCCACATCAGAATTTCTACATCAGCTATTCTTTAATTTATCATATCCTTATTTATTTATTTATTATTATTTATCTCTCCTCTATAATTTTTTATTATTAACTATATTAATGATTTTACGTCAACTATTCCAACGTCTATATTCCTCCCACGATCATATTTTTTTAAGTATAAAACTACATTAAACACCTCACAACTTATCCATATCATCAATCTCATACAATTATAATTTTTCTAAAAATTTCCAGTAATATCTCATTTCATTAGTAATTACGATTGTCTACTTTCTTCTGATGAAGATGATGGTTAGAAATAATTGTAATTATCTTTTCAATTGGAGATTCATTAGATGATGAAGAAGGTTCGGAATCACAGATCATTCTAGGCAAGCAATGACGTGAGTTTATTAGGAGAAATCCTTTGGAGGGTCATATACATCTCTTCAATAATTACTTTGTTGATGCATCAGTATATCCTCCTAATATATTCAGGAGGAGATTTCGGATGAATCATGGTCTCTTTCTTAAAATTCTTAACAATGTGGAGAATCATGAATGATACTTCGTTTAAAGAAGAAATGCTGCTAGAATGCTTGGGCTTTCTTCTTTACAAAAGGTAACTGTCACCTTGAGGATCCTTGCTTATGGAGTTGGAGCTGATCTCATGGATGAGTGTGCAAGAATTGGAGAAACCACAATAATAAAGAGCATAAAACTTTTTGTCAAAGCGGTAATCTCGATCTTTGGAGATGAGTACTTGTGGTCTCTTAATAGCAATGGCATTGCTAGATTTTTAGTAGTTGGTGAGAAACGGGGATTTCCAAGTACGTTAGGGAGTATTGACTGCATGCACTAGAATTGTCTGACTGCAGGGACAGGTATGTATACTGACCATGAACATGAGCCAACAATTATTTTGGAAGCAATGTCACCCTATGATCTTTGGATATGACATGCATTTTTTTGGTTTACATGAGTCATATAATGATATTAATGTGTTAGAAAATTTTAATATATTTACAGAACTTGTTGAATGTCGTGCTCCTAAAGTTAACTACTCAATCAATGGCCATGATTATACTATGGGATACTATCTTGCAGATGGAATCTATCCTTCATGGTCTACATTTGTCAAAACCATTCTAGTACCACAAGGTCATAAAAGGTAATTGTTTGCGTCAACTCAAGAATCTGCGAGGAAGGATGTCAAACGAGCATTTGGAGTTCTACAAGCACACTTTGCAATTGTTCGTGGATTGGCATGATATTTTTTGTCAATTTGTACTGAAAGATAATATGATGGCCTGCATAATATTGCATAACATGATCGTTGATGATGAAAGGGATTCTTACCTTAGAGCATATGACTTTGATTATGACTAAGAAGATGATACAAACCTAGAACTAATTTCCTGTTATCCCACTTCTCAATTTGTGGATTTCCTTCAATGTCATCGTGTCATTAGAAACAAAGAAACTCATTCACAACTACAATTTGACTTTATTGAACATCAATGGATGCTACGAGGTGAAGAGTGAACCGATATCAACTAAAATATGTGTTTTTATGTTACATTTTATTTACAATGTTATTGCATTTGAATTTATGTTGGTTTTGATGTAATGTTGTATGATGAAGTAGCATATCTACAAACCATAATAAAATTTCTATTGTTGTTCCAAACAACACAATACAGTAGCATATTTACAACACAATACCAAAAGTAATATACCAATTCTTCATATTTTGGAGAATTTGTAATCGTCATTTCATAATGTACTCTTGTTGCACTTCATCGAATCCACTAATATCCGTCAACATAATCTTTTTATTTTTTTCCTCCGCCATTGTGATCAAACAGTATTTCTGATTCACTTTTTCTTTTTTAATTTCTATTTGCAACTTAATCTTCTCCTTTTCAATTTCTACCAACATATCTATTTTGGCCATCTTCTCATCATGGAGTTACTTCTTGTCATTGGTTATTCTCTCAACCACTGCTTCTAGTTGTTTCGATTTTACTTCTTTGTGATTTTTTTCTTCTCTTGATCTTTTTGAACCTTCCTGCCCTATGGTCTCTCCCAATGAGAGGACATTGAAGACAAGTCTTCATCTTCCAAATTTATAGTGTCTGAAGAGCAAGTTCTTCTTTCTATAATATCCATTTTGGTTGATATCTTAATATTCCCAACAATGCTCAAATATGAATTCATTGTTTTCATTCTCTTTGTAGCTAGCTTTGGCCAACTTAATCTGTAAAGAGTACAAATTTATCATGATCAAAAGTGTTTGCATTTCAAAGGAAATAACTTGAACAAAAAAATCTAGAACGTGTTTGCAAATCAAACAAAATAATCTGAACTAAAAAAATGTGTACCTTACCTTATCATTGTCACTATAACCACTTTGATGCAAGTTTTCAATTTGAGCCAAGCAAGAACAAAACTGATTGATTGAACGTTGGATAATGCTCCAACGATTTGTTAGTGAGTGAACGGTTCATTCTTGAAAATTAAGCTTCTTGCATTCATGGTAGTATTGATGTACTCTACTCCAAAATGTAATGGATTTTTTATCGTCTCCAACAATTGCATCTAAGCTCGTACTAAGCCAACCACTAACTAATATTTTATCTTTTTCATGAGTGAAATTCACACCTCACTGAGTTTTTTTATTAGTGCCTTCGGTGGTAGTTTGAGGAGTCGGAATAGTCGTCACGAAATCATTCAAAAGGTTTGGATCTCTCTCTTGTAAAAGTTGAGTGAAGATTCTATCACTACTTTGAGGATCTATAGTGCTAAAAAATTAAACAATTTATCATATAATCAACATGTACAGATACATTTACCAACTAGAGAAATAGTAAGATATATGTTGACCAAAACAATTTATAGTAGATGGTGATCTTGATTTCCCTTCTTAAGTTAAACTTTCTATGCAATAAAATCATTTAGTTCCTTACACTCATTGCATGGGGCATTACTTGCATGGGCATTACTGATGAAAATACCATTGTTTCAAAGAATCTATACCACAAGCAACATATTGGATCTCACACATACTAACTCTTTGATTGATTCTCATGATTTTTAGGTAAGCCAACTCCCACTATAAAATTAAATATATAAACATAGAAACAAGCAGATGAAAAAAAAAGTTAAAATTACTAAAAGCAAATGAACATGTAGAATTGTAGATGTGCAACAAATATTAATCATTCTCATTAATTGACTTCAATTCATTTACAAACCAAGGCAATCAAGTCATCTCACAAACACCTACATTAATATTAAAAATCGCAATTGACCAACTTTATAATCACACAACCAAAGCTCTCCATAAACACCTCACAACTGTAACATGTACGACTCTCCTCGAAAAAGAAAATAAAGCATCACAAAAATGACTGAAAATGGCAAAAGAACTAGATGCATCAATAAACTATACAAAAAAAAAAACTTTTGTAAAACCCGCACATTCATACAAAAACAACAATGTAGCAACCAAAAATAAAATTTCAAGATAAATACAAAGAAAATAAGATTGTGAGAAAGCTTACAAGTTCTCAATCAGTGTTCTAGTGATTCCAAACGCAGAATGTGAAATCTGGCGATAAATGCCCCAAAAACCATAGAGAGAGAACATAAAAACTCAGAATGCTCTTCCACGGATGGCTGTCGATCTGTAAAATATAGAGAAAAAAAGTGTGTGAGGTTTTAAAAAATGAGGGTTGAGAGAAGAAGAAATAGGCGTTGAGAGAAGAAGAAACGACAAACCTTCGAGCAGAGAAGAAGAAATGGCAAACCTGAGCGAAAAGAAAAAACATGCATTGAGAGAAGAAGAGAAGAAGAGAAGAAGAAACATCAAACTTTTGAGATAAACAAAGAAATGGCAAACACGTGGATGGAAATAATATTTTAATGTTAAGGTAGTGTTTTCATTCCCTAAATTTAGAGAGGCATTGTTCATAGAATCTAAATTTAGAAAACTAGTAGGGTATCTGATACAAGAGATTGTTTTAGGTAAAATATAAAATTTAAGGTAAACTTTGTATTTAGGGTATTTGATATGGATTATCTTAAAATTTTAATGAAGTAAAACGACGAAAACTTTTTTACTACCGAAATTTTTCCTTAATTTTACTTTCCGTTCTAGCTCTAAGATAAATAGAGTATTATCTTCATCTATTTTAACTTTATTCTTGTTAACTACATGCACCTGCAGTCACTTTGTTGGTTTAACTACATTTGTACTTAATTTTTTTATGCCAAAACTGCCATTCATTTCAAGAATTTTGTGTTCTATATTCTATCCTCCTAATTCAACTTATCGTAGGGACACATTAGTGAAGATAACGAGCATTACTTGGTCATGGCCAAACTACTGCAATGGGGCTCAGGCGATGATTGATGTGTTAATCTAAATGCATGGAATATAGAAATACAAAATCTATAATACTCACAGTGATCTCCCAAAGTAGATCTTCATCTTCGCTTATCGTCGAAAGAATAATCGCGAAAGAATCAGAAAGCTCTTCAAGATTCGACGAACCAAATCTCAAGCCTTCTCTTGTGTTCTTTCTTCACTCTTATGATGAACTTCCCTCTTTAGGAATTCCTTGGATGAAAGTATATAGGAGAAGCAGGTAAACATGTCACTTTCAAAGCTTTTCACCTTCCTCTATAATGTAAGCTCTAATTATATTGCACATAATGAATGGAAGAGGAAGAGGAATAGGCAATCAATCAATACCCATTCTTCCATCAATGTGTGCAGTCAATGCATACATCCAACATCTTCCACTCGTTCAATGCAATCCATAAAAGTCATCTAGTCACAAGGACTATGTTAGTCACATAGACTATATTATAATCAAGTCACAAAGATCAAAGCGAAACACTAATTAGTCACAAAGACGAAATAAAAACATCAAATCCATACTTTAGGTAAAATGATTCGTATGACAACAAGCACACTAAGCAATTATTACTAAGAAAATTATTGCACTTTACATAGTTGCTCTATAGAATGAATCAGATACATCAATAACTTGCCTTTACCTTAGATTAAATTATTTACATCAATATAAACATCTTTAATCCCTTATAACGACAATTATGTCGAGAGCATATTCCACATTTCTAATATAATTTATTCACAATCACATTTTAAGTACTCAATAAAAAATATAATTAATCGACTAGTGAATAAATGTCAAAGATGTAAATCTATTTTATCTTCCTTTTTAGCTTGAATATATTCATTCTAATCAGTCGCTTTCCTAGTTATGCTTTATAGACCGAATCATCCATAACTAATAGGAAATATGCTAAAGTAGCAGACACTAATTAAAACTTTAAGTAAACAACTAAATAGTCATTAAGGGTAAGATTGAGATTAACTTATAATCTTAAAAGTCTCACATAGTAGAGAAGCAGGGATCCATTCTTCTACTACTATTATTGTCATTATAGCACATGTGGTATGAATCACACGCTAAGATATCTTTTTCTTTATAAGTGTATATTTTTTTCTCAAAATTTAACATCATATAGATTTTGATCTAGGCATACTTAACTAATCATGAATTTAACATATGAATTTCAATCTGACCTTATACAAATTCAGTAAATGGTGTGTTTATTTACTTTGATCATTATATAAATGATCTTATCTTGACACAATTATCAAAGTGACCTTAACTTATAAATATGTCTCTTTTCACCGCTACATAAGTTGTCTCATAAGTAACGGTCTTACATCTGTTTATACTTAACAAATAGAGATGATTGTCAATGTGAGTGGACCAATCTCAATCTGTCAACATGCTCATTGAGACTTTAATCCAAATGTAACAATATATACACTGAATAGATCATAACATTTTACAATGTGTTATATTCTACAAGATTACAAAATCTTCACATATCCTTGAAATGACTCTTTAGTTAATGACTTAGTAAAAAGATCTGCAAGCATAGTACGTGTAATGATATACTAAAAAATTATCTATTTCTTTCAAGCCATATAGCTTCTATTGTTGATAAGGCTACATAAGTCTGCTTTTTGCTATTTCATGACACCACAATTTAGCAAGAAGTCATATGTGGATTTTCTGTCATTAAGGTCTCTCACCCAATTTGCATTTATATAGCCCTTCAGATTCATCTTAAATCCTTGGAAATAGATACAATAATCTGTTATTCTTTTGAGGTATTTTAATATCTTCTTCATCGCTTTCGAGTGTCTTGATCCTCAGTTTGACTGAAAATGATTAACTAAGCCAACAACATACATAATATCAGGACAAGTATACAATACAGTGTACATTGAACTATCAATAACACTGCGTATGATTTTTTTCTTCATTTTGGCTATTTCTTCAGGAGTCTTAGGATACAATATTGTAATTTGACATATTGAAGTATTATAACATCTTAGTGATATAAGCTTTTTGAGATAAACCTAAAATCCTTTTTGATTGATCACTAATGATCTTTACTTCTAACATATACTCAGCTTTTCCTTTATCTACTATGTCAAATTCTGATAAAAGTCACAATTTTACTTCTATATATCACTTATTCACAATAGCACTTCGGCTTAGAGGAAGATCGACTAATTTCTAAACTTGATTCTTTCTCATTGATTCCATTTACTCATCCATTGCAACTTTTCATTTTTCTCTAACTAAGCATCTAAAAGTTTCCTCAATCGTTCAAGGTTCCTCATCGTCAACTGCGAGAATCATCAATGCCTCATTCTCAATGTTAAACCTTCTCCAAAGTTTAATCTTATGAACACTTTTTCGTAAGTTGGATTATTGAGAAGTCAACTCATGACTTGACAAATTACTCTCACTAGGTTGACTAGATTCAAGCATCTCTCATAATTCTTGATTCGTTGATAAAGGGGCATGATCCTCTTCCTCTATTGGAAATAAAGGATTTGTTTATCAACTTCACCTCTTGTGGAGAATTCAATTACAAGAAAAATAGCATCTCTCGACTCTATTTCAGAGATGATTCCAGCTTGTTGCTCACTAATAAAAACATAACCCTTAAAGTATCAGAATACTTTATAAAAATACATTTCTTACCTTAGGTTATAATTTTCTATATTTGTGAGTCTTATCATGAACATAAGCAATTGACCTCCAAGGTCTCAGATTACTCAAATATGATTTTCTGTCTGTCTAATATTCATATAGAGTAAATGGAACATATTTAGAAGGTACTTAGTTAAGTATATACATTGCAATTAATAATGTATCTCTCCAATAGAAAATTGGCAAATTAGCTTGAGCTATCATAGACCTAACTATATCTAGAAGAGTTCGATTTCTTCTTTCAGCAACCCTATTTTGTTACGGAGTTCCAGGGATAGTTAGCTGTCTAATGATCTCTTTCTCATTACACATTATTTTGAACTGATAAGACAAATATTCACCTACACGGTCAGTGCATAAGGTCTTAACCTATGTTCCTATTAATTCTTAACTTCGTTCAAGTAACGATTAAAACAATCTAATACTTCAAATTTATGAGAAATCAAATACACATGACCAAAGCATGTGAAGTGATAAATAAATGTAATGAAATAAGAACTTTCATTTTTAGCATTCACATTCATTGGTTCATAAATATACGAATGAATTAATTGCAATAGTGATTCAACTCTAGTAGCCTTACCAAATGATTTTCTAGTTACTTTTTCCAATAAGACAACACTGAACTAACAATATAATACTCATGAAAAAAAAGATAAACATGAATCTATCTTTTTTGGTTCAGTACAATCTTGAGCAAAATGACCCCTTCTTGCCACAGTTATAATAAGTCAGCTTGCTCTTAGCTTTTTGTCTATATTTCTTTTCTTTCTTCTTGATTTGGTCTTGCCCGGAAACAACACCAGCTTCTTTTCCTTTTCCCTTTCTGTTGGAGCAATCTGTGTGACTCTATGTTTCGATGTTTGGGCAAATATTTAAGTTAGGATTATTATTGCATTTGATATACGCTTGTGAGTGTGCAAGATGTAGGTATAATAAGGAAAGTTCAAGTGGGATCTTGGAAAAGGTGAAAGTCCAAGTGGAGTCATGACAGTGTAAGTTCAAGTATGCAGTCTTGGCAATGCAAGTCCAAGTATGACTTAGCAAGGTTGAAGTCTCAGAGCGAGAAGCTCTTGGCAAAGAATGAAGTTCCGGAGGTGAGGAGCCTCATGACAATGGAAGACCTGACAACAAGGATAAGGCTAAAGATCTAAGGGACACAAGGTTAATGGAGGAGGCTAGAAGGCAAGGTCAAGGTTGTCCAGGTGAGGACGAGTGCATAAGAAAATATACTTAGGCAAATCCTAAGTTTAGGGTTTACCAGTCGATTGGTATATGTACTAGTCAAATGGTGGCTGAGCTGAGAGAGAATAGAATATTTCAGTTCTCTTAATCGAAGAGGATCATTTGATTGGTCCTGGAACCAGTCAACTAATAGAATCGTTGGAGTACCATTGACCAACACCAGTCGACTGGTGCTAGGATCAATCGACTGATAATGGTAAAATTAGGTTACTGATTTTTTCAAGCTCTATATAATGGAGCTTGGGGAGACTGGCTTTGGTTATGATAATAGGAGTGGTTAACCCCTATTAGAGTCTCCAAATCTCTCTTGGTGATCAAGAGTGTGTGTTTAAGTGTTTCTTGTGAGGTTTCTCCACCGACAAGAAGGCTTGAGCTAGCCGAAGTTCCGAGGACTAATCCATCGATGGATAAGAATTGTTCACCTTACGGACACACCATGAAGTATGAGCATTATCTTCGAACCACGTTAAACGAACGTGTTTGAGCTTGTGTTTGATTTTTCTTCTTGTATATTGTCTTCTAGGGTTAGTTTTCATTATTACTTATAGGGTTTTCTTATATTCCTCTACACTAACAAGTATAGGGAGCGAATGTCGTGGGTGATCAGCTATTCACCCCCCTCTGGCTGGTATCAAAAGTCCTAACACTTTACTTTCTTAAATAATCTTTTCTTATTCTTGGAATCAGAACCTTTAGCTACAAAAACTTAATCATAAATCCTTGCTGATTTTATTCTCTCCATCTCAAGTTCTATATGGCATGATACATCAGTTAAAGTCTTGATACTTTCACTATGTGTAAGGTTCTATTTCATCGTTTCTCAAGAACCAGGAAGGGAATGAATTACTGCTTGAACCTGTTATTTATCGGTCAACTCATGACTAGCAGCCCTAAGCTCTCGAATCATATTTGTCATTTTTCTCAGATGTTGGGCCATGATAACATTTGAGCACTTTTTATAGTTGTTAAACTTAATTGTCAGCTAACGAAGCTTACTCGGACTTAATCCACTGTACTTCTCTCTGAGGGCTACCTAGACAGCATGAGCCGATAGTAATGACTCATATTCAAATACTCGGTCGTCTACCATTGAACTAATCAATATCCCCTTAGTAGTGGAGCTTTTTTTCTTTTATATCTTATAGACATCAAGAACAAGTTTATGTTGTGTTGTAGAACCATCAGCAGGTTCATCCATAAACTGATTTATGATCTCTAGAACTTCTTATTTCTTAAGAATATATTGTATCTTGAGGTACCAGATTTTATAGTTATCCCCATATAATTTTTCTCCCTTATTGAGTTAAATTATAATATTTTTAGCTGTCATAATCTACAATAAATAAGCATATTATTTATTATTATTTTAGTGTAATTCATATGCATATAATTAATTATTGACTTGATGTAAATTAATTTACAAAATCAAGTGATAACTATATTTCCACTCATCATTTGTATGTTTCGATCTAATCAACATTGAATATTTATATTACACGCATTCCATCAAATGAACTAATCATGCAATGAATGTATCATTAAATAAACTAATCATTCTGTTAAGACTGTTAACACATAACTGTTGGGGTTCAATCAAAGTCCCATATTGAAAAGATTTAGTAAAAATTCTAGATTTAAAAGAATATATGATATCTCCATTGCATGAGGTATTTTGGGGAGAGCTCAAGAGCAAAACCATGAAGGTCTAGGCCTAAAGTTGATAATATCATGTCATTGTAGAGATATGTGAACATTCTTTGTGTATAATAATTAGTACCACAGCCATGGTCCAGACTAGATACCATATGAGATGGCCTTGAATGAAGTTGAGGGTGGGCCTGGGGTAGGTCAGGTTGACCGGATGCTTACGGGAAGGCCCTGAAGTAGGTCAGGGTGACCGAATATTCGCGGGGAGGCCCGAATCAGGTCAGGCTGACTGGATGCTTACGGGGAGGCCTAAAGCAGGTCAGGGTGACCAGATACTTGCGAGGAGGCGAGTAGATCAGGGTGACCAGATGCTCGCAGGGAGACCCAAAGCAGGTCAAGGTGATTCGCTCACGGGGAGGCCCGAAGCAGATCAAGGTGACCGAATGTGGATGCTTGAGGGGAGGCCCAGAGCATATCAAGGTGATTAGATGTTCACTAGGAGCCCTGGACTATGAGAGTAATTGTGGTCTTTCATTTAAGGGGAGCATTGTTAGGGTTCAATTAAAGTCCCACATTGGAAAAATTTGATAAAAATCATGGATTTAAAAGGATGTAGGATATCTCCATTGACATGATGCCTTTTGGGGAGAGGCCAAGAGTAAAGTCATGAGGGCGTAGGCCCAAAGTGGACAATATCATTCTATTGTGGAGATATGTGGGCATCCATTGGGCACAACGATAACATTCTTTTTCCAAATTCGTTAAGGCATAACATAACTTTTCATTAAAATAACACTGTTTGTACATAACAACAGTTCCTATTACATGATTTTATTAATATGAGCTTAATAGTATTCATACATAGTGATAGTAATAATAACTGAACTCTACTTTGCTAGATAAGCTAACACTACTCTCTTTAAGACAAACACTAGTGGTTGTATTTGATAGTATTGATAGTAATCAATACAAGTCCTATCTTTCTTAGTTCAGCTAGGGCAATCTCAGACAAATCGATTTCAGGATTTTCTAATTGGTCAATATTAGAATCCTCCTATGGATCCTCCTCAGACTCTTCGAGATCTTCCTTAAACTCTTCTGGATCCTCTTCAGGATCCTCCTTAGACTATTCAAGAACGTCTTTTGGGAACTCATGGTGATGTAGTTCCGATCCACACACAATTTTGAATATGAGATACGCCTTTCAAAGTGCCCCTACATATGGTGTGCTACTACCTTTAGATTCCCGACATTGAACGAATCAAAGCTCAAATTCTATAATTATTAAGGATGGGAAACTCTTCTTGCTCTAGCTTCCAGAACAGTTAATCAAGTCGTCCAATGTATCCTCTGACTCTATAAACTAGGTCATACTCAATCTCCTAAATCTCCTCCTGTAGCTCGTTCCATCATCTTTCGAGATATGTGTGCATATTACCAGTGACATTTGGAATTAAAAATAATAATGTCAGTACAAAATTTACAAACCAGTAACAAAATCGATTAAATTCAATTGACACATATGCATGATACTTAAGCAATAAGAAAATAAATTTTATTTATTTGAGTAGTTTCAGTTGACAGACACACTGGACCGGTCGTTTGAGAAACCGTACCATAAACTTTAGCTTAGTCCTTTATCCTCATTAGAACTAATCTAATTGAGATGTTCAGTTGTTATGTTTAAACTAAGCTAACAACTAAGCTCATTTAAGTCTGAATCAGACTTATTGATCAAATCAATGTTTATTTGATCAATCATAGCCGATTGGACAACTTGACCCAATTTTGATCAAATCCGGCCTATCAGAACAAATCTAGTCCACTTGATCAAATATGGAAAGGCCCGGTCCAATTAGATTCAATGTGGTCTAATTAAATCAAACTGATCTGGTTAAACCAACCAATGATTTGAACCAAATTAGGGGTCTAAAAGGATTAACATGATCTAATTAAATCAACCAATGATTTAAACTAGACCTCGATTTAATTGGACCAAATTAATTTTCTTAAATCAATTAATAATTTGAATCAGATTGACGTCTCAATGACCTAATTATTACTCAAGTTCAGGGGCGTAGCTACATGGGGCCGAGGGGGTGCGATCGCCCCCTCTGAAATTTTGGGGGAAAAAATTAATATAGTGATTTTTTTTAAAAAAAGATTTAGTTATAAATTCTAAAAATTTCAAGATTTTTTTATAAAATATTCAATTAAAATAAACAAGAACCCAAACTTTTTTTCTCTCTTTCCGTCAATCTTTTTTTTTCTCTCTCAATATTTGTTTTTCTCTCTCCCATTGCCCGTACTTTTATCCCCTCTCCCTTCCTCCTCCAAATCCCCTCTCCTTTTTTCTCCTCTGTGGTATTCTTCCTCTCATAATCCTCTTATTATTCTTTTCCTAATCTTAATTTTACCCTTTAAGTTTTCGTCTCTATTTTAACAATTCGATTAAGTTTCCGTCACTAATTAACTTTCTAATTAAGGTTTTTATTCTCAATTTTTCTTCCCAGCACCCTAAAATCTTCCTCTCTGATCAACCTTCTCTTCGATCTTTGACACGCTCCTCTCCTCTCCTCTTTGATCTCCAGCACTGGCATGCATCTCGTCGGTATGCACGATCTTCTCCCGTTCCCTCTCCTCTCTTAGTGATTGCTTGGCGGTGGCCTCACAGCGAGGTCTCGCTTTGGCCATAGCCTCACAGTGAGGTCTTTCCTTGGTTGCGGCCTTGTAGTGAGGTGGTGAGGTTGGGCGTGACCTCAATAGTGTGTCGTGGTGAGCTTGAATTCGCCCCCCCTGAATGCAAATTCTAGCTACGCTGCTGCTCAAGTTCATGGCTAATTAACTGAAATATTTTAAAAAATAATTAATTTCCTTTTAATTGAGCTGTGAATTAATTAAATCATATTCTAATTAAATGCAACGACATACATTAATTAAAAAAATTGCACTAACAATACCAGCAGCGTTGACATTAATTTAATATGTACGAGGTTCAAAAGTGTTTTTCTCATACGTTAAATGTATTAATAATAAATTTAATAGTTGTCAAAAAAAAAAAAAAAAAAAAAAAAAAAAAACTTTGCCAAAATATATGCATGAAACTTAATACTTAGTACAAAACCTAATGTTTTGATTTTTGTTTGCTATCACCCACTCCACTTTTCTCTTCTCCGTCACCAGTACCCACGCCGCGCCATCACCTCCGACCCCCTTCGGCATCGGTCATAATCGGAGGACTGACCTCCTAATCGTCCATCGGCTAGAAACGGAGAAAAACTTCATGGTTATCATCCGCTACGTTCGGGGTTCGATGATGGTCGTAGATCGTGATTGAGCCCAGTTACGGGCCCGTCAACGGTAGAATCCGATAGAGCAAACTCCATCCACGATTCCTCCAGTGATGAAAGGTGTATACCATTCGAACATATCTACTAACATATCTTATGCACATATCCTTTTATAGTAAGATGATCTATAAGCATAAGAGATCTTACGCTTTCATGACAACATGATCATATATCAAGCAGAAAGATCTATCATGCATTCATCCTAGTTTTGATATCATTGTTGATCTAAAAGCATAAAATATAGAAATATGAAATATGTAAAACTCACAATGATCTCCCGTAATATATCTTGATCTTCGTTTGTCATTGGAAGAATGATCACGAATGAATTGGAAAACTCTTAGCTTCAAGATTTCATAAACCAAATCCCTATCCTTCTCCATGTGTTATTTTATTAAATAAATTAATAATGTTAAATGACTCAACGTGAAGGGATAAAATATTTGATTTTTTTAAAGCTATTTTTTAAGATTTTAAACTTCATCATGTTAAATTTACAAAGGTAGAAAGCGTAATATATCAAAATACAGAGGAACTGGAGAATTTTAATTAACAAACTCTTCTGGGGCAGAATGAAATTTTCCCATAAGTATTATTACTGCCGTCGGATCGATGAGGTTGGCGTTGGGCATCGAGGGAAGCACGGAACAAATCAAAAGGACGCTTTCTTTCGATGCGATTCCGCTTCCGTCACCGACGTATCGGAAGGCCCAATCCCAAAGGTAATCGCCGGATTCCTGCTTCCTCCGGCGAAGAAGCTAGTAGCGTAGCCGCCGACCACTCCTCTACGTCTCCTTCCTCCTGTCCTGCAAGGAGCTGTAGTACCTCCGCGCTGATGGAGTCCTCCCACCCCTCGCCCTCCCCTCCTTCCGAGCAACCGAGGCTCACCGTGACGCAGATCGAGCAGCTCAGAGTGGAGGCCAAAGTGTTCGAGATCTACCGTGTCCTCAATGGAGTCGACCCGCCCACCATGTCTTTGATGTACGCCCGTTCTAATTTTCCCCCCTACTTTTGAAGTATATCAGGTTTCTCTAACTCCTTGTTTCAGTGAAATAATAGTTAACTATGCTGTTTCCGGATACCACTTTACTCTTTATACTCGTATAAATAAACATGCCTGAATTAATTCGGGATCTAACTTTGCACTCTTTTGGACGGTAAGAGATCGCCACAAGTTGGTTTTCATGTTCGACCAAAAAGTTGATCTTCATGTTCAGAAAAAAAAGTTAGGTAGGCTTAGTGAGCATATAGAAAATGTTTAAAATTTCTCTAGTTTAGTGATATTTTAACTTGCAACTGTAACTGAAAATAATAATGATCAAAGTGGACTGACTCAGAGTTGCGACAGAGAGAAAGGAGGTGGATTGAAACAATTAACTGTTTTGATGCTTTAAAGTTCATCTCTTTCATTTTGATGTCCGAGCTGTCTTCTTGGTCTGTAAGCCATTTGGGTAAACCATTTAAACTAAATTAGAGGATGTGCAGGCTAGAGCTTTGGCGTGATAAGCACATTGAGTTTTTAACAAAAGGACTCGGGAATCTTGGGCCAAGCTACAATGTTCTAGATGCCAAGTAAGATTAGAAATTTCAATTTGTTGGTAATGTTTTTAAAAATGCTCTCTCTCTCTCTCTCTCTCTCTCTCTGTGTGCTTTAATTATTTGTCTCATTGTTTTGGATCATTTTATGATTGATAAGTGCAGTCGACCTTGGCTTTGCTACTGGATCATGCACTCAATTGCGTTGCTAGGAGAATCTCTGGACTTGGAGCTTGAGGAAAATGTGGTTGAATTTTTATTTCGGTGTCAGGTGTAAATTCTACTGTGGCCTCTCATGTTGACACAAAATGCCTTTAGTTCTGTTATATATATACCAATAATTATTATACTAACGAACACCTTATGAGCAAGACTACATGAAGCTTCTTATTGCTAATAAAAATATAGGTAAATTCTTTTTTGCTTAATGTGTTGATCACATAAGTTTTTTTGCACATAATTATACTAATGCATCTGTGGCCCTTTAAAGATCAGGCATAGATAACTGCTAATTTAGTTCCTAAGTTTTAATTGTTCAAAGTTCATATGGTGCTGTTGTCGCCAATGGTTTAATTATTTGATTACTTTTTATAGCATGAGTGAAAGTGATGCTGTTGCAATTTCACAGGATAAAAATGGTGGATATGGTGGCGGGCCAGGTCAGGTTCGCTTTTTTCTCTGATATATATTTTTCTTCAATTAAGAGTAGTTTTATTTTTTCTTGTTGCTTTTCATTGGTTTTATAAACTTTTAATCACTTTGGGCTTTAAGCATTTAGATTGTTCAATCATAATCCACATGATTATTTTGATACTACAGTTGGATTGAATTTAGTGTATCTTTAAGGCCTCGGTATTCAAGGACTCAGGAATGTTCATCCTGGATGGATAAACCTGGCATTCTTTAAAAAACATTTTTAGCATTCAACAGAACATGGAAAAAGAAGTTGAACTATTAATTTTTGGGATTGTGATGGTTCGAGGCCTTCTTAGTAATGCTTAGATATTGGGTTATGGTGAGTTTAAGTTCTTGTCTCTCACATGAGATTTCTTAGTTCCACTCCGCATGATATTTTAATTCCCACCAAATTTCATGTGCCATGATAAACAAACACAGTTTTATTTTTTCTCTTGATTGCCATTGTATGGCAAAGAGAATTCTGATACAAGATTATCAACAGATTCTAGACAAACTTGTAGATAGTGTAGATATTTTAAACAAATTGCTTAATGTTCAATTACTATGACTTATCCTTATTTGTCGACAACTGAATGCAACTTAGTTCTATTTTCTAATTCATCTTTTGAATTAAATTTTATGACTGATAATAAATATGCTACTTGATTAGATGCCTCATCTTGCAACAACTTACGCTGCAGTTAACACGCTCATAACTTTAGGAAGTGAGAAGGCATTATTATCTATAGACAGGTATGTGATTTGATTATACTGCTTCCATATTTGTTACTTTGACTTTTCGTTTAAAAATTATCTAATGTTGTTTAATCTACTATTAATACTCAGAGAGAATCTGCACAAGTTCTTTCTGCGGATGAAAGATTCTTCTGGTGCATTCAGGTCTTAATTTCAATTTCGTTAATCCTATTTTCAAATTTGAGAAATAAAGCTAAGCGTGCCTTCAGAAATCCCCCACGCTGCATGTCTGAGCCATACATGTCCATTTGGGCAGCTTGAACTGAGACTTCAATCACTGTTTTGAAGTTTCAGCTTTCAATAAATTGGCTACATTGCTGATTTGTGTTTTCTGTATTTGTCAGAATGCATGATGGAGGTGAAATTGATGTTCGTGCTTGCTACACGGCAATATCGGTTAGTTTGCTGTCTTGTTTAGTATTGCTGGTTGTTACATGAGCAAGGGATATTACATATGATTGTGAATTTGAGACTCGATGCATGTACCACATGAATGATAAAAATGCTGCTCTTTTTTGTTGCGCTTGCAAGTATTTGTTATGTCAAAATTTATCCGTCAGATTTCTCCTTCATCATGTTGAGCTTGTTAGCTAAACTGTGGTTGTAGATTAGCGACATCATTCAAGATGAAAGCATCTGTCATGATCTAGCATTTGCAGTTATATTTTGTACTGGAATGTCAATTTTGGCTCTGTATTGTAGTATCTATTGCTCATATATTCAACTTCCTCCATGCAAGAACCAGTGGATGAATTAATCTAGTTCTTCAGTACATTTTTTATTTTTCTACTCAACTTTGTCTAAATCACTTGGACTATCAAACCAGGTTGTTAGCTTGTTAGCTAAACTGTTGAGCTTGTTAGCTAAACTGTGGTTGTAGATTAGTGACATCATTCAAGATGAAAGCATCTGTCATGAACTAGCATTTGCAGTTGTATTTTGTACTGGAATGTCAATTTTGGCTCTGTATTGTAGTATCTATTGCTCATATATTCAACTTCCGCCATGCAAGAACCAGTGGATGAATTAATCTAGATCTTCAGTACATTTTTTATTTTTCTACTCAACTTTGTCTAAATCACTTGGACTATCAAACCAGGTTGCTAGTATTCTCAACATTTTGGATGATGAGCTCGTGAAAGGTCTTGGAAATTACATCTTGAGGTTGGTCAATCAACTCTTCTGTCTCTTGAAATTGTAAGAATGTAGAGACTAACTACCATATTATTACTCACTGCATATGTTTATGCATCTGCTTTTTAAAGCATTGATATTTTTAGATCCATAGTATTTATCGATAACTGAATAAAAGGCATCATATGTATCATCCATAAGGTAATAGAATCTAGTAGTTGGGTATCTTATGAGTTTCGTACTCATAACAAGCTATTTTCAACATTTTGGATTCTAACCAAACATCCTTCAGTGTTCAAGTATTGTTGGAAGTGTATGGAATATTAATGAGAATCAAATATCTTTCCATTTCAGTTGTCAAACATATGAAGGTGGTATCGCTGGAGAGCCTAGCTCAGAAGCTCATGGAGGGTATTTCCCTTTTAAAATTTAGAGCTTGTATCATAAGCATGTCCTTATAAACCCAAGTTCTTGAAATTTTCTGACAGGTTTTTATGCTCATTATGCACCTTTTCCATTTAGGTACACATTCTGTGGGCTGGCTACAATGATTCTGATTAATGAGGCTGATAGATTGGATCTTCCAAGTTTAATTGTAAGAGCCTGTCATTTATTCTTGATGCTTTCTTTTAACTGGTTATTTTTCACTTGAGAAGCTTATCAGCATTATGACCGTTTTATGGCAAACTAACTAGTCAGGATATGAATCCTGAACAATATTGTCTTTGTTTATCACACCCATCAATTTAGATCTAAAGTGATGTGTTTGGATTGGAGTGCATAGACTGTCATTGTCTGATAGAACATTTAAATTTACAATAAATTGTAACAGATAAATAAAATATGCCAGGACAAATGTTCGTCTAATTTAGTATAGTTGGTAGGTGAATTTTTAAAGTATATCAGCAGAATTTAATGGTACATTTGATATTTAGGATTACCTATTCTATTCCTTTTGATTTTTCATGGGATAAGTATTTCTGTTATTGGTTATGAAAATGAACATAGAATAGCATTTTTCATAGCATTTTTATGATTAGGACTGGGTTGCCTTTCGCCAAGGAGTTGAGTGTGGATTTCAAGGACGGGCAAATAAATTGGTTGACGGTTGCTACTCATTTTGGCAAGTAAGTATTGTACTTATTTAGTTATTTTTTTAGTCATCCAAATTACAGTTGAAATCTTAATTTCTCCAGGGAGGTTCTCTTGCTTTGGCACAGAGGCTCTTGCCAATTGTTCGGCAACAGCTGCAGTTATCTTTAATTGGAGTTCAACCATCTGTTGAGTGTAAGACCAATAATGGCTTTACGGCTGAGGAAGCTGGTCTTGATAATGGTAAGTTGTGTAAAGATGAAGCTCATTCTAAAATAGGTCATTCTGAGTAAATAATATTATTTCCTCAAAGGGCGTGTCAATTGATTTCATTATTAAAAAATAAAGTTTAAAAAATGTATGCAGAGCACATGTGCGCGCGCGCACACACACACCACTTATATATTAAGTGTTTAAATGAATGTTTTATGCCACCAAATAGTGTAGCTTGAGATTTTAAATAAATTTGGTTTGGTCTAAATTTGTTTAAACATTTGTAAAATGATTTTTTCCCCAACTGCACCTAGAGACTGTATTTACTATATATTTTATATGTCTGAATCCAGTCTTCTAAATCCACTGCAACTGCATATGCTCTCTAAATGGGAGATTTTTAAAACCGTGTAACAAAATAAATTGCTGGTTATTTGCTAGTAGTAGGCAAGGATCAAAGCCCGCATTATCTTTAGATTATGGTACTTCAACCATTAGATTAGTTAAAATATGTTGATTTCCTGTCTTTGTCATGAAAGTTGTGCGCTGTTTCCCTTTTCAAAAAAAAAACATGCAAATTCATGCTCTTTCAAGATGATCAATGGTTATATGCAAATGATTGTCATATGTTTCCATTCAACAGGAAATTAAGAATTACTTTGTCTATATTTGAACTGCTGCTACAATATTGATTGAACTTAATATTGATGGTCTAGATTTTATTTTTTTTTAATATAAAAAGTCAAATCTGTATTTGCTCGTTGAACTTAGAACAAGTAGCTGACTACTGTGTGCCTTTAATCAAGCACCAAATTAAAAAACAAAGGTTAATTAATAAAAGATGAGAAGTGTAAACAAGTGTGAGGACAAGAAAACTGTGGCACCAGACACATAATGGAATCGAGAGGATTTTTTGTGACACATATTGCCTTTTTGATTAGTTGTATTTTCTATCAAGCTCTACACTATTCTTCCGGTATTTGCATTTCCATACACTATTGCTCTGGTATATGTATTTTGATATCGGAATGGTCATGAAACAGAAAATCTTTCACATTTTGGTTTTTCTTTCATACAAAGACATAGTGAATGTGGCCCATTATTCCAGAGTGTGGCCTTGCAGCAATATATACTCCTATGTTCACAGGTATGTTTTAAACTACATCCTTGAACAGTCTTATAAACATCCCTTTGCTATGTTATACAGGATGGATCATTTCTTCTTGTGATTATAGTCACTTGCATGATTGCGGCATCTCATGATCACTGTTTGATATTATCTATAGGTGCTAGAAGGTGGGTTCAAGGACAAGCCCGGCAAGCACCGGGACTTCTACCACTCGTGCTACTGTCTAAGTGGTCTGTCACTGTCTCAGCATAGCTGGTCAGGAGATGCTGGTGCAGCTCCATTGCCAGGGGCTGTGCTGGGTCCCTACACCAACCTGTTGGAGCCTGTTCATCCACTCTTCAATGTGGTTCTCGACAAATACTACAAATCGCACGAATTCTTCTCAGCTCTATGATTATTTCGCACCCAAGAGTCAGGAGTTTCATCTGGATTGATCCTGCCCTTTCGACACTGATGAACTTTCTTAGTTTTCAGGGGTCCTGAATGTTTAATTTTATTGATGTAATATTTATTGGTAGCAGATAATTTAGGGAGACGAAGCACTGCTACTAGGCTTTCTAATAGAGTTCATAACACAAGATTAGCAGTATGTTATTTATTGTTACCACATTTATTAAGCGAATGGTAGTTTTTGTTTGCCTTTTGTTTTCTTAAAAGAGGATTTTCTTCGAATGCTTAATGCTACAGGAGGATTATAGAGGTGCATAAAGAACGATGTACAAATATTCTTTCCCTAATGAATGGTTCATTTACAATTATCTAATTTTGTATACTCGAAAGTTTGAATTTGAAGATATTTTCAATTGATGAAAAATATTAAATACTAATTTTAAAAAATAATTATTCAGTATTGAACCAGACTAATAGCTTGAATTAAATAATGAAAAATACTAACTAATTAAATAATGAAAAATACTAACTATTGATTTTTTTTTTGGAAATAATGATTATTATTTGAAACTTTTTACTATGAGTTTTAGGTCAGATGGAGAATTTAAATATTTAGTCCGTAATCTCTGATTCCTTTCATACTAATTTTGGAAGAATTCTGGGAAGATTAAAGTTAATTTTGGTTCGATTTTGATCTTGATCTTATGTACAAATTATGGAAGGGATTAGAAGGGAATCAAGGATTGTGGAGGAAAGGATTTGTTAGATCTTCTAGTTCTTAATCTTTGGTCTTGTCCTGATCTCTTTCATAATTTGTATGTGGGATCGCGGTTAGAATTTTATTAAAATTGACTACGATCTTCCTTGGATTCATCTTCCCATTTAGATTATAGTTGCAGGTTGAGTGGGCTGCCTCCTTCTTGGCGCCAAACAGTCCACTCACCGCTGTTAATCTCCGGCCATTTGTCTCGATCTAAATTATAATCTGGATACTCTCCTGATCTCTTTTGCAATTTGTATGTGAGATCGCGGTTAGAATTTTATTAAAATTGGCTACGATCTTCCTTGGATTCATCTTCCCATTTAGATTATAGTTGCAGGTTGCCATTTGTCTCGATCTAAATTATAATCTGGATACTCTCCTGATCTCTTTCGCAATTTGTATGTGAGATCGCGGTTAGAATTTTATCAAAATTGACTACGATCTTTCTTGGATTCATCTTCCCATTTAGATTATAGTTATAGGTTGAGTGGGCCGTCCCCTTCTTGGCGCCAAATAGTCCATTTACCATTGTTAACCTTCGGTTATTTGTCTCGATCTAAATTATAATTTGGATAGAAAGATAAATGTAAGAGAGATCGTAATTAATTTTAATCCAATTTTGACAATGATCCAGTCTATAAATTATAAAAGGGGCTAAGCTGTAGGAGAGGTAAGTACTGGCCCTTCGAGGAAAAGTTACATTTTGGTCCATGCAAGATTTCATTATTATAAGCAAGGCCGCAGAGTTGCTGTTCGTACTCATCGGCGATCAACGCATCACCCATGAAATCCTTAACTCAAATCCCACTCGTTTCCTCTCCGCCACAGCAGCAGCGCCGCCGCTGCGGGTGGAGTACTGCTGGGAATCCTCGCCGTCCTACCCCGACCCACCTCTCCTTCGCCTTATACGCCGCCTCCCCCTCCCTCTCCGCTTCCTCCTCGCCGGAGAAGCCCGTGGTCGTCGTGGGCTCCGCCAACGCCGACATCTACGTTGAGATCGATCGCCTTCCTCTCGAGGGAGAGACCATCGCCGCTCGCGGCGGCCAAACCTTGGCCGGAGGCAAGGGTGCTAACCAGGCCTGTTGTGGGGGCCGCCTCGACCACCCGACTTACTTCGTTGGCCAGGTCGGCGACGACGCCCATGGGCGCCTCATCGAGGATGCCCTCCGCAGTGGAGGCGTTCTCGTCGACCGCCTCGCCCGGGTGCCCAGCGCGCCCACTGGGCATGCCGTGGTGATGCTGCAGCCCGACGGGCAGAACACGATCATCATCATTGGCGGGGCTAACATGAACTGCTGGCCGGAGGATCTGCGCGACGAGGACTTGGAAGTGGTGCGTAGGGCGGGAGTAGTGCTGCTGCAGCGGGAGATCCCCGATAGGGTTAATATTCAGATTGCTCAGGTAATTTTTTATTATTCGGATCTGGAAACGACTTCAACTTCTATTTGTACCATTGGTGGTCAAGTTACTATTTAATTCTTTTCTCCCCGTTACATTTTATCTTCTTCAATCTTGCGCGACTATTTCCAGTTTCTTCATTGACGTTGGGAGCAAATGGATCAGTTTTTTTACTGATACTGTAGTTGCTCTCTTGTTGTTTTGGAATTCATTGAAATGCATGATGATTTGACAGCATTGAATTCCTAGTTGCTTCATTGTCTCAGCTGCAAAGGTTATCCTTTGTTATTATTTATCATATTCTTTCTACTGCAAAAGATTAACTTCTTTTCCTCAATGTGCTTCTCTACTTTGTCCGTCTTATTCTATTGTGTTAAATTATCTTCAGATCCCTATTTGTCTAAATAAATCTCCCATTTTGAGATGTTCTAATAGATAGAAGTGATTAGATTCTAAATTAACCTACCAGTGAATAAACATCTTCATATGAAAAAAGAATAATAGTATTAACATGATTCATATTTTTGACTCCATTTATTTAAGAAAGTTCTTATTTTACAGTTTTGTAGTCTTGTGTCATTATCAGTGTCCCTCATAGGCTGAAAAAGGATTTAAAGATGAATCTTTGGCATTGTCAGGCTGCAAAAAATGCAGGAGTTCCTATTATTCTCGATGCTGGAGGGATGGAATCTCCTATTCCTGATGAACTCCTGAAGCTTGTGGATTTTTTCAGTCCAAATGAAACAGAGTTAGCTCGTTTGACAGGATTGCCAACTGAATCTCTTGAGCAGATCACTTATGCTGTGGAGAAAATCCATGAAAAGGTGAGATTAACTCTAACAACAGCTGCACTACTCACCTTCATCTTTTCCTTTTCTATTGGAAACTCATTTTGATTGATTTGCAATAATATGTATTTTTATTTTCAGAATGAGAATTCTATATGAACTTCATTTGCTTTGATGTGCACAATTTACTTGGTGTATTTTCTACTCATACAGATTCAGTTGATTATTTTCTTGTTAGCTTAGCTGAATGTGTCATGGCTTGACCCTAGCTTCTAGTAGTCTAACATAGATTCTCAAGACTAGATCGAACAGTAGGGAGCATTCTTTCATGTGCATTAACATCTTATTTCAAGTGAGGTGAAGATTTTTTAGTCCCTATTATATTTCCAATTCAGAAATTAGGGTCTGAATGTTCATTTTCTAAACTATTCACCTATGTTAACATCTTTGAGTTTCAGTAAAGTATAGCTAGCTTCAGCAGCATCTGAAGTCTGTAACACTTGTTTTCGACAATATAAATGGCCATAACCAAGTTTTTTGGAGAGTAGCTGAGTAGATAGTATCAAGTAGTCACTCAACAATGTTGAATAGTCGACTACACTTTTTGAAATATGTTGGATGTTAATCCAAGTCGATCTACCCAACAACATTTTAGGGAGCATTTCAGAACTTGATTGTGAAAGCATCCTCCAGATGTTCACATTAAATTAAAAAAATCACAAAATGTCTTTGTCCTTTGTCTATTATGCAGCTATTTAATTAATTCTGTTCACATTAAATTTTGTTGATATATTTTCCTTTTCTGTTAGTGCTTGTAGTTACTTTCAAATCCAACTTCTGTCAAACACTAGATTTAATTCATGTATCATAACTCACATTGAAATCAGGCAGATGTTCTCTGATTTCTGATATTGGCTTCGAGATGATTCAGAGTAAGTAAGTGGAGAAAATAATGATGTATTCATTGCAAAACAATATAGTGAAACTGATTGGTGACTTATTATCCAAAAATTTGAACAGGGTTGCATCAGCTCTGGAAAAAAAACCTTTTCTATTCTCTGACAATCGATGCAACAGAAACATGATATCAACTGAAGTTCTTACCTGCCGACTTTTATGAAATTAAGGCAGATTTCAACATATTGACAAGTAGATTTGCATAATAATATGAATGACCACATATATAGATTCCAATCATAAACATGTAAGTAATGCAACTGATTGTGCCTATCATATTGACATAGGTGGCTACTGGCTAGAGATGTCAAATTGAGCCTATCATGCTGGGCCTGATCAGCCCCTTTCTGTTTCATGTTGGGTCAGGAACATACAGGTTGTGCATGGCACGGACCATGACATGGTTGGTGGTGCTTGACATGGGCATGGGCTTAAAATCAATAATATATGTTTTTTTAAATAAAAACTTTAGATATTTTCTGATTTTTTCTTTTTAACAATGTTTAGGTCGGGCTCAGTATACTCATCTGAGCTCGTGCCAAGCTCAAGATGGCCCAAAATTGGGTAGTGCTTGGTCTGAACCATCAGCCAAACTGCCCTCACCTAGCCTAGCCCAACCTACTGACTAGGCCGGGCTTGCCATGGAATGTCCCAGCCCTTATTGGGTTGTGCTGGGCATTACCTAGATTAGAGCAGGTCTAGCCAGGTCACATGCGATCCGATTCAATTTACACCCCTATATGTGTCCAAACAAAGAGATCATTTCATTTTCAATTCAAATTTTGCTGGAGTACCTCAAACATGAATATGATGTGATACAATAAAAAGTGAGAAACCATTGAAGTGACACAATTATTTGACCATCTTCCAAGGTCAACAATATGAGTTGCCTCAGGTATTACTGACCGTTAATGCTTCCACTCATTTTCTTTCTTAACCAGGGCGTCAAGAAGATATTGCTGAAGCTTGGTGCAAAGGGATCTGTTCTGTTTGTCGAAGGGGAAGATCCAATCATGCAGCCCATAATACCTGCTTCAGTAGTTCTTGACACCACGGGAGCCGGTGACACATTCACTGCTGCATTTGCTGTGGCTCTTGTAGAAAGCAAACCCATGAAAGAATGTTTGGAATTTGCTGGTATCAAAAACAAATGTCACTCCTTCCATGCTTCCTATACATTTATCTATATTTAGTCTGTAACATATCTCTGCTGCTCGTACTGCAGCCGCAGCTGCCTCATTGTGTGTTCAAGCTAAGGGGGCCATCCCAAGCATTCCAAGCAGAGCTGCCGTGTTGGAGCTTCTGCAATCTTTCCAAGAAGATGCTACTACCAAGTGAGAAGTTAAAAGAATTCTCAAATCTTCAGAATAAGCATCTCTCCTTTTTGTTCCTCCAAGTGGACGCATTTGCTCAAGGACTTGGATTTGCATCATGAAACATGTAATAAGGTCTGGAACCAGTCATATCTTTAGAGTCCATTTTCCTTTAACCAGTGTGTTTGTGCCAGCAGTCAATGGAAGGCTCATGTTACCCTTCCATGATCTACAACTCTGTTGCAAGGAAGCAAAAAGTAGCAGCCATCTTTGCCTTTTTTCTTCTTAGTGAGGTCAGGTGTTGGGGGATGTGATCCATTTCCTTAGATATCAATTTTAAGTTAAAATCACAATATTGTAGAGAGATTGTAGAGAAGTCTTCTGTTTATCTCACCAATAAATTTATTCTTAAAAAGTAAGATATTTAATCCTGATGAATGTTCATGTTGGTGAATGTCATTGAGGCAAAGTGCCTGTTCTTGCTAGATGTAGCAACAAGGTCAGTCACCTCCACTTTCATTGGTTGAATATTCTTCTTTGAAAATCAAATTAGATTATGATCTACATGTATGTAAACATCTGAATACAATGTTATCTTAAAGTATACACTGGATTTTAAAACTGCTTGTCCATCTCCAAACAGCTTCCTGAGGAAACTCACATTACAACAAAAGGAAAACATTTTAAATAATGAGCCCACATTTTGCTTGATGTCTAGGGCATCACTAACATCTCTTTCTGGTTGCTAGTTGGAGAAGCATGGCTGGTGGGTGCAATTTGCTCATCTTGAGTAACTCCCTGCCTCATCATATACTGCCATCTGTGTTGCAGGAGGTAGAGGAAGGCCATGAATGAGACCTCTGCAGTGAAGAGGGCCGCCCACAAGCTTACACTTATTGAGGTTCTCTCATGGAAGGTGTGCAGGCCAATGAAGATGTTTGCTATCCCCATTACACAAACTCCAGTTCCAAGCAGCCAGTGCATCAAGTACCACAAACTCCTGAACCTTATACCTCTGATAGGAATTCATCACTATTTAAGTTAGAAAATCAGCATTTTCTAAGACTTTATCAAAGATTAGAGTGGATGATTTTTGTTATTTAACTTGAAATGACAAATGGTACAAAAATACCTTCTAGGCCTCACAAAAGCAATCAGAGGTTGAATCCAAATGAGTCCATATAGAACTAACCCAATCTTCTGATGAGTATTGTTGAAGGAGTTCTCAAAGTTGATGAGTGATAGAACAGCTGCAACAGTAGCAAGTAGCAGTGCTAGAATCTGTCAGATGATGCATTGAGAATAGCTTTAGCCTCAAAAAAATTTAGTCCGTCCTTTTTCTGTATTAGAAAACTGAAATGCATAAGAAATTTAAACCATTGAACCATGACGTTTAATTTAATACAATAATGCAGAAGTAATCAGCTGTTAATATGGATTAGGAGTGTGCACGAGTGAAATCCCACTATGATTAGAGAATAGGACCTTGATAATCAAGGACAAGGACTTTGTTTTTGTAGAGTTAAAATGATCAAGCTTCTGGTATACTGAACAATACGTGTAATGTCGAGCTGAGTTAAGTTGTACATTATTGTGTAGCATTTACCTGATAATGAGGTCAGGTAGGCATATACATATGTAGGCAGCTAGGTAAATCAATTCATATCGGGTTGGGTGAACAAAACAAAGCAATTATTTGTCAATACTAGAGGCTATTAGATTTCATTTCATGCAGAATAACCTATGTATTTATAGGAGTTTGTTTAGTGATAACATTTCTGAAAATTCTGTTAACTTATTCAAAGAACAAGCTTTTGTTGTATGTGGTGGTGTATTGGTGCTTACAATTTTAAGTGAAAGTAAGTTTTCGTTTCTCTAGAAGTGGCTATATTGAAAACTAGGAGTCCTTGTTAGTGATAGTTTGCTTGGAACACGACAAAAGAAGAGTTAGCTGACCTGAACAGTGACATGAGTGTAGAACAAAACCTTAACCATTCTAATTGACTTAACACCCTCTGTCATTCTGATAATGACTACTCCCAGTGGCATTAAGAAACCGACTGAAGTCCAGAGCAAGAATCCATGAATTGTGATATGGATAGATAGCTCTGGCGTCAGCTGCACAGAGTAACAAGTCCACCAAAAGGCAAATTTTCAGCATCATAAACCAAAAAAACAAGATGACAATTGTTTAATACCTTCACAGGATTAGGTTCGTTGGTCATATATATCTGTTTGAGCAAATTTAGAAATGTCTTTTAATGAGCCTGCAAATAAAAGAAGAGAAATAGCTAGAACTTGGAAATCTGTCTGAGGAATTCTTATTTGGCAAAATGCGATCCAGATGACTTACCTTGTAAGAAAGGGAGTACATGTCTTTCATCTAAGAAATCTCTCTCTTCAGATATGCTACAGCCAAAGAATGCATGAATCAGTCGTAGCTCTATGAAACTGGAGTTTATGTAGCTTGAAGATGACTACAGGAATATCAAAAGTGAACCCTATTGGAAAGCTCTATGAAACCCTAGGTGGGGGCTGGAATAAGAAGCTTTTGTCCTAGCTCTGTTAGCTTATTAAAGAATTAGCAGACATGTTTATCATTGTTTCCGCGAATCTATTATAGTAGTGGAAAGTTATTTGTCATATAACGTTTGCAGTGCTCAATGCCCATGCTCCTTATGAACACTCTATTTAACTGAATGCAACATAAGAATCTTGAATTCTGGTGATGTCAATGTGAGGTAACCGGTCCACGAGCAGGATAAGGGAAATGCGCCACAGGAGCAATTGGTGCAAGTGTTTAGGGGGTACCCTTTGGTGGTTGTCAGAATCCCCACTGTTGTATATCTCTGACATGAATTGTTGACATTAAATTGGTGCTCATAATGGGTTGTGTTTGATGCTGTGTTGGTTTGGTACATAGATCACCATTAAAGTTCCTATGGATATCTGCGAGAATCTCAGTATGTTGGGAAATCTACGGACTCAAATTACTGCCTTTTTTTCCAATTTCATGAGCTACATTAGTTCAGTGTCTTACTTTATACTAGTGATCACTCAAGTCGACTGACTCACTGATTTTATTGGTTTCTTCCTAAAAGATTGAGTAATTATATTAAAATGATGATTATGCTCATTCCATACGTCTCTCACAGTCCGTCCTTAGATTATATGAAGATTGATAAATTATAAGGTCAGCTTCTAGCTGACCGTCAAGTTAACTAAGAGATGAGAGAGGTTTTTTTTCCGAGAATATAAAAGATTGAGCAATGATGCATGAAAAAGTCATCAAGGAATAAAGGCAGAGGTAAAGTATTGCTTATGAAAGAAGAATAATTATGTAATTCTTCCACTCAAACACTGATATGAAAAAGGCTTAAAGGCTAACACAAGTGATACATTTTCCATGCAGGATTTGTCCACCTTCTGCTGTTATGCTGATTTGGCTTTTGGACCAGCACTTTCTAATCTACTTACCTAATGATGTCAAGCAGTGAGTCTAAATCCACCAACTTGTTCATTTGATTCTTCTCACCATGTCAACCTTATACCAGTCCAAGAATGAAGGCCCCACTCTTGACTCTTTTCCAGTGCTGAAGTTGACAACCCACATGCATGATTGCTTTCTTTTCCAACTCATGATCATTGATTCTTAGAAAGAAGACTCATCATCTTGCTTCTAGTAGGGTTCTTTCTAGAGCAAATACTCAAATCAACTCGACCCAGTTAATGAAAGTGTCTGAGTTCAGACCCCTTATTCGAAAATGCTTAAATCAAGCTGCCTCCTTAGTCCTTTGTACTAAAATATCCTCCACTTGACAAGATTGATGAAACAAATTGATTGACTTAAATTTATAAATTTTTGGAAATAAGATATATGCACTTTCATTTAAGATGCACTTTCATTTAAGATGCACCATAAACTTTGTTTCAGTATAATTTTGATTACAACATATTTTTAACACATTTTTAGTCCATCAAATTGTTTAGTGAAATGGCTTATAGACTGAGAAGGATGTTTTAAAACCCCAAAATGGAGCAAACAAGTTAATTGAAAAGCTCAAGCACAGCCAAAAGTCTAGCGACTCTTGTCGCATAAATTTATATAGATTTTTTTTTATTGAATCAATTGGTTCAAAAAGGTTAGTAGGGGCATCAGTCTATTTCACTGTTTATTGATTGCCTATCTAAAATATTGGTCACAAACCTACATGCTTAATTTTCCAACTTAGACTTGATTTGTGAGCTTCAAGTCAACAAAGATTTTGTGTTCAAGTGTCTCAGAAACTCCCGTACAAGTGATGAAAACAATAAGCTGAAAAAATGGTAAACCATGCACATGATGGACACAGATACTGTAAAGAACAATAGCAACTCGATGCACCAGAACTGAGTTAACCCTCAAGTCAATGGCATCTACGATGATTTACTCATTGTGGAATTCATAGCAGAAATTGATTATGCAGGAAGCTTTCAAAAGCACGCAGGGAGCACTAGGACAGAGATTATAACAGGAACCTTTTCAACAAATTGAGGGAGATACAGTCAAAGAGGGTGTTTGTATGTATTTTACTCAAATCTTTCCGAGCTTGTTCTGTTTTTCCTTGTTCTTGCAGCATCATGTATTGCTCATGGGCTTTGTGTCTAGCTATATTTTCCCTATAGAAAAGAGATTATTATAATACTGCAACAGTGATATTTAAATCCATATACTGTGAAACAATGAAATAAGAAAAAAAATGTCCAAATAAAAAGAACTCTTGTACCATCATTGGGCCAAAGAAAGAACAACAAAGAAACAAGTTCAACCAGATATCTAACCTTATGGCCTTATGGGATACTAACTAGATCAGTCATCAGTGGCAGTGAAACCCGTAAGAGATTTCTGAGTATTTGAATTTTTAGAGAACTTAAAGTCATCCAAAAAAATATATCGGAATGAAAAATAACATTTACTCAGATTTTGAAGTAGTTTCACAAGTATGAGGGACACAAATAGTGTCCTCCACCATTTATTGCCTAAACGTTGCAAAAGAAATGTAGATTGCAATTTAATGGTACCACAATGATAAAATAGACGGGTCTCATGAAGTGAAGAAGCAGATGAAGCAGCCATAGCGTAGCCCAACTGGCCAGGTAAAGAAGTTCCCACTTTTCTACTAGTCAAAAAGAACAAATCAGAACAAATCCATCAGAGAAGTTCAGTTGTTAAGAAGCTTGCCAGTGTTCTATACCAAACACGGAGAAATAAACAAGTCTGGTTGATGCCAGAATCTGCCTATTTTGGATTAAATTCAAACTAATCAAGGAATGTGATCTATAAAGGATGCATAGCCCAAAGAAATAATCAGATCAAGCAAATGATCATATGCAGGAGAAAACAGAACGTCCAGGAATAATCAAAAGATCGAACGAACATGAAGAGCAATAAATCATGGAATAAGAACAAATACATGAGGAAGAAAAAAGAATAGGAAATCATACAGGGAGACACAACGTGCATCACCCATTTCTTAGGATAGGAAGAAGTTTCTATCCCTCCCCGCGATCAGCTACGGGGTCGAGATATCGAAGAAGAAAATATTCTTCACCGCTTTCCCTACACGCTGCACGCCTTCTTCTTACCTGTTGTGAATTTGAATGATTACTTCCGTGAGTTATTCACCAAAGCAATAGAATGTTAAGCAATGGCTCCATCCTTGCGAACATCTTATGGTTGGCTAACTGCATTACATCCTTTAATATTGCAAAAACACCCATTAAACATGTCACAAAAATTAGAGGCAAAAATGAATATTCACCATTTCAAATCTTTAAAGATTAAAATCTTACATAAATTCCGTTGGAACATATACAGCGTGCTTTGGAAAGACAATGCAAACCCAAAACATTGTTCTGCCTGAAAATTCAATTTCTATAACACTGGCAACTCTAGTACAGAAACTCATCGTAAATCTTGCTGAATAGACAGCAGCAAATTGTTACTACAGTTATTTTGAAATCACTATCAAGTTTCATACAGAAACTAGTCATAAATCTCTCTGAATAGAGATCAGCAAATTTTTATTTACAGTTGTTTTGAAATTACAACAAAGCTAAACAGCAAGAATAAACCTCAGCTTGCTATATAATCAGTATAATAAAATTGAATCTGACTACAAAAAAGTTAAGGGAGCCCCAAATCTTATTACAATAAAAAAATATATATCAAAATAACTTGAAAGCCAATTCAAAACCTCAGGCAACTGATATCGGCTTAGAGCTTTGAGTTTCTTGACCTTGGGTAACACCAAATATGCTCAATAGACCACGTCCCTTTGCAAGGTGCTCCAACACTTTAAGTTTTTCCGTTAGCTCCACCACTTCTTTGGCCAAGACTTCCTCCTGTCGTTTTAAGGCCTGCAAGTATTGACAATAACTTAAGCTCAAATGCAGAGGCATTTATCAAATTGAACTTCCAACAGACAAGTAAATCACGACCAGGTGTTCCATAAATGACTCTTTACAGGATACAAAAGAAGACATGATAAAAGGATGACAATTAATGAAGGAGGAAAGAATAAGAGACAGTATTGCCTCAGGGCAACTTGGGAAAGCTCCACATGGTCATTAGTTTTTTGGATTTGAAACCTTTCAATCTAAATCAAGGTTTGTTGACTTTAAGTTTTACATACTCAACCTTTTTATGTGGTTTCAATCTGATGGTGATTTTATTGCCCTATTCTATTGCTCTTGGCTGAGCTGTCAACTGATCAATTTTTTTCCTCCACTGTTTCTATGCTGCTTGCCATAATTTTCTATCAAAATAAACTTCTGTTTAATCAACTTCTTAACATAATGAAGGGAATCTATGGTAGAATACACTCCTACAAATTATAGTTTTCCTTAGCATTACTCAGCTTGAGATAATTGAAGCATAAAGTCCATTCAGTAATATGAATGTAGGGTAGTGAGCTGTTTGATGTGATAAGGAAATCTGTAAACTACCTCAAGCTCTTCTCTCCGCATCTCCTCCTTTCTAGCTTCAGATCTGGCACTTCTTTGCACTTCAAAGATTATAGCAGCTCCAGCAACCTAGTGCATCAAGAGGCTATAAGTAGTCAATATCACAGAACAGTTATTAACTAGCCATGAAATTGTATGAATCAGCATAAGCACAAGCAAAATGCAAGTGTCCATACTGATTGATAAGCAAAATGATGCACAAACATGTCAAAGTAAATCATGAACATAAGCATCTATATTATGAACAGTATTGTAAATATGGTTAGCATCATAGCCTAAGAATGACAGAAAACATACTTGCTTTTATTGGTTTGGCAACACATATACCCATAACAGAAAAAATTAACTAGTAGCGGAAATAAAAGTAGTGTGTGAGTACCGAAAAAACAAAGACTTCTCCAAAAAGGTCTACGGCTGATTGAACAGCTCTCTCCTCATTCAGTGGTCGGATCTTAACATCAGTTGCCTGGCCATATAGGCGTCTTTGAATGTTTGTTGTCAAGCGATGATTTGCCTGATTACAGAAATGATCAAAAATAATTTCTAAATAGATATAGATGAACTGCAAAAAAATTCAAAATAGATTCAATCTTTGACAGTGCTAGTTAAACCGTACTGTGAAGGTGGCTTATGTCATAATACTTGCAAGAGCAAGAATATATATAAAAGAGATATGAAACCAATTAAGTCCAAAAAGAATGTGTTTACGAAGAGTAATACTTTTTTAATGTTTGCTAAATCGATGACACAAGTAGCACCATAAATGATCATAAAAGCTCTTTTTACATAATATCCAATTTGTATCTGTGATAATCAATAGAAAATATTATCCCCTTTCTCAGCTGGATCAATCAATGACGAAGTTGATACTAATTAGCAGCCATTTATCTTCTTGATTTTTAACACAGTTTGCACAAGAAAAAAAAAGAACTCTTAGATCGAGGAGTAATCCCAAGGCATCAAATAATTGTAAAACCATTAGTTGGAAAATTATTTTCCTCAAAAGCTAATCTATGCCAAAGGATCTAACATTTTTTATTGAGCATAGAAAAAATTGATAGCATCCATTTTTTTAAAAAAGAGGATAAACAAAACAGAAATCAACTAGATAACTTTGCAAAGATATCGAACAGTGTTGCCCCAACAAACAACAAAAAGCCGATCTGGACACTTCTGCCAGAATCAAAATCGTCAGTCCAAAAATGGAAGGGAAAGCCTTCATTTGACTCATGATGTACTACATTCTAAGATCACAAGAACACTGGGGCAATCCGATAATCCGAACGCTCTACCTGGACTAAATTCTAGCGACAGTCCGCATGCGCACCAAAGAACCCTAGAAGTGGAAATGAATAAAACAAATACTCTTACTCGAAGCAAGAACAAACGGATAGAAAGGGCACCTGGGCGAGATCGATGATGAGCTCGCGAAACTTGGGGTAATTCCCGGCTTGCTGCTTCAACCTGGAGGCGATCGGCTTCGACAGCGTCCGGAACGCGAGCAATCCCAGCTTCAACAACGGGAGCACCATCTCTTCCTCTCCTCTTTCTCTCGATCCCTCTCACTCACCGCGCTGCAGTATAAGCGATTTGACGAGGGATTTTAATTGACGGGGGTTTTCTTGGGGAAGAGGGAAGGCGGGAGCGAGGAAGCAGCAGTCTCCCCATTCGGAGTCGCCACGGAATCGTATCGATCCTCCAATGAGACCACTGCCAACAGATCGATCGCAGCCGTTCGTCTTTGTTGATCGGGAACGAACCAATATGACGCCAGCGACGAGCCCATTTATTTTTTCATTAAAAAAAAAGAGAAATAGAAATCATTTATTAAATAATAATCATTTCCATAATTAGCATTAACCAGTAAAAGAGCTAAGGTCAGAGTTCAAATTTTTTTTTTGCCAAATTTAGAAATCGAACTGGAGATTCATTTCATTATTTTCGTACTGAATAAAATATTATTATTATTATTATTATTATTTTAAAAAAATAAATACTGGTTTCCGGATCTCCAATCCTGCGGCTTCCAAATCGTACACGTGGTCGTCAACGTGCCACGTCGATTTGCCAAACGGCAGACCAGATCTACCCACCGTTAACTCCCGAGTGGGCCCCACTTTTCTCTCTCCTCCGAAAATTCTACGCAGACAATCGAATCAAACCCTGGGAAATGAAGAAAGAGGAAAAAAGCAAACGCACAAGAACAATCAACGATGAATTAATTAATTCCTGCCTTTTTTTTCCAAAAAATTAACATTAGAAATTAGACGACAGCAACAAGAAAAACAAATAAAAATAGTAATGATAATAATAATTTTTTTAAAAAAAAAAAACCATAAAAAAGGAAAAGGAGAAAGAGATTTTTTTCCAGCCCAATTCATTACTCTTCACGGAAACGTGCTTTTGTTCGCAAACAAGATCACACAACGCCGCGATGGATCTCAATCTCAATCTCAACCTGGATCTCAATCTCAATTCCTGTTCCCAACCGTTCAACCGATCAAACCGCGGCTTTATTTTTATTCCTCCTCCCAATCCATTTCTTTGTCTCGCGTTCTTATTATTATTTATTTTTATTATTAATCTTCTTTGTTGTTTTTATTCCTTTTCTCTCTTCCATCTCATCTTTCCCCTCTTCCTCTCCCTCTTTTTCGATCCTTTTTGCTGTTCCTGTTGTCGCCCTCCCACCCAAATCTCGCCTCGATTCGTCGATTCCGCTTCGATTTTTCCGCGCCGGGTGATTTTGATGCGCGGAGAGGGTCGAATCGGTGGTGTTGTTTGAGTTTGATCCTGATTAGGGTTTGCTTGCTCCGCCGGCGATGGAGTCGGGGGAGGGAGCGGAGGAGAAGGAGCAGTCGGAGCCACAGCCACAGCCGCAGCCGACTGCAGAAGCATGGAAGAAGCCGGCGCCCGAGGGCGGGGAGAAGCCCTCCAAGCGGAAGATGAAGACGCCTTACCAATTGGAGATCCTCGAGAAGACCTACGCTGGTTTGTCGGTTTTTTTTTTTATCTTTGTATTAGGGTTTTTGGATTTGTAATTGATTGGAAGTTGTTTTTTTACTTGTTTTTTTTTTTGCTGGGTGGATTTTGATCAGTGGAGACTTACCCGACGGAGATGCAGCGGACTGAGCTGTCGGTGAAGACTGGCCTCTCGGATCGGCAGCTCCAGATGTGGTTTTGCCATCGTAGGCTCAAGGATCGGAAGTTCCCTCCCACAAAGAGGCAGCGGAGGGAAGAGGACCCACTGCCATTGACTCCACCGCCACCAGTGCTTCCGCCTCAGAATGATAGGCTCTCGTCGGAATCAGGGGGCGTAGGGTTGAGCTCCAGCCCCTTCAGTGGAGGGCTTGGTAGCAGTGGGGAGTCCAGGAGGCCATTTTCTAGGGCGGCACCAGTTGTTTCGAGGATTGGGGCGGATATGTCTGCTATAGGAAGGCGCTACTATGACATGGGGCTTCCGCCACCAACCCCTGCACAGCCGACCATGGCGGAAATGAGAATGCTTGCATCAGTTGAATCTCAGCTTGGGGAGCCACTGCGACAGGATGGACCAGTTCTTGGAGTAGAGTTTGATCCATTGCCACCTGGTGCATTTGGGGCGCCAATAGGTATAGATAAAGACACAACAAATATCACATAAAATCTTCTTCATTTTTACATGATTGACTTAGATTGTTTAGTTTTATATAGTCCATACCTACCAATTGAAGTTACCTCTATAATCTAAGCATTGGTTAGTGTGCAAGACTTGAATTAGCGTTAATAATGAGTTTCCTTTTTCTTACCTTTGAACAAAATATTGCCATGTAGGTGAATTGATTTAGTTTATTTTTTAGTTAAAAGTCTGGCCTGGATATATTTATTATGTTTTAATATCCATTGTATATCTGCAGTGTTGGGAGAATATATGTGTTGTGGTTAACGCTATCAAGTTTAAGAATGAAAACTTGTGTGATAGAAACTAGCCAACGATGACTAGTCTGTGTACTGGTGAATCAGTGAAAATCTAGATGTATAAGGCCAATGCTGGTGATAATTATACCTCCAAGCAATATATGCTTCTTGTTTGGTCAGGGAATTTTAGGTTATTTCCTTTTATCATTGTGATGGTCTATAAAGCATAAAATTGATATTGGATCTTTCGTAACATAACAATTCTTGGAATTTGATATCCTTTATGCTAATACAACTATGATTTCAAGTTTCATCTGTTGTAAAATTTTTGGTAGGCCTTAAATGACACAAGGATTATTTGAAGTCTTGGGTAATAAAATTACTTAGGGTGATTCTGCCCTACAGTGCGTTAGGTGAAAATTACAAAGAATCATATAGTTGTGGATCATTTTTCTGGCAGCATTTATTTTTTTTCTGTTGATTGAGTCCAAGTTTTGAGTTCATATACACTCTTGGCTCTCTTGATTCTGCGGGTTTTGGATCTTGTCTATGTCGTATTTCAACCCTATCTAGCAACTACTCTCCTATTAAGATTGCAATATTTCATGGTTTGGTTTGTGCTTTTGGCTCATCATTCTACAGTGTCTTTAAAATACAGACTTTGTAGTTTGATGCTAGTTTGCATTTGACTTTATTCTTTGGGTGTGTTTGGTTCAAGTTATCACGTATAACCTTGGTTTTGTGATTACCAGGTAATCACATAACCAAGGTTATAAGGAATAAAATATAACCTAATGTTGCTTGGTTAAACTTAGGTAATACAACAAAAATTTGTTTGTTTGGAGGTTTTAATGTATAACTTAGAATATTTTATTGTATTAGCCTCGGTTACAATGTTTGAAGGGGAGCCTTGGCGCAACGGTAAAGTTGTTGCTTTATGACCAAAAGGTCACGGTTCGAATCCTGGAAACAGCCTCTTGCAAAAAAGCAGGGTAAGGCTATGTACAATGGATCCTTCCCCGGGACCCGACATAGCGGGAGCTTCGTGCACCGGGTTGCCCTTTATTAGCCTAGGTTACAAAACCAACCATACATATTATTTTTATTTTTCTTTTTAAACTTTACATTTTTTTAGTGTTTTTTTAACTTTCCTCTCTCTCTATATATATGTATATTTATTTATTTATATATAATATTTTCAAAAATATAACTTTATTTTTTAAATAAATATTGCATATTTTTATTTTTTTATTTGGTTTTTATAATTTAAAATGAAATTTTTGTTATAAAAATTTTAGGGGTATTTTTGTCCCAAAATGTAAATATCGGAGGATATTTTTGGCAAAATTTTTTTGTTAATCCCGGAATCAAGATTTCCCAAGGTTTTCCGATTCTAGGTTGCATGCCCCCTTTTGCTTATGTCGGGCATGGATCATTACTTGGGAATCACCGATTATCTAAACCAAACAGGGTTTTCGTTGATAACCTTGGATGGATAACCAAGGCTATCAAGAATAATCCCCAACCAAACACACTCTGTGTAATGGTTTTGGCCATATTTACACCTGCCATTTGCTAGTGTGCTGTCTTTGGTTTTTGTTTTCCTGTTGATTGATTTACCTTTTCTCTTGACATAAGATTGGAAAGGTTGTAATCAACACTTCAAAACAAGCTGTCCCAACTGTTCATGATTGGTTATATGTATCTTTCTTACCTTGGAGATCTATGTAACGCCACAATATTTGTGGAAGTTCATTGAGCAGCATTTCTTTTCAATGTGGACACGGTGCATTACGAAGTAACTTTTTTTTTCAGCAGTTAAGAATAGTCAATGATTAGCTTCATTTGTTTTTTTTACTTGTAAATGCTTTCTGTTAGGAGCGTGCAACGGTAAAGTTGTTACTTTGTGACCAGCAGGTCACTGGTTTGAATCCTGGAAACAACCTTTTGCAAAAAACAGGATAAGGCTGCGTACAATGGATTCTTCTCCGGGACCCGCATGACAGGAGCTTCGTGCACCGGACTATCTTTTTTTTAAATACTTTTTGTTAGGATCTATTATGTGCACGTTTTCAATTAGGTAAACAATTAAGACGTTGAGGCGAAACATATCTCACTACAATAGTTAGAAGTCATCTTTCCAGCATTACACATTCATCTTCACGATTTTGTGCTAATTATGCTAGTGTTTTTGACTTGCATATACTATATGGGTATACTTATATGTCTTGTCGTTGCATATTCTATCTTAAATATCATTCTTATTCTTTATCCAAATCTTTCAGCAGAAATGCCAGTGCAACAGAAGCAGCCCCTGCGCCCTTATGATGGCAATATGTTTGAAAGATATGATACCAAGCCAATGAAGGTGTAGAATATTCGCTGTGCAATAGTGGAAGTTAATTATAATTTTTTTGCCTCTATTGTGATCTTACTAGTTTTAGTAGAATGTCTGCAGTATACTGCATTAAGAATTTGATTTTTTGCTTGTCTAAAATTGTGGTGAATATCACTGTTTGCAGGCAACTGCTGACCATTTGTTAGCAAGCTCATCTAATGGGAAAAGAAAACTAGCAGCTAGTGCTTCTCATATGAGTCATCCCCAGATGAGTCACCGGGCTCTTCACGAGTATCAGTTTCTCCCTGAGCAACTAAGTGTCCGGTCGGAGACATATGATAGGGTCTCTCAATCTCACTATTATGACTCTTCATTAGATGCTTCGAGTGCCAGGGCAATATCTTTACCAAAAAAATTGCATGTAAATGAACAAGGGGTGCCAAATTATACTTTTCAAGGTCAAATGTCCAGTGCAAATCTTTTGTCTCAGCCAGGAAGGCAGCAAAATTTTCCTTCCATTTCAATGGACTCTGATGGTCCTCCACACAGTGACATGTTTCCTATTTCTGCAAGTGACACTCAGTTTGGTATGCATCAAGTCGGACTAGAAAACCAATCTATATCCTCTGACAGGAGGAGTGCCCGAGATGATGACTTTTCTAGGTTGGAGAGAAAACGCAAGGTAAGTACGATCTCTTCATTCATGTTGAGTTTTATTAAAATAATATTTTTACTGCAATGCTTTGATATATGTAGAGTGATGAAGCAAGGATTGCTAAGGAGGTTGAAGCACATGAGAAACGGATAAGGAAAGAGCTTGAGAAACAAGACATCTTGAGAAGAAAGGTATATATTCCTTTTTAATTGTTTGTCTTTTTTCACTTTTTGGTGCTGAAGAAATAATATCATTCCTTAGAGAGAAGAGCAAATGCGAAGGGAAATGGAGAGACATGATCGTGAAAGAAGAAAAGAGGAAGAGCGGATGTTGCGTGAAAAACTGCGAGAGGAAGAGAGATTCGAACGTGAACAAAGACGTGAAAATGAACGCAGGGAGAAGTTTTTGCTAAAGGAATCCCGTAGAGTAGGTTCCATAAATTTTGTTTAATGCCTGTCATTTCTAATACTTCCCTAATGTCTTTCTAAATGATTTCAGGCTGAGAAATTGAGGCAGAAAGAAGAATTAAGGCGTGAGAAGGATGCTGCAAGACAGAAAGCTGCTACGGAAAGGGCTACTGCCCGCAGAATTGCACGGGAGTATATGGAGCTTATTGAGGATGAGCGACTAGAGTTAATGGAGATTGCTGCAATTAATAAGGGGTTTTCCTCAATCTTTGGTCTTGACAGTGATACTTTGCAACAATTGGATTCATTCAGAAGTACGGTTTTGTTGAGTTGTTCAACTTATTCTAAAATAATTTCTTGAAATGGTTCCATGCAGATGGTTTGAGATTCTTATGACTTTGGTTAGCCTTTGCTGCAGGTATGTTGCAGGCATTCCCACCAAGTTCTGTAAAACTAGGAAGGCCTTTTGGTGTTCAACCTTGGGTGGATTCTGATGAAAATATAGCAAACGTTCTTATGGTGCATTTGCTAAACTCATTATCAATATTATCATAGGGGTTTTGCTTTCATAATTAGATATCGATGATTATTCCATTACCATGCTAGTTTGTACTGCCTATTCCATGTACATTTTTTTTCCTATAAAAAACAAGAATATTATTTTAGCATTGTTTATGCCACTTATTAGAATTTTACCCTCGGGAAGAAATTATCATTATGAACTATGTGTTCATACCATTTAGTATTTGCTCATTGTGAACAATTTCATTTTGAGTATCAATGACATATCTGTTTTGTGCTCTTGGTTGGAATTTCAGGTTTGGAAGTTCTTAATTACTTTTGCTGACATACTAGGGCTTTGGCCATTCACTCTTGATGAGTTTGTGCAGTCTCTCCATGATTATGTGAGTGCTTTTGAACCTTCCATGATGTCCCAACTATCTATGCTTTAGAATCCTTGAATTATAATGATATAATATCCAAACTAAGGCCATTTATTATAACGACCTGGTCAGGTACCAGCCTTATTTATCCTTGCTTGTTTCTATGTTTACAGATCATCTGTTGAAAAACAAATTTTGTTTATTTAAGGCAAATTTTTTTTGTTTAAAAAATATTTGCTTGTTAGAGGATGTTTTGTAGTCCAAATTACTATTAGTTAGGTAGATGTATCTGAATCATTTACCACTGGAGGTCTCATTATTTTCAACCTTATAAGAAGCTTGCTCATCCTTTTCATGATAAATAAGATTGTCTTTAAGGACTCAAATTATTTGAGCTTGTGACTATCTGCATCTTGAGATCTATGATACTGAAGACACTGAATTTGTAGAACTTTCTTGCTATTGTTGGATACTATGGCTATATGGTATTGCAACCTTAATGCCCGCATTGTGTTAAATATTGCTAGAAGCAGCATCAGATTCATACAATGCTAATTCTTGTATGAATGAACAGTAGAAGCAGCATTGACTCCTCTACTGTGTTAAGTATCTTATATGAAATTCCTACAGGGTTCAAGACTCTTGGGAGAAATACATGTTTCCCTTCTTAAATCCATAATCAAGGACATTGAGGATGTTGCAAGGACACCTGCTATTACAGTTGGTGCTAGCCAGAGCAGTTCTGCTAACCCAGGAGGTGGTCATCCACAGATAGTTGAGGGGGTATGTTGTTTAACTTTCTACTTCCATGGATAATTCTTTCTCACTATGATCTCTTTTGGCTTAGCTTGCATTTTTTGCTTTCATTCACTAGGCTTATGCATGGGGTTTCAACATTCGAAGCTGGCAGCGCCACCTAAATTGCTTGACATGGCCTGAGATATTGCGGCAATTTGCTTTATCAGCAGGATTTGGGCCACAACTGAAGAAAAAGAATGTTGAACACACATATTTACGGGATGATAATGAGGTATTTAAGCTGCGTGAACTTTGAAAAATCAGCATTTTCACAATTGTTATTTTTTCTACATAAGTTTGTTGAAGACATCTTTATAGTTGTTGCTATTTCGACCTCAAGCCACTAGTTATTCTTGCGGCTGCAAAAGTCATCTTTGTTTTTGTTGTTATATTCCATACAACAAATGGGCATGACTGTATTATTCTTAGTTTAAGTTAACAATTGTCTGTGAAAGCACCAACTTGATTCTAAATTATGGATTTGCTAATAACATGCATATGATGTTACAGTTATTACTAGTGGTACTGATTTTTAAGGTTTCAAATTGTTTGCTTTAAATTGTTAAGTTAATTTTGCTTGCGACAATTTTAGTAAACTGTTTGCTTGCCATCATCATATGATGTTCAAGCCAGTCTTTTTGTTATTAAATTTGTATTATTTTTTTCTTCTTCTGGTTTTTGATCTCTGTTTATGTAGCTACTACTGAAATCAAGCAATTTGTATTCAGGGGATTGATGGTGAGGATGTTATTTCCACTTTGCGAAATGGTTCAGCTGTTGAAAATGCTGTTGCTTTAATGCATGAAAGGGGATACACACATCGACGAAGATCTCGACATCGGTTGACTCCTGGAACAGTAAAATTTGCAGCTTTCCATGTTTTATCTCTTGAAGGAAGCAGAGGCTTAACTATACTTGAAGTTGCTGACAAGATTCAGGTACATACCTTCAGTAAGAATGTTTCTATGTTCTTGATTTGTTTGACTGAGTTTTGATTCATTATCAGAAATCTGGATTGAGAGATCTTACTACGAGCAAGACACCTGAGGCATCAATTGCTGCAGCGTTATCACGCGACACAAAACTTTTTGAGCGAACTGCTCCTTCAACATATTGTGTACGGTCACCATATAGAAAAGATCCTGTTGATGCAGATGCAGTGCTATCAGCTGCTCGCGAAAAGATACACGTATTTCAAAGTGCACTTTCTGATTCTGAGGAAGTGGAAAAGGATACGGAAGATGTAGATGATGCAGAAAGAGATGAAGATTCAGAAGGGGATGCTGGTGATGATCATGGGGTTGATGATACTGGCACTGATCATAACTTGGATAAGAATGACCCATTTGAAAGCAAGCTAAAAGATCCTAGTGCATTGACATCAGTAGGTAAGATGAAAGGAGGAAGAGAAATTGGAGCAACTCCACAAATTAGTTTTGGAAATGTTGCAAAAGTCTGTCCAAAACCCTCTTCAGAGAATGCAAATACTTCTGGGGCCACTGAGTTTATAGAGACCAATTCAAAGTTCCATGAAGCAGCTAATGTGGATATGGAGGAGACAGAGATGGATGAAAGCAACTTCGGTGAACCATGGGTTGAAGGCCTAGCAGAAGTAGGTAAGATGAAAGGAGGAAGAGAAATTGGAGCAACGCCACAGACTAGTTTTGGAAATGTTGAAAAAGTCTGTCGAAAACCCTCTGCAGAGAATACAAATATTTCTGGGGCCACTGAGTTTATAGAGACCAATTCAAAGTTCCATGAAGCAGCTAATGTGGATATGGAGACAGAGATTGATGAAAGCAACTTTGGTGAACCATGGGTTCAAGGCCTAGCAGAAGGTGATTATTCTGGGCTGAGCGTTGAAGAACGCCTAAATGCACTTGTTGCTTTGTTAGGCGTTGCTATTGAAGGAAACTCAATACGAATAGTGTTGGAGGTATTAATAAAATTTCTGCCATTTTAAATTTAATTTCTGTTTTGTGATGTTGTAATTGAATAGAGGTCTCACAGGAACGCTTGGAAGCTGCAACTGCACTTAAAAAACAAATGTGGGCGGAAGCACAACTGGATAAAAGGCGTTTTAAAGAAGAATATTCTAGCAGATTACAAGGTACTTTTGGTGGGTACAAGGCTGAGATAGCCCAAATGAATGGAACAAGAGAGGGAAGCCAAACTCCACAGGACAATGTGGACAAGGTCAATGATGGCAATTTAGAAGTAATCAACAATGAACAGTTTGTTGAGCAGAATCAGGTGAATATGGGCTATAATTCTATGGGACAAGAGCTTACTAATTCAGATGTGCTATCTATTCAGCAATGCGGATATGCTGCTGAGAAGTCTCGTTCTCAGTTAAAATCATTTATTGGCCATAAAGCAGAGCTACTATATGTGTACCGTTCATTACCCCTAGGTCAAGATCGTAGACGAAACCGCTACTGGCTATTTTCAACTTCTTCATCACCAAATGATCCTGGTTCTGGAAGAATCTTTTTGGAATCCAAAGAAGGTCATTGGACACTTATTGACTCGGAGGAGGTACTTAAGATATAGCATCTTGTTTATGCTTCATTGTGAAACTGTCTCTCAAATAACAATACATTCAAATTGATGGACTTGTGTGCTATTTGTTCTTACCAATTCATCTATGGGCGAAATTGTCTATATGAAATTGCATTAGATCGAATACCATTCACATTCCTTTATGAAGAATACCATCACAGATAGTTTTGCTGTGAATTTTCAAAGCCACAGACTAACTGATTGCCTCACTATTTATTATATTACCACTGCACAAGATTTGGCTTCCTGAAATGTTATGAAATTTATAATCCTGTTCTCTTTCTGTTCTGCCATAATGATTGATTTAGAGACATTTGTTTTGTGGAAGCTAGCATGTGGAATGAATTCTTATACATTATTAAATTTCAACATAATCAATTTTGAAATGCTGTAATTATGATTCTTTGATCAATTCCTCTGATCTTTTCTAGCCCTATCCACTCTACCACGTCATTATATTCTTCTTTGTAAGATTTTGCCCCTCAGCCTTGTTGACTTGGTCTTTTCTCGAATGTCTGAGAATCTCTCTATTGTGGAGGCAAAGAATTTGTTGGTGGGAGTTCAACTTATTTCTCCTTTGATCATACTTTAGCTCAGTAATCCATCACTATAGGACAATTTTGGATGAGTGTGTTCCATATTCCTTTTCTATCGATTTCCTTGCGCTGATATAACCGTTCTTTATCAAGACATTCATTTGGTTTAATGTGCTTTCACCGTAATTTGATGAACCTTTTGCTGCTTTTATCAATTTCCCTTATCTGAATTTTGTAAAAACATACATAGCAGCATAAAAGACGTAGAAGATGCTGGAATTCTATTCAATCAAAAGAAAGAACGATAATAAGAGCCAGCCAAATTAAGCAAACACATGAAAAACACTTGATTGTAAATCGAACTGCTGAATCATCCATATGAGTCTGACAATTTATTCCTTTTTCTTTTCTGTGGATGTAGGCATTTGACACACTTTTAGCTGCTCTGGACACTCGGGGGATTAGGGAATCACATTTGCACTCAATGCTCCAAAGAATAGAGACAACATACAAAGAGGCAATAAAGAGGAGAAAGGATCTTATCATTTCAGCAACGTCATCTGGAGATCATGCTAAACCAAGGGCCTCCAGAATGGTGTCAGGCTCAGATTGCAGCATGGAAATTGATAGTCCTAGTCTTTGCAGGTTCACTCCTGATGCCTTGGAGAACTCAACATCTCTCAAAATTGAACTTGGTAGCAACGAAGTAGAGAAAAACTCTGCTCTTGTCAGATACCAAGGTTTTTTGGGATGGATGTGGAATGAATGCTATAATTCACAGATATTATGCACGATGAAATATGGGGCGAAAAGATGTCCTGAGTTGCTTCATACTTGTGATTGTTGCTTCCAGTCTTTCTTAGCTGAAGAAAAACATTGCCCTTCTTGCCACAAGACATTTAAGACCTTCCAAAACTCTGATGCACTTTTTTCAGAGCATGTGACTCTATGTGAACAGAAAAGAAAGTTAGACCCTGATTGGAAACTCCAACTCTCTAACTCTACTCTTCCAATGGGGATCAGATTGCTGAAGACACTACTATCCATGACTGAGGTGCACACTGTTTTGAGTCCTAAATCTATTTTTTGATGTCTCATGGTTAGCAAAATTTTACCAATTTATCAGTTTGATTTTTGATAAGTAATGTTGTTAATTGCAGGCTGTGATTCCAGCAGAAGCACTTCAAACTCTTTGGACAGAGGGTTATAGGAAATCTTGGGCTGTGAAATTGCATTCTTCATCATCTGCTGGGGAGCTTTTTCAGGTTTTAACTTGTTCAATGTTATTCACCACTGAATTTTTCTATATTACCTACAGATGGTCAAACGAATTTGTTTTTTTTTTTTTTTTTTGTATATTAGTCACTTTAAAATTTAAAAATTGGTTATACCGATTGTTTTTTTTATTTTTTATCTCTCTGTCAGTCTTTTAAACCAATTCTTATATGAGAGATATATCACTATTATACAGGTTCAACTTCCATTCTATTGAAACCTGCATAGTATTTGATATAATATTCCGTAAAATCGTCTTTTCCCCCTTTTCACATGAGAACTCAATTAGGCCATTTTCTTTTTTTATAATATATTTGTTGCTTGAACCACCACTTGGTTCTTCTTCCTGATATGCAGTAAAGGACTAGGTGTCAAATTCTTTGTATTATAAAACCTTCATTTTAGAAAGTGTTAGCATATAACGTGATCAATTAACCAGTCTAGACAAAATTACTTGTGAGTGAAAGGAGCCAGCTTATGAATGTATATGTTATGTGATTGCAGGTTCTGACATTGTTGGAGCGTGCTGTAAAACTGGATTTTCTTTTGTCAAGTTTTGAAACGACAACTGAACCTCTGATTTCTAAGCAAGAAACTGCCTCGACCATCTCTGCTCAATCTGGACTTGTTCCTGTACTACCGTGGGTGCCTTATACTTCAGCAGCTGTGGCTTTGAGGCTGTTAGATCTTGATTTTTCGATTTCTTATATGTTGAACCAGAAGCTAGAGTCTCGAAAGGAAAAGGAAGGGCATTATATTGTAAGTCTTATATTCCTTCTATTATTTATGGATCTCAGAATGAACCCAACTAGCTTCTATTTTTCTATTTTGAAGTTTATCAAGGTTTTCTATTTTCCTGCAGAAGCTTCCATCACACTATGCTGCGGTTAACAACATGCAAGAGGTAGATCCTATGGGAACTCCTGAACAAGTTGATTATCTCACTGAAGGGAGGTGGTTAGATTCAGGAAGTGGACAGAGGGGTCGAGGACGAGGCAGTCGTGGGCGAGGTGGACGTGGTCGTGGGCGAGGGAGAGGACTAAGGGGGAGTGCAAGCTCCTCCAGGGCCAATTTTATGACTGAAAATCTCAGTATTTTCGACAAGGCCACAAGAAAATTCACCAGAAGAGGAAGAACACGTGGTCGTGGTGGGCGTAGGCGTGGACGCCGAACTATCAGGCCTAGGCAAATATCTGATGGTAGAGTATCCACAATCAATAAAAGGTCACTTTTGGGCAGCTTGATCACTGCAAACAGCAACTCCAAACAGGCAATGATTGCAGATTCCCCACAGAGCTCAGGTGGAGACGAATGGGGCATAGCTCAAGTTAGAAAGCCATATGTTGAAGACGACGATATTAGTAGAGGCTCTGAATCTGATGATAATGGTCAAGCTTCTGGGGATGATTATGATGATCAGGCAGCAGACTCTCTTGTAGAATACGACTACAGCAAGTCCATAGGATTAGCTGACGACGGATCGGAGGATGTTGGAGACATGGACATGGATGAAGATGTCGAAGAAGACGATATGGATGGTAGAAGTCATGACTTGGATGCTTACATGGATGATGACGATGATGATTTGCAAGATAACCCAGACGATGTTGAAGATGGAGAGGGAAATAGAGATGAAGATGAGGGGGCAACTTCGTACTCGTCACAGTATAGCGATTGACAACGGGATGGTCAATTAATCTGTCCGGGTGGAGTCAAGGCCACCACATTGTTAAGATGATGATCGCTTAGAGGCACGGTTCGATCAATCAACTTATGTTTATGCTTCCTCATTAGATCATTGCTCCGTCAAGCCAGTAATTTATTGCATCAGATCCATCCGTGCAAGTATTGAAGATGACTGCACCCTCTCGAGTTCAGTCTTTTTGTAATTTTGTTTTGTTTATTTTCTCTCTATCTTTTTTCTTTTCTTTTCTTTTTTACTTGTTGCTATGTTGCAAATTTAAGCGATCCTCCCTGGCCAAGAGAGGCGAAGAGGGAGATAAGAGCGAATGGTTGGTTTATCAAACCTTTTTTTTTTCTATTTTGTACAAATGTTAATGATGCACTATTACCTATTGGGTAACGTAGGCCCTTTTTATTTTTGTGCTAATTCCATATATCATCAGTTGCATTTTGTATACCATCGTTGACTAGACACTTGATAGAGGTCATCAGAATGGTGCTCGTTCAATTTTATTTTATTCTAATTAAATAAAGACGAGTAAATTCTATTGTGGTCACTCTAAGGAATTATTAGAGAATAGTATAAAATTCTGTTGGAAAGAGACTCTAGATTAATAGTATCGATACTCTAATTAAATTGTGTGACATGATGTTGACGGCACAAATTAACACTTGAGACAGCAACCAAGCATCTTAGCATCTTGCAAATTAAAAGGTGAAGAAAGGGCGTTCCATTTTCCTTTCAGAGAAAGATCAATGAATGGACTAACCAACTGTAAGCGATTGGGAGGATCATAATGTCGAGAATTTGAATGGAAATATTAAGAGGTGGACGAAAAAGATTGTATTGTATATGATATTTTTAGTCTCAATTCTCATAGTTTTATTATTAGTTTATATTGTATCATATGCATTAATATTATGAATATATGCATGGAAAAGACTCTCTCATATGTGGATATGTAAGGGAGGTAAATCTAGAATCTAAATTGTGCTGAACTAAATTGATGTACAGACACGACTGACAGTCCAGCTTTCCAAACAACTCTTCCTGAGATTATTAGCTTATCCAACACAGATTGCATAATTGGATGGGCAAAGAATCACGCCGCCGCACTAGTTGAGTTACTCAAGAGGACCACAATGTGCAACATGACTCCAGACATGCATGTAAGTCAAGATACTACTACTCTACAAGCTTTTGGGACCTCCATTGGTAGTGTCCGTTCCATGTTCTTGTTCTTGCTCACCATCAATCAAAATTCATGGAACACGCCATGAGGTTTGCCACCGAAATTAGTACACCACATTAAGCCATCGCATCAACTCGCTTATAAGGATCACATCACATGGTTTTCATTGAGCCTACAATGCACTCAGCGAGTTCAGTCGGAACCACCTGCCGACACACGTAGTGCATGACCTCGCAAAAAGGAAGCCAGCAATTAGTTAAGCCACATGAGTCGAAGATTCCTACGCTGAATCTGTCACTAACGACGTACTTTGTGTTACGCTGCCAAATTATTTGATTAGTTTCTAAACACAATTCTCAGTTGATAGATCGACAGAAATCTTGTTCTGCACTGCTTCACCTGACAAAGAGGTGTGCCATTCAAGCAAGACCATCCTCGAACTGGTCTGCTCGAAAACGGAATTGCACTGTGCAATGTGCCAGTACTGAATATGAGCCCAACAACACTGTGCTTGCTGCTGCAAATGAGCATAGTTTACAAGCAATAATGATTCTGTTTGACCAAAAACATCCACACGGAACTATTGTATATCTATATCTATCTATCTATCTATTTATTTATCTATCTATCTATCTATAATTGCAAAGTGAGTCGGAATAGGCAAGGAATCAATATTTTTGGATTCGGAACAGGTTGACAGATCCAAGTTTATCTAATCCGATCGGCACCGAGAAACTGGCACGAAGCAATTCTCGCCAAGAAACTGCATCTGATTCCACTACAAACACAATCTGTACACCAAGTTAATTGTAGGACGCGTGCACACTACTGGCACCAGAACATGATTTCTTGTGTGCTAAATCTTCTCACATTGGTATATTCACTCGCAAGCTACTGCACGAACATACAATGTTAGACCACACAGCACTCGAGACTCAGCAATCAAGCACCTTCCTTGTCATCAAAGGTGGAGAACATGGCAGTTAGCCAACTGAAAGCAAGGGCAAAGAATCACGTTGTAGAGATGTTGAAATTGCAGAAGAGCTAGTCAGTTCGATCGAGAGGACCACAATAGTATAATTATACTAGTGATGGAGGTCAGAAGTTGAAGAATCAAACAGACAAATGTGGATGGAGTTGTAGACACTCATAACAAGCCCCCTCCTCTATAATTTTCTGGGACCTTTCCTCAATCAATCAAAATTTATGGAACCCACCACCATGAGCTTTGCCACCCAAATTATTATACGACTCCCTAAAGACCACCTCACATGGTTTTTATTGAGCTACAATGCCCTCACAGTACATCAACTTGCAAGACAGCGATCATCAGCAATTGTACCTACACAAGTTACTAAATTTGCACCACGTCACAAACTTGAATGATCAAGGCACGACAGATGTGATAATGCACTATAGTTCTAATACGAGATTTTGATGCAGCATCGATCGATCGATCGATCCGTCTTAAAGTGGTAAACAGTAATTTCACATGCTAATGGCCTCACTTTATAAAGGCCTTTTTTTCTCAGTTTTTTTATAAAGGCCTCTCTTTGCGTTGCCTGCCTGCCTGCCATTGCCAAGCGACCATGCCATCGTCTTCCATGAGCTGCTTCCGCCGCTTGTGCGCCGACGGCTTCACATTGCTGAGCGGAAACCAAAAGTGCATCCTATACGATGACCTTCTGCCGTCGCTCGGAGCGTCGATAAGCGACTCGATCAAGCTGAGGAAGCGCATGATTTCGCCATACGATCCGCGTTACAGGTACGCATGCACCTAGCGTCCTTAATTATTCCTTGTCTGAGCTAGTCAAATTCACGAACACTTTACAGGCTGTGGGAGCTGTTCCTGATATTCCTGGTTCTCTACTCGGCCTGGATCTGCCCCTTTGAGTTCGCATTCCTCCGCTACTTGCCGAGAACAATCTGCGTCGTGGATAGCATCGTCGACAGCTTTTTCGCCGTCGACATCATGCTCACCTTCTTTGTCGCCTTTGTCGATCGCAAATCCTACCTTCTTGTCGACGACCCGAAGAGAATAGCATCCAGGTACGTACAATCAATTAGTTTAGCTACTGGCTACTAGCTCCGATCGTGCGAAGCTTCAAGGACTTGGATTTTGCAGGTATTTGTCGACGTGGTTCGTCTGCGACGTGTGCTCGACATTTCCTTTTCAAATCATCAGCTTCTCCTTCAATACGAATGGCAACAGTCTCAGCTTCAAGCTTCTGAGCATGCTCAGACTGTGGCGACTGCACCGCGTCAGCTCTCTGTTTGCGAGGTCTCTACTGTATATGTTAATTCTTCTCCAACAGTTTAGAATAGGATCATATTCGTTTGCTTAATTAATCCTCAGGCTGGAGAAGGATCTTCGGTTCAATTACTTCTGGACGCGGTGCACAAAGCTATTCTCTGTAAGCTTCGATTTCATGTGAATGAATGAAGGCTTTAATATATATATATATATAGTTAGAACAGTCGGTCACTAACCATCTGCTCCAGGTGACTATCTTCGCAGTGCACTTTTCAGGATGCTTCAGCTACATGATCGCCGACCGGTACCCTCAGCCAACGGCAACGTGGATCGGCGCGGCCATTCCAAGCTTCAAGCAAGATACAGTGTGGTTCAGATACGTGACGTCGATCTACTTCTCCATCACAACACTCTCGACCACTGGCTACGGCGACTTCCATGCTCAAAACCCGAGAGAAATGCTCTTCGCTATTTGCTACATGTTCTTCAACCTCGGCCTGACGGCGTACCTCATCGGAAACATGACCAATCTCGTGGTCAATTGGACCAGTCGCACCAAGAACTTCGTAAGAGCTCTGCTCTGCTCTGTTCTTAGCATCCATATATATTAGAATTCAACTACTACTACTACTAATTGCTTAGTAATTGGCTGATTTCACAGAGAAACACAATCCAAGATGCTTCCGAATTCGCAACGAGAAACAAGTTGCCCAAGCACATAAAGCAGCAAATGCTATCTCACATATGCCTCAGATTCAAAACCGAGGAGCTGAAACAACAAGGAGCACTCAATTGCCTCCCAAAAGCCATTCGATCCAGCATAGCTGAGTACCTGTTCTTGCCCCTCGTTCAAAGAGCATACCTTTTCCAAGGCGTCTCCTTCAATCTCATCTTTCAGCTGGTAATCGTCGAGCCCTGAAACGACTTCCATATATATATAGATATATAGATGATCGATGCATGCTAATAATATATAAATAGGTCACGGAAATGCAAGCTGAGTACGTGCCCCCAAAGGAAGATGTGATTCTGGAGAACGAAGCCTCGACTGATCTTTATATAATCGTATCTGGCGAAGTGGTTAATATTATTTTTTTTTTGGTTAACTGCAGCTTTGAGTTTGTTGTCATACGGCATATAGTTGGAGCTCACCTTTTGTTGAATTTTGGCTGCAGGAACTGCGAACGTGCGTGGATGGGAACGAAAAAGTGAGTGAGTATAGTCCCCACTTAGTATGTAGAATTACGATCCAGATCGGAGGATTGTGCAATCAAGAAGTACCAAATTGCTTCTCATTATTTAGAATCATTTTTTTATTATGGGATCATAGTAGAATTGGTGAGATCGGTACAATCAGAATAGAATAGGATCGATACAATCCTATGTTATAACGATTCTATTTATTTTTTTTATTGAAATTATCTTGTTGGCCTTTAAATTGATCACCTTGTGGCCCTATATTCTACCGATCCGATTCCAATCTTGGTCCCGAATCGATCATATATAGGATCATGATATCAAATTATGGTCAGTCACTATTCCAAAGGCTAGTAGACACCTACGATTTATCTCCTTTATGTTGATTTTGAATTGCGATCTAGATCGGAGGATTGTATGATCTAGAATTATCAAATTGCTCCTCGATCATTTGGAATCATTTTTTGCTATGAGATCAGAGCAGAATCAGTGAGATCGGTAAAATCAGAGTAGGATCGGTACAATCCTGTGTTACAACGATTCTACTTTTTTTTTTTTATTGAAATTGTCTTGTTGACCTTTAAATTGATCATCTTATGGCCCTATTTCCTATCGATCCGATTTCAATCCTAGTCCCGAATCAACCTTACATAGGATCACGATCTCAAATTGTGACTGGTCATTATTTCAAAGGCTAGTAGACACCTGTGATTTATTTCCTCTATATTGACTCTGGGACGGGTTGACGGAGAAGGGGGGGTGTAGTCCCCACAATAGTTTGTAGAATTGCGATCTAAATCATAAGATTGCCTGATCCAGAATTATCAAATTGCTCCTCGATCATTTGGAATCGTTTTTTGCTATGAGATCAGAGTAGAATCGGTGAGATCGGTAAAATTAGAGTAGGATCGGTACAATCCTGTGTTACAACGATTCTACTTATTTTTTTTATTGAAATTGTCTTGTTGGCTTTTAAACTGGTCATCTTGTGGCCCTATATCCTACCGATCCGATTCCAATCCTAGTCTCGAATCAATCTTACATAGGATCACGATCTCAAATGGTGGTCAGTCATTATTCTAAAGGTATCTTCTCCATGTTGACTCTGAGACAGGTTGGCAGAGAAGGGGGGCGTAATCCCCACCATAGTTTGTAGAATTACGATCCAAATCATAGGATTGTACGATCCAGAATTAGCAAATTGCTCCTCAATCATTTGGAATCATTTTTTGCTATGGGATCAAAGCAAAATCGGTGAGATTGGTAAAATCAAAGTAGTATCGGTACAATCCTATGTTACAACGATTTTACCCATTTTTTTTTATTGAAATTATCTTGTTGGCCTCTAAATTGGTCATCTTGTGGCCCTATATCCTACCGATCCGATTTCAATATCCCGAATCGATTTTACGTAGGATCATGATCTCAAATTGTGTATTATATTAGAGTTGATGGAACTCCACACTAAAGTTCTTATATATTAAGCATAATAATGGAGAAGGGGATTGATCGATCTTAGAATTCTGTCAGGCCCTTGCGAAGGTAGCTGCTGAGGAAATGTTTGGAGAGACAGGAGTTCTATGCCACATGCCTCAGCCGTTCACCGTGAGAACCACTCAACTCACACAAATTCTCAGGCTGAACAAGGCCAAACTCTTGAACGCCATGCGAGAAAGAAAACCGGACGCAAACATCATCATCAGCAATCTCTTTCAGGTGAATACATTATAACAATTTAACTATCTATCCAATAGATCGTCTTTCATAACGTTCGCATGTTACAGAAGTTGAGGCTACAAGAAAAACTACACCCAACAATACAACTGAATGATCGAGAAATCATTAAACAATGGTTCGATAGAGGCGAGGAAGAAGAACTTGTTTGCAAAAGGGTGACAATCCACATGGGCTTTCAGAAGACAAATCTAGAAAGGCATCTGATGGCAAAGATGATACAGTTACCAACCACTTTGGAGGAACTCCTCAGAATTGGTGGTAAGCATTCCTTCCTTCCTTCCTTTCACTTGCAACATCGATCCAATCAATTGTATATCGAATCAAAAATAAATAAAAAAAGACTGATATAACAATCTTAATTGCAGGGGAGAAGTTTGTAGGGCATCATCCTACAAAAGTGGTGAATGGAGAGAATGCAGAAATCGATGATATTCGTGTGGTGCGTGATGGTGACCATTTATATCTTCAAGCGTGACCGATCTAAATTCTGCTCTTCCGTCCAACTAAACAGACATTTGTGGTTGTTTGATCCAAAGGATTGTCAATTCAACTGCAAGTACACTAAGGGATTTGTTTTGCCCTAAAAGATTCAAGCGTTCTAAGTAAATGTCTATTATCTATCTTTAAGGTAATATTGAAAATATACAACAACAAATCAAATGCGGACCCGAGTCCATAGAAAATACCATTGTATTTCTTACTTGTTGCCTGAGTTTCTATGAGCGCAGAATGATCTTCTATAAGAATAGACAGTAATCCATAATCCTTCTCAATGGGGAAGATAGGAGGAAGATGAAGAAGCTCAATTGAATCAAATATTCAAGATGTCCAAATAATACCTTGATCCATCCTATAGGGATTATCCACATAAAAGTCCATTCATCATTAATACCTCATTAATATTAATGAATTGAGTTAACGGATTTGAATCCATATCTAATATATTAAACCTACCTTCCTACATAAAACATTAGATCACTTAATTAGAATTTAGTTCTCTTAATAATAATTAATTATGTTAATCAAATGTAAACCCATATTACAGAGATTTAAGCCCACTAATATGGGCTTAATCCTTTTAGATAGAATATAAATCAATGTAAAACCAACTACTTAATTCTATTTACAAATACTAACTTTTTAAAACCACTTTCAGTGGTATTAATGAAGTATATCAATATATTTGTATAGTAAATTTAAATGCTAATCAATTCAACTTATCTAACTTTAAAAAAATAACTAATAAAAATTTCCAAATTATAATAAAATAATTATTATAATTAAAATAATTTTCTTTCAATTTGAATGAAACCGTGGAGACCCATCACCCATACCTAGAAAATGACCTTCATATGGATATGGATATGGACATGGACAACAAAAGGAAGCGACACATTGAATGATTCTTTTTTAGATGGATCTCCTTTTCCTCACCATTAAATTGAATTCCGTGTTCCCCCATTACATCCTACATCCATATTTAAATCCATAAACAAAGTTTTCATGTTCCAATTGTATCGTCATCGTCATTATTATCATCGTCATCAAACATTCAACAATCTAAATCTAAGTAAATTCAATGAACTTTTTTCATTGATATTGTTAAATTAATTTGTATTTTTTGTTAGATATCAAGGGCTAATAATAGTTATGAAATGGCAATGCACCTTCTCAAGCATCTTTCTAGTTGGCAATGGAAAGGAATCCTCCAACTAAGCTTGACTTAAAGTGCCACTAAATGCATCTCAAATGAGATAAACTTTAAAATTAATGCAGTTTTATTATTGTATGATTGGTTTCGAGAGTAAATAATTTGTTTTAGTTGATGAAAAAGAGATCTTAATTACTGAACTAGGAAAGAAATTTAATTCCCCACTAAAACAGAATAAATTTGGATGGGCAACAGGAGGAGGAGGAGAACTTTACGATTTGGGCCACGAACACAAACACGACTAGATACCAGATCCCTAAAAGTACAAGTCAACGGAGCGCGCCGCCGCCGATCCCGCGATCGAGCCTCGGCGGCGCGCCGGGCCGCAGCATCCAACTCTGGGCGGCGGATCCGACGCACCCGGGGGCGGAGGCGGCTGCGGCGGCGGAGGGGCGGTGGACGGGGCGGCCCCTGCGGCGGCCGGCCCCGACGGGGACGTTGCGGAGGGCGCCGCCGGCGGTCCAGTAGCGGTGGCAGGCCTTGCAGAAGTGCCGCGGCTGGTTCACGTTGTAGTTGTTGAAGTAGCAGAACTTGGTCTCCCGGCTCTTGCACCGCGGACACGGCAGCGCCTCCCCCCTGGACGCCGCCGCCGCCGCCGCCCCGGTCGCTGGATGCGCCCCCTCCTCTTCCTCCTCCGCTTCCTCCTCCTCCTCCTCCTCTTCCGCCTCCTCCTCCTCCAGCTGCCGCTTGACTTCTCTGTCCCTCTTCCCGATCACCGTGCCGAAAAGCTTGAAACTTGGCGGTGGTTGTGGCGGCGCGGCCTCTTCCTCCGCCATGGCGATGGGGTGGGATTTGGGGATGGCAGTGGAAATGGGAGAGGGATTGTTCATATAAATAAAGTAAAAAAGGGGGGGAAGCAACAAAAAGGCTCCATTCTTTATATAGCGCTAGAGAGATATTTGATAGGGTACCTAAAAAAAGTATCCTAAAACATAATTAAAATGCAGAAAAGTACAAAAGCTTTTCCACAGATGAAAAATTAGTAAAAGTTACTTTTTGATGTTTGCTCTTTTTTAACCTTTTCAAATCAGTTAAATTTATTAGATACACTCCATAAATGCTCTACCTCCGACAAGCGACCAAATTACGCATTTAAAATTTAGAAATTTATAAAAAGCCTATTTAATTTTTTTTTTTTTTAATTACGAACATATTTTGCCTCTCTCAGCAATCACATGCTACTTTAAAAAGTAACAATATTAATAGGTAGCTTGAATTTTAAAAAATAATATTATTGTAACTTTACATTTCAAAAATTAACATTATTAATTTTATGATTTATACCGTATCAAATTTATGTTGATTTTTAAAATTCAATACTAATATGATACATAAACCTAAAGGATACTGGGCAGTGCAACAATAATACATCTAGATTATCATTCAGATATTCATAATTATAATATTATAATAGTTACTGTGAAAGGTAAAACAAAAATAAATACTTAGAATTTCGTAATTTTAATTGCCCCTTTTATCAATTGCCGATAATAAAAAAAGTCAGTTTATTTATTTATTTATTATTATTTTATAATTCAAATGTGTAAAGTTCGCCTAATTAATCCTTGAAATGGAAGATTCGAACTTTGTTCTCTTATCTGCTGTGCTAAGTGCTATAAATAAATAAATAAAAAAGAACCATTATTTTAATTATCATGAAAAGCATTTTTCTTATTAAAAAATATGTCAAAAACCCACTCATCTTACTCGTTTCTATTTTTAAAAATACAAAATTACTATAATATAGTCAAATTTACTCTAACTAATTTTTTGGTCAAAACTTAAACACTCCTCAAATATCAATTAAAACTATTTTAGTTTGATAAAAAAAGATTTAAAATTATTTTAGCCAAAATTAGAATAATTTTGATAAAAACATAACAACTGACCAAAAATATTTAAATACTAAAGTTGCTAATTAAAGTTGCTTTAACATGGAATAATTTTAGCAAAAGGTGCTCTAATAATGTAAATATATGAGGGTATTTTAGCAATAAAAAAAAAAGAATAGATGCCCTTTCATTTTTTTTAACATAGAATATCTTTTGATGATAAAAAAAAATAAAACAGTATTTTTTTTATTTTTCCTAAATATAATTGATACTAAAATTTGATAATATTAATAATATATTACAATTTAAATATAGTAAATTGTGATTGCATTATAGTTCATCCTAAGGGAAGCATTTGTAGAGGCATACTTTTCATTATCATTTCTAAGAATAAATATTCATTTTTTAATAATACCTCAATTAGTGTTAAGGTAAATTATAATAAAATAAACTATTTTTTTATAAAAAATAGCACAAATGACAAAACTTTTTTAAGACATAATTTATAATTTTATCAACATACTATTAATAAATAAGACACACAAATGATATAATACAACTTAATAATGCTACCATAATATTTATATTATTTTTTAAATGTATCTCTAACTACTACTATAATTGCATTGCACATTAATACCCCCAACATTAGCACCCCATTATAATTTAGGATGGTCTATATATATATATATATATATATATATATATATATATATATATATATAGACCATCCTAAATTATACAATTATTTTTAGATGGGGTAAATTATTTTTTAAAATTTAAATAAAAGTAGTTAATTACAAGATTCTATAACAATATTTTATAAAATAATAATATTATTATTATTTAAATAACACTCCTCTTATTTTTCATCCGAAAATGTCATTAGGATGATATTTTGGCTAGGAAAATAAAAGATTATTGGCTTAGCTTGAAATTAACTATTCAAGAAGGCATCTTCCTACTATTCCTTTTCCTTGCATTTGGAAAAATATGATTGTTTTTTTATATATAATCCAGGTATATAGGTATATATCCAGACTTCACCTTTATAATTCTTGAAGATGGGCGGCTCTTCCTAAGTTGCTCATCAGGTACATCCGGACACATAATAGTAATACGTCGACAATCGATCTCCTAATCGCACCATCCTCATAAAGTCATCTACCACCGAATCAATCGAGTACTCTGTTTAGAAGGCAAACTCCTAAGTTTTTTCCGCACGTGAGTATTTCGACTGATCGTTGTTAAGCATACTTTTTCTATCAAATTCGACGTCAAAGCTTGCTCCCGTAGAAGATAGAACTGTAACCTCTTGGTTGATACCATTTCGCCCTTTCTGTTATGATGTTTGGGGATTTTTTTTTCCTTTCTTGCCGATGGAATTTGGAAATATCTTACAATAAGGAGGGCTTGAGTCTCATGTTGTTCGTGTAATATCTGTTAGGTCATGTTGACCAAGTTGACTAAATTTGAGTTGGCTCAAGTTTAAATCTTGATGTGTGAGTTTTGATATTTGACAATATATGTAGATTGCAGGTGCAATCGTCTGATTGGGGAGATTATTGTTGCAATTCCCCTTTGGTCAAGTTTTGATCAGTTTGATATGAAAGAGTCAAATATGTCAAGGCTAATCGGTTACTTGACTGGGAAAGTCCTAACTGGAAGTTAGATAAAGGCAAGTCCAACAGGAATGTTGGCAGAAAGGAAAATTCAAGTGAGTCAGTGTTGACCGGATACTTAGTGGTGAAAGTCCCGATGAGTAAAGTCGAACATGTGAGAATCCTGGTGAGTGAATGTAGGTGAAAATCTTGGTAAGTGAAGCCAGGTGAAAACCCTAGTGAATGAAACTACGTGAAAGTCCTGGTAAGTGAAACCAGGCAAGTGAAAGTCTTGGTGAGTGAAACCGAGCTGTGGGAAAATCCTAGTGAATGAAGTCAGGTGAAAATCCTAGTGAGTGAAGCTAGGTGAAAGTTCTGGTGAGTGGAGCCGAGCAGTTGAAAGTCCTGATAAGTGAAGCCAGACAGTTGAAAATTCAAGTGAGTGAAGTTAGGTGAAAGTCTTGGTGAGTGAAGTCAGACAGATGAAAAGTCCTAGTGAGTGAAGATAGGCAGATGGAAAAACTTGATGAGTGAAGTCAGACACGTGGAAATCCAGGTGGGTCAAGGTTGACCGGGCACCTAGTGTTGAGAAGTCTAAGTAAGTCAAAGTAGTGATCGGATACTTGACACAAGGAAATCCAGATGAGTCAAGGGTCACCAGACATCTGGTGGAAGGAATTCCAAGTGGGTCATGGAGGATCGGGCACTTGGCATGAGACGGTAAGTCTAAGTGGGTCGAGGTTGACTGGACACTTGGCACAAGAAGAAAAGTCTAAGTGGGTCAAAAGATTGACTGAACACTTGGTGAAGAAGTCCCAACAGGTAAAGGTTGACCGGATGCTAGGCATAAGGAGTTCCAACAGGTCACGGTGGACTGGATGTTGGATTTGGGAACCCTTGAGCTTGTGTTATGTAAGTCAAGGGTGGTCAATCGATTAGCCAATCGATCAGCCGATCGATTGGGAGAGTGCTGCGATAAATAGCAGCCCCATAGATTCGGTGATCGATTGGGAGCCTGAATCGCGAGCACAGAAGCCTCCCCAATCGATTAGTCGATCAATTGGGCACCGCCAATCGATCAGCCATTTGATTGGGGCTAGATTTCTCGCGCGAACGCGAGAAAGCTGAATCGATCGGTCATTCGATTTAGGCTTTTCCAACGAGAGCACAGAGGTGCTCTAAATCGATTGACTGATCAATTAAAGCCTCCCCAATCGATTGGAATATAATCGTTGTGCAGGTAGCGAGCGATGGGTGACTGTGATTGCGTGGATGTGACGTAACAATCAATAGAGAGTAAGCATAATCAATTGGGAGCCCTAGAAGTGTCGAGTATAAAGCCATGGCGAACTTTCTTCTCCGTAGAGTTCTTCTGTTCGAGTCTTCTTCAAGCACGCGATCTTCTCCGACACTATCAGTTAGTTCTTGGAAGCTTTTGGGAACAAGTGTTGTTGTACTTCCAAGGTTCAATAGGCGATCTACATCAACAAGATCAAGAAAGAAGAGGTTTTTACTTTATATTCTTGTATTTTTTTCTTGTGTGAATTGTATCTTGTTGTGTGAGTATTGTACGAGGTTTCTCCACTCCGGTAGTTACTGAAAATGAGTGTTTTTCATAGTGGAGAGTGTGTCGTGTGTGAATCCTTAGATTAGTCACATTTTTTTATGTGGATACCAAGTAAATCTTTGTATTAGCGTCGTAAGTGTTGTTTCGAGTTATATCCGCTACATATCATCATCACGAAGTAAGCTAAGGAAATGCAACGAGTTATTCACCACCCTTTAGTTGCAAATCGACCCTAATAGATACCATTTCGCCCTTACTATCATGTTGTTTGGGGATTTTTTTTTCATTTCTTGCCGATGAAATTTGGAAACATCTTACAATCAGGAGGGGAAAAAAATACAGAAAAGAAACATGCTATAAATTATAAAAGCATGCAAAAGGCCATGAAGCCGGCTCACTTTTTAATCATTAGTCTTACTTTAAACTTTGACAAACTAGGGTTCATCCACTCCATCCCACATCATCTAATTTAATACTTAAATATATTTATTTTGAAACTAATTATCAATTCATTATGTCTTTAAAAAAAAATCAAGTATTGACTTAGTCATCCAGTTAGACATAAACAAAGACAAATTAGTATTGGGGAGAAAGAGGAGTGACAATTTCTCGTCTTTGTAAGTCCATTTTGATCTTTTTATTGTCTTCGTCTAGATTTTCGATGGGGTTCTTTCTTACCAAAAAGGAGTGGCTAACCGATTCCACTTCTTTCTTGCTTGCCTTCCTTGGTGAGGTAAATAAAGGTGAAACAGACGCGATTTGTTCAACTCTCTCTTCCTCACCCTCCCAAAAGGGTAGATGATAAATAGTTCTTCCATGTCGCTCGCTACACATGCCATGCCATGCCATATATGCTTCCTTTGCCACCTCACAGAGAAGGTAGGTAAAGTGTGTAAATTAAAGAGCATCCAAATCCACATAGAAAACCAACAAAAGGAGAAGCATAAAAGATCTCACTTTACAAAGCAAGTGATCATGCATCCTCATCTCAAGGGAGATGCATCTGAAGTAAAAGTACTATACCAATGATATATATAATTCTTTAATATTACTTTTGAAGGGATATGATATGATTAATAAATAATAATTTTAATATTCTTGGACTTTGTTAAGGGAGACCACAAGACAAGGGAGAGCCTTCTTTGCCTTTAATTTAAAGAAAGAATTCATAAGAGATGGAGAGGTACATCTGGTGGAGTCCCCATTTAACTTGTATATTGCACTTGAGATTCCCTTGCAAATCATGTATATATAAAATAAATGTACTAGCATCTTGGGAAAGATAAGGATGTCTATTCAGTTCAAATTGATATTTTAGCAATCAAAACAAACTCAAAAAATATATAAAAATATTAGGGTAACAATTAATAAGATGTTCCTTTTTTTATTTTAATCATCAAAAACCCTTCAAAATGATATTTTTTATTTATTATCAAACCATGACCCATTTTACTTTAGTCTGTTTTATTTTAAAAAAAATACTCCTATTTGGTAGCATTAGCTATGTTTTATAACTACTATTAATAATAATAAGATACTTTAATTCTATTAACACTAATAATACTATATTATAATCACTAAAAAACCTGATTTGTGATGAATTTTAGTGAAAAATTAATTTGTTGCAAATCGATAACAAAATTAGTGACGAAAAACTCTTTGGTCGTAAAACGGTAACAAAATTGGCAACAAAAATATTTTTATCATAAAATTTGTAACAAAACAATTTGTCACAAATTTCATCGCTAATGTACGATGAAAAATGAATTTGTCACTAATTTGTGACGACTTGATATTGGTCACAAATTAGAACGACAAATTATGGAAATTTAACGACTACTTATTATTCGTCACTAAATTTGTAATGAAGTCAGATTTTGTCACTAAATTTGTGACAAATTTATAATTCATCGCTAAATTTAAATTAAATTATGGATCGGAATATTAGATTCAACAACGAATTGAGGATTCGTCGCTAATTTAGTGATGAATACAATCAGTGACGAATCCTCAATTTGTCACTAGCAATGAATACTATTATTTGTCGCTGAATCAAAAGTGAATAGTGTTATTCGTCTAATCATGAATTCTTCGCTAAATTTGTGACGAAGTTAGATTTCTTCGCTAAATCTATGATGAATTTATAGTTCATCACTAAATTTAAATTAAATTGTGGATTGGAATATTAGATTCAGCAACCAATTGAGGATTCGTCGCTAATTTAACGACGAATCCAATTAGTGACGAATCCTCAATTCGTCCCTAATTCAACGATGAATCATGAATTCATTGCTAAATTTAGGGATCTAAATCCCTCCCTCCTAACCCTAATTTTTCAATTCACAATGGCACCCTAGATCCCTCCTATGCTCGCACCGCACCGCACCGCACCACACCGCATACTCTCCTCCGTCAGTGCTCTCCTCCATCGACCAGGGTCGGCTTAAGCCTATTTGAGACCCTAGGCGAGGAAAAATAGACATTTGACCTTGTTTAAAAAAAAAAAAAATTTCTTGCACCCTTTTCATTCAAACTTGGGACTAACAACGGAGATGAAGATAGAGAAAACAATCCTTACAAAAAAAAAAAAATTGATAAAATAAAAATAATAAAATGGGACAAGAATAAAAAAAATATATGCTTCCGTCCTCAACTCATCATCATCCGCAAACCACAAAAAGTAAATAAATTTAAAATACATGTATAAAATAACAAAACTCAATACAATTTTTTAAAAATGAAGATCGCAACGAGATTAAACCAAGTTACCAACCACTATCATTTGTCATGAACTAAATGAGTCTTTTTAGGCACATAACAAAAAAGAAAATAAATCATATTTTTCATCGCCTAAACCAGAATAATTGTAAATGATAGAATAGAGATAAAGGAAAAATAAAAAAAATTATGATTGTAAATACATATAAATAAAAGTTAAACTTAATATCTATTAAAAAAGTGAAATGGTAGAAGTATTTAACTGATTATTGTTCAAAAATAATAAAATTCTTCATTTCGATCATACATAATATGAATGAATCCATCATCATTTAAACTTAATCAAGCAAGGAGGATAGTAACACCAACAAATTCAACGTAACAGTATTAGATGCGATTTCTTTTCCTCAATCTTAATGAGTGATAGAAGCACAATGAACCAGAGTTGGAAAAGAGAAACTAAAAAAAATTAGTATTTTATTTTACATGTATGAATAAAAAAATTTTAATATATATTTTTATCAATCAAAGAAGAAAACATTATCAAAAGAGAAATATAACGAGAAAGAGAAAAAGCTAGGATCGAGAGATAAGAAAGAATAACATATTAGATCTTATAAAATAATATATACAAAATTAAAAGTAAGTTTAAACTATTAAAAAGAGAGTCTCCTATGTGGCAAAAGGCGAAATCGTTCGCCCCCAGCGCCTCCGTCGCACCCGACCCAAGGTCATTACGAGGGAGGTAAATCACAGCATCCTGAGCTAGCATGTGACAGGTGGGGTGAGTTACACAGGGACCGGGGATTTACGCCCCGACTACCTTGAGTTTCGACCCCGCAATCTTATGTGATAAACATCCCATCATATATCAACTCGGATGACCTATGGAGAGTCCTCTATGACTCTATCAATTGGAGATGAGATATTTGCAAAATTGGAAGGTTTGACAGGAAAATGAGATAATACAAATTTTTAATCACGTGCAGTCATCATCCTATTCTTTTCCATTCTATTAAAGTAATATATTTAATATATTAAAAATAATCAGTATTTGAGGTCCTAGTCTTACTAAAGCCGGCCCTGCCGCCGATGTTCTTGTCCGCCGATTTTCTCCCACTAGCAAAGCACGCCGAACAAGACCAGTAGTCTCCAATTCATTCTCTCACCTCTCCTGTACCTCCCTCTCCTCCCCTGCACGGCCGGCTAGCCACGAGCACAGCAGGCCTCGCGGCCGGCCGCGAGCGCATAAATCACATAGGAGAACGTACGTGAACACAGACTTCCCTAAATCATATTGATCTACAAATCAACTAACTAACTAACCACGATCACAATCCATGAAACAGTCTACAGGAAGCACTGCCCGGCGGCTCTTTGCGACCAAGTGTGGCAGTTGGAGAGGATCGAAAAATCCACATTGTTCAAGAATTTATGAAGTTACTCACCGTCGACCCTCGCTCACTCCGCAAGGCCGTACGGCTCCCTGCTCTACCTCATTGCCGGTACCAAAAACTACGATGACTAATTCATGGAGGGTTCCATGGATCAGATACTGGGAGTTGGGATGTCAGACAAGGTGTGGGAGGCAACAATTGCTCATGCCATTATGCCAAGACCTGCCGCAACTAAGCATCAAAGGGTGAGAATTACTAACCATTCTTCTTCTCCTCCTAAACACGACAGCTCTGAAGATCACTGAAGCTCGAATATCTATCTATCTATCTGGAGGCCTACGTGCATCATCTGGTGAAAGAGGCATACCACAGCTGGGACGGCTTGGAAGAAAGCCATGCACTATTTGACCACCGAATTCTGCTACAAAGTTAGTGTATCCATCCAATTTGTTCAACCGGAAGAAATTTAGTGTATCCAATTTGAAGATCACTGTAGCTCGGAAAAATATTTTTAATAATAAAATATATTAAGATGGAATAAAATAATATTTTAATAATAAATAAAAAAATAAGCTCCTGACTATTTCGATAATAATAAAAAGGAACTCCTTTAATTTTATCCAAAAAGCTGAGCTAAAATGAGCAAGTACAATGGGCACAACAATTATGACTATTAATCAGGGGCGGATCTAGGATTTTAAGTTTGGGGATCGTATATTAAGTGACGAAAATATTTATTAAATGTATTATATAATAATGACCTCTCCAAATTTTCAAAATGCATAATGTATATTTAGTTGAAATGTGAAAAATAAAGGAGAAAAAAACTTAGGGTGTGTTTGGTTTACGCATGTTCCATTTTCATTTTCTGGAAAACGTGTGTTTTCTAGAAAATAGAAAATGATTTTTCATCATTCTTTATTTTTCTATAAAATACTATCTATTTTTTTAGAAAACAAACATGGAAATGCAAACCAAAACTATTTTTTAAAAATGTACGTTTTTCAAAAAATAAAAATAAAAAATGTACAAACCAAACGGACCCTTAAATTCAATCCTACAAAAATTCGAACTCAAGAGGTGTGTTAAAATAAAAATAAAACTTACCATTACACCAACTATACATATCTTTTAAATTAGGGTAATTTTTGAAAAAATTTATTAATAAAATTTGAAAAAAAAAATCTATAAAATTATGTTATTAAAAAACTTTTGGAGGACCATGACCCCTCATGTCCTAATATAGATCCGTTCCTGTTACTAATCAGCTTCAAATTCACGTCATCGCTGCATTTCTCACCTAAACTTGTTCAACAGATTGTTGGTGCTTTGGCGTTGAAGGAAGGGCCAAGTAGCTTATGCATCATGCCATCGTCCAACCCAAAAGCTCCCAAGTGGTAAGAACTAAGAAGTATCCATCAGCCAGGAGCTTCAAGTCTGCCATTCTTTATATATCATGCAGTACCGAACTGCATAGCTCTGTCACTTCTATCAATCACTGTGTCTGTGGTGGTGAATTGAATGATAAAGTGTCACTTCAATGCCAATAAATATAAACAGCGTTGGCCGATTGTCAAAAATGGCCCTATTTCTGACGTGGAGGTGGGGAAAGAAAGATTACTGCATGCCAAACTCAATTTTTAATAAATAAATTTACTGTTGCTTCCATTTAATTAAAATTAAGCATTCCGGTGATTAATGCATGCGACAAAGGGCCTGGATTGCATTAATTAACGATCGAAGAATGGGAAAGAAATGGTGATTGATTGATTGATTTTGTTACCTTGTTCCGGTGATCTCCATTGAGAGTTGAGTAGAGGTCCGAATGGAGAAGGAGAAGTCGCTCCGGGTTGGGATGATCGATCAGATTACGTGCGAGATTTCGGTAATGCGCATGGTGCGCCACTGCGCAGAAAGATCTACTTCCGCCAGAGTCCCCGAGTCTATCACGGATGACAATAAAGATAATTAGAATAATATTCCTCTTCTTTTTCTAGTCACCAGCAATCACCAACAACTATTCGTTAGTTTCAGCTAAAGAATTGCAGTAGTAAGTCTTCTACTATCTCCTCACGTTTGTCCCTTAGCCAGCAGCAGCAAACTAAATCCGGCCTTCCTCCAGCCAACAGCAGGTCCGACATCTTCCTCCTGTCCTCAATTCCAACACCATAAAAGCACCAGATTTCTACAACAACAACCACAACTTTATTACTGCCCTCCTCCAGCAATAATAAGTCTAGCATCTCCCCAACAGATTTCTTCCATTTCAACCACTGTCAGCACTCAACAACAGCAGCAACTGCTTCCATCTTCATTATCAACGGGCACCATCTAAATTGTGTTTGTCAACTTTGTTTTAAACAAAATGCTTGATATGTCTTATTCAAAACTATAGAGATCTCTCCTCCATCTCAAAATATTTCTTTTCCTATTCATGAATGATTCTCTCTTTATCCGTTAAACTTGATCGGGATAATTATTTACTTTGAAAATTCGAATTTCTTCCTTTGCTTTTTGTTCATGATTTACTTGGTACTTCATCCCAATCTCAGAAAGATGATCCATCTTATGCTATATGGTTAATGTGTTGAAGATCAATATTAATCCGTTAACGGATAAGAATAAAAATATAGATTGGAGTATTTTTTCTCATTCAATGGATAAGATTTAATTGATAAAAATTAAAATGTATGGTTGAGAGTATTTCTCTCATCCAATGGATAAGGATAGAATTTCTTGATAGATAGAATTCAGTTTTCTGATCAATTATGTATCTTGTATGGTGAGTACTATAAATACTCCCCCTGCATACTTGTTCATCATCCAACGAAAAATAAAAGTATAGAGTCTTCAAGTTGAAAGTTGTTCTCCATCTTCCTTTTCCTTTCCTCTCTAAAATTGTGAGTGATTCTCAAAAGTGTTGTAGTGTCTTTGAAGTGTGAATATAATACAAGTAATTTATTTACTTGTTTATAGTCCAATTTTTTTATCGACAATTGATATTAGAGCTGAACGATCAAGGATTGTTCTTGGTGGAGTTATCTTGAATCGTAAGGAGGTTTATATTGTACAAGGTTGTTAATTAAACTTGTTCGGTATAATCAAAATCTTTTCGACACGATGGGCGACCTTCAAGTAGTAGGAGGAGTCAAGAAACTCAACAACAAAAACTACAACACGTGGACAACATGTATGGAGTCCTACCTACAAGGTCAGGATCTTTGGGAGGTTGTTAGTGGTAGTGAAGTCATGCAACCAGCAGAAGATGCTAATGGCATATTGCGAAAATGGAGGATCAAAGCAGGTAAAGCAATGTTTGCTTTAAAAATCACAATTAAAGAAGAAATGTTGGAGGACATCCGAGATACCAAAACACCAAAAGAAGTATGAGATACCTTTTGCTACATTCTTTTCAAAGAAGAATGATGCAAGATTGCAACTCCTGGAGAATGAGCTACTAGCAATAGGACAACATGACAAAATGATTGCCCAATACTTTCACAAGGTAAAGTCGATATGTCGCGAAATTTCAGAATTAGATCCAGCAACTCCTATTGGGGAAACCAGGATAAAGAGAATAATTATCCATAGTTTAAAACCAGAATATCGAGGATTTGTTGCTGCTATACAAGGATGGCCAACGCAACCATCACTTCTTGAGTTTGAAAATTTACTTGCAGGCCAAGAAGCTATGGCTAAGCAAATGGGAGAAGTCTTGCTAAAGGGTGAGGAGGAAGCGCTCTACACCAATAAAAGTAAGGGCAGCTTCAAATGACATGCTGGTGATGGATCTAAAAAGGATGATGATAAAGTAAAGAATTATCAAGGCAATGAAGGCCATCATCCAAGAAGAGCCCCACAGAATCATGTCAATAATAGAAAGTTTATTGGCAAGTGTTACAACTGTGGGAAGGTGGGTCACATGGCAAAAGATTGTTGGGCTAAGAAAAAGTTTGTTTAGAGTAATACTGCTACCTCCAATCCTAAGGAGAATAGTGAAGATGACTGGGATGCTGAAGCCTTGTTCGCTGCAGAGAAAAATGAAGTAGCTTTTACAATAATGTCAGACAAGATTAACTACAAAAATGATTGGATCATAGATTCAGGCTGCTCAAATCACATGATGCACTTGGATTTCAGTTTATCCTTGTACCAGGTCCTGGTTAGTACAGTATTCTCCTGTTTATTTCAGTTTGCATTTACCTTTATTACGTTAGGAGACTGTACGCATGATTAGTGCTAGATGTTATTTCCTTACTATGTATATTAGTTGTTACCCGTTGAGTGTTAGACTCACACCCTCCTCCGTTGCTATTTTCAGGTTGATGCTGTTCGGAGGAGTTCCAGTCGCTAGTCCCCTACAGACCGCGAGGACGTGTGGTTTATCTTTTGGTTTTCTTTATCAGACTAGTTCTGTTTGATGCACTTGGATTATGGTTTTTGTGTTATGGATATTGCACTGTCGATGATTTTCATTCAGATTTGTTTTACTACATGCCTGCCTGGATGGCAGAAGAGGTGAGTTGATTTTATCGTCGGATTTGAGTTTTATGAGTGTAGTGGAGTAGAGTTGGTTTTGAGTCTGCTTATCACTGTTCAGTTTGTTTACTATTTAACTGCGTGGTTGTGTCAGCCAAAGGCTGAAATTGATATAAACTGCGTGGATGTCTGTGTTATTGTTTGTTTATTATTGTTATTATTCCAGCCGCATGTGGCTGAGATATATGGTGATGTAGAAAGTTTCAGATTATCCGCCGTACAGGGGAGATGCTGCCGAAATTTCTTCGGACAGGGACTCCTCCGGGGCGTGACAATTTATTTGGTATCAGAGCACAGTTATACGATCCTTTGTTTTTGTATTTTGGAATATTTGGGATAACCTGATACCAATTTATTTGGTATCAGAGCGCCAAGTTGGCGATACTTGTTTGATTTTCGTGTTACGGATTTTCGAGATTTATCTGATACTAATTTATTGATATTGGTATCAGAGTGTGTTATGATACTTGCTTTTGGTATTATGGATTTTTGGGTTAGCCCAAGTTTGCGAGTCAAACTGGGTAGTTATTTTGGATTGCACAGATTTTCCATTATGTATATGTTTTGGACTTCCGTTTCGGATTTATATGGATTTCCGGTGGTTTTCTTGTACGGAATTTCGAGGTCAAATTGGGGACTGGACAGCGACGGAACATCTCCAGACAGAAAATTAGGTATGATGTGTATTTTATGATTATTATACTTGTAGTAATATATATGATATAACTTAATAGATATGAGGAGATCTACACGTATTGCTGCGAGACGTGGTGTTGGACGGCCACGTACGAGGACCTTGGGATCTCTGGATTTGCCAGAGATGCCTACTGGGGTTGAGCCTGTCAGTCAGAGACAGACTCAGGATACTGCGGGCGTGTCGGGCTCTCAGGATAAAGAAAAGCTACAAAACTTGTCTGAATATAAGGGAGCTCGTATGGTGGTGGCAACCAACAACTCAAGGTTACCAATAGCTCACATCGGTAAGACAATAATTACACCCCAATATAATTCTAACCAAGTGTCACTTCAAGATGTCTATCATGTCCCAGGAATGAAGAAAATTTTATTATCTGTGTCTCAACTAACATTATCAGGTCACTATGTTCTATTTGGTCTTGAAGATGTAAAGGTATATCAAAATCTCAAAATATCAGAAACACCGATAATGAAGGGGCAACTACTAGAGTCGGTCTACGTGATGTCAGCAGAGTCTGCATATATAGACAAGACAAGAAAAAGTGAAACATCAGACATATGACATATGAGATTAGGTCGTGTTAACTATTCCAAGTTAAACATGATGATGAAGAAGTCAATGCTTAAGGGGCTTCCTCAACTAGACATACGAACATACACGGTATGTGCGGGATGTCAATATGGTAAAGCACACCAATTACCATATCAAGAGTCAAAGTTTAAAGCAAAGGAACCATTAGAGTTAGTCTACTCTGATATATTCGGACCCGTTAAGCAACCATCAATCAGTGGTATGCGGTACATGGTGACATTCATTGATGACTTCTCAAGGTATGTCTAGATATTATTTATGAAAGAAAAATCTAATACATTTTCCAAGTTTAAAGAGTTCAAACAGTCAGTCGAAGGAGAATTGGGAACAAAGATCTATTGTCTACGCACAGACAACGGGGGAGAATATAGCTCAAGAGAGTTCTCCCAATACTTAAGAGAAAGTCGAATATACCATCAGTACACATGTGCCAACACACCACAACAGAATGGTGTAGCAGAAAGAAAGAACCGACATCTTGCAGAAGTTTGTCGGAGTATGTTGCACGACAAGAATGTACCTGGACAGTTTT